>NC_053036.3:643018499-643327252 GCF_002575655.3 Aegilops tauschii subsp. strangulata | reverse complement strand
TCCAGCTGCTGCCCTCGAAACCGGCTACTGCCTCGCGCTTTGTCGGTCTACTTTATCCCATCGCTGTAAGAAGTTGTTGCAGGTTGTTAAGGTGGTTTCAAGACCAGCAAAGATGCTCCACGTGAAAAGCAAGGAAAAAGTACTGGCATGCATGTACGCTGCATACAGGATACGTGGAGCTAAAAAAAGGGACAACTACTACTTCGTCTTTGTCTACTAGTGCTGCTTCTCACAAAGAGGTCAAGAGCCATTATCAGCTCACACAAAAAAAAGGGGAGGAAATACTGGTGACCCATATATCTCAGTTAATTCCTACAGTGCATGCAGATCATCTGCCGTTCGCAAACATCAGGTGATATCCATCTAAATTTATCTTATTAACACTTATTATTTTTTGTCAAAGAACAATTACTCTGTCCTGTAATATTTTTACACAGGACAATTTTTATGCCATTCACGGACACGTGTATGACGGTCCGGTTGACATCAACATACGGCCGACTCACACGTCCGCACCGGCTTACAGTGCCATGGCCGGCTCATCTGTTGCCCGGGCGAATCAGGTGATATTCATCCAAGTTTGTTCTTAACACATAGTATTTTTGTCAAAGAGCAGCTTATCTTTGCCTTGGTCTGCACTATTGTTGATGCAGGACATTTGTTCACTACGTTAAAACAAACATGGTTGACTCGCTCGCGCCGGTTTACAGCGTCGCAGCCGGTTCATCTGCTTGAGCTGCCTCTGACGCGGCGGTCTCTTTTCCATCTGTCTATTGCGGCCGGGTCTACATCGACACACCAGGACTGCACCTGTCTGCATGAGCGGATTATTGAATATGAGCAAGTCACTGCTTGGGAAGCCCGGTTTTCTTCCAACAGCTTAGAGGAAAATTGTCATGTGTTATCAGCCGTCGTCGGCATTGGACGGCTCAATGGGCATGCGCACAAGTCGCCGCCGCTACAGTTTGGTTAACTTCAAAACGTCCAGTTGGAAGGAACCATTGGCCGAGTTGCTGACACGGCTCATACGGGATCATTTATAACACGCCGCAGTCACCTCAACCTTCTGTGGATTCACATTGCGTTATCAACACCAGTGATATACACCTTATGCTATGGTCAATATGGAGAATCTCAAGCCAACTCCTCGAGTCGTCTGGAGACTCGGGGGCTACAATGATATGACTCGGCAGCATTGGTCGGTTTCAATGCAATCAAGAACTCCGGGTCATTGGAGGGAAAAATAACCCGGTCCTGGAGGCTACCGCCATATTGGTAAAAAGTTTAAAGGCCGTCAGAAAATTTCCGGCTTAAAAAGAAGGAGTCTGGTCTAAATCCGGCGCAAGAGACTTGGCATCTCCCACAAGGCATTGAAGCTCTTAATATCCGGTTTAAAATCCGGTTCAGAAAAATTTATCTGCCACAAAGCTTTGAAGCTCTCAAATCCGGTTCAAAATCCGGTTCAAGGTAAATTTGTCTATCACAAAACTTTGAAACTCTCAATATCTGGTTTAAGAATTTCCGGTTCAAAAAGAATTTATCTCTCGCAAAGTTCGAGTTCTCAGGGAAAATTAAAGGGACCAAAGAGTCTGTTACAAAGCACAACTCAAACATAAGTACCCTACTTTAAGGACCATTGGGAGCTGATCGTATTCGAATTTAGCTTAACCCTTTGGTGGTGTGACCCTGATCGTATTCGAATCAGAGTCGTTAAATATTCTCATGATCACTAGGGGGGCTTCCTGTTCAAACATAGGTCGTATTCGAACCAAAGAGAACATAGCTGTCTGTACCCTCTTGATCGGCACACTGCCGAGCTCACTAGGGGGCTTCTTGATTGTATTCGAATCATAGCTCAACCCCTCTTGGGAACCGACGTGGATCGTATTCGAATCAGCGTCGTTAAACAACTCTCAAGGTCATTTGGGGACTTCCTGTTCAAACATAGGTCGTATTCGAACCAAAGAGAACATAGCTGTCGGTACCCTCTTGATCGGCAACGCCAAAGCCACTGGGGGCTATATGATCGTATTCGAATCTTAGCTTAACCCCTTTGGGACGGTTTTCTGATCGTATTCGAATTAGAAGCCTCAAAATTTTTGAAGTCTCTTTTTGCAAATAATTTTTGGGATTTTATTTGAAGCTCTTTTGAACACATCTAAAGTGTACATGAGTGGTTTCTATTTAAACCCGGCTTGATTTTCGATGATAAGTCGCCGGCTTATAACAATCATCATCTATGTGGAAGCATTGGCTTCTAAAGATTGGGTTATCACACTTACTGCACAGGTATCATAAGCCGGCAGTACAATTCAATATCACAGGTATGATATTGTTTATACATGATTATGTTTAAACCGGCCCTGGCTATGGACTTTAAGCCGCCGGTATGTTTTGAATTGCGCTGTTGGAATCATGCGCGTATCAAAGATTGGGTTATCACACTTACTGCACAGGTCATGTAAACCGGCAGTACAAATTCAATATCACAATGGTTCTATATGAGATATTATGACCCGCCCTGCGGTAAACCGTCAAGGGATTTTGTGATCTACTTGTGTGCAGGATAAGACTACATTTGGGTGGTTACCCACCCTGGCTTTTAACGTTAAGTCGCCAGGGCATATGTTGTTTAAACTCTGTGCAGGATTTACAGAGCTATGACTTGCATAAATGATTAAGTTCAAGCCCATCATCAAAGATTAAAATTGGTGTCTCAAAAGGGTTATCAATTCTTGATTTTCTCAAAGGCTATAAGCCGCCGGGTTATAAAAATTCCGGTTTACAATGGAGGCGTATTAAATCGTCATCGGCCAAGAGCCGCCGGGTATTTAAACTTCGGGTTTACTTATCAACCGATGAGGTATTCAAAGTCGCTTTGGCGCAATGGCTATTATTTTATCAATGGATATAATTTATTCTACAATGGAAGGAATAGTCCCGGGTCACTGCAGGCTTACGACCCGACACATGGGGGCTACATTATTCAAGGTTGAGATTACATCAAATATGCAAGTCCCATGTCACTGCCAGCATGCACCATGGCACTTGGGGGCTAATGCAAAGTTATTTTTACTGGCCTTATTGAAGACCCGACTCATCACATTGTAATGAGCCGGCCCTTGGGGGCTACCAATTGCTCCTGTCAACAATTCAGGGTACACAAGTTTAAATCCATTATATTGAAAGGTCCACTACTCAGTTGGAAGAGTACAAAGCTCTTAACCTTATGGACGTGGGTTCGGGCCCCATGGAGAGGATTACAACATATGGTATTATTTTCAAGGAAATATATATAAAGTCCCAGCTCAATATTATCTTACTGAGCCGGCCCTTGGGGGCTACATGTTGCTGCTCAAGTCTACATCTACAAAGTCCCTGCTCATTATTGCATAATGACCCGGCCCTTGGAGGCTACACCGGTTGAAGTTTTGTGAGCATAAGACAATTACAAGTGCCAGGTTGATACAAGCATGACAACCCGTCACTTGGGGGCTACAGGTGACACGGATATAAGGAGAAATACTTTCGAATTCTTAGTTTTTGAGCAAATCAGATTGACCTGGCGTCACCAATCATTATGACCTGGTGTCTGCAACAATCATAGCCCGGCGTCATCAACAATTATGACCCGGCGTCGGCAACAATTATGACTCGGTGCCATCAATATTTACAAACCGACAATTTTGGTAATATTAAACCGGCAAGTTCTACATCTTTAAACCGGCTGAATATCAGATGAGTATTTCAAGACCAATATTTCTTAAGCCGGTGCTTTGGAAACCGATTCAAGTGGATTGTTTCTTACAATATTTCTCTACAAGAGACCAATGCCAGCAAATTGACTCTGAAGCTGGCCTATTGACCCGGATTTCTCAAAAGAAGTATCTGGATTTTTTGCATTCACAAAGTTTGAACATATCTACTAAAGGAGATTTTCTATGAGTTCATGGGCATGTATCAAGAAAGAAATGACAAGGATTTGAAGATGATCAGGTGCCGGCTTACAAAATTTAACCCGGAGCACAACCTATCAAGTTTGTTCTTGTGTTTATTTTACAGGATCAGTTTAACATGGATAAATCCAAATTAAACTGGGGGCTAATGTCGGGGATATATCCCGCGGTATGACCCGGCCAGAATTGGCGACTCACTGGTGACCTGCCCGGAGCTTGGCGATTCACAGATAACCTGCCCGATCTTGGCGACTCATCAGTAACCCGGCGGGCGGGTCAGATGGACAACAAGGCTCAAAGCCCAGAAGGCCGGCTCACGTTATGATGGGCCGGATTAAGAGGAAAGGGATGACGAATATTTCCTTTACGAGGAAGTAAGACCCGGACTTGTAATTAACTTGTAAGAGAAGATAGACTAGTCCTAGTCCTACTAGGACTCCACATGTAACCCGCCCCTCTAACTTATATAAGGAGGGGCAGGGCACCCCAAAGAGGGACAAGCAACAAGAAATAATCTCTAGGGCTAAACACCGAGAGCAGGAGCCGGCGACTCTCCCGTGATCATAATGAGACCTAGCCTCAACAGCACGTAGGGTTGTTACCGGATGATGTTTCCCGGGGCCCGAAGCTGTCTAAACCCTTGTCTTGTGCGTTGATCCGCCCTGCGTCTCTCATCCCAATCAACCCCTCTCAAGCTACTACATAGATGCGCTGGCCTCACGACTAAGTCCTCACGCTAAGGACATCTGCCGTGACAATTCCACGACAGAGTCCAAACGGAATGAAACCTTCGGGAACGTGATTTTCGGAACGAACGTGATCCAGAGGACTTGGACCCTATGTCAAGACATCAACCAGGAAGGCACGAGGTAGGGGGCGCGCCTACCCCCCTGGGCGCGCCCTCCACCCTCATGGGCCCCACGTTGCTCCACCGACGTACTTCTTCCTCCTATATATACCTACGTACCCCCAAACTACCAGATATGGAGCCAACACCTAATTCCACCGCCGCAAGCTTCTGTACCCGTGAGATCCCATCTTGGGGCCTTTTTCGGAGCTCCGTCGGAGGGGGCATCGATCACGGAGGGCTTCTACATCAACACCATAGCCTCTTCGATGATGTGTGAGTAGTTTACTTCAGACCTTCGGGTCCTGTTGAGGATATAGACCTTAGAGTCACCCGCCAGGGGGGGCGGGTTACTCATATGGTCGTTGCCAGAAGCCCGGAGCCAAGCTTGAAGACGATGGGCCAGAGATGGGCTAAGACCCGGATGTGGCTTAAAGCCCATAGTTACAATCATTATTATGGTTAAACTTGTAGCATAAGGCAAGTATAGTTGAGAGTCCGAGCTGGACACTCTTTATGAGCCGGCCGGGATTCTAAGGGCTGCTGGGCGTTTTCCTCCCTATATAAAGGGACGACCCGGCAGCGGTTTAGGGACGACAACAATCTCATCGAGAGCCGGGCATAGCAGTTTAGCTCCCTGGTGATCGTAACCCTAATCGATACCATCTCAACCGGACGTAGGCTTTTACCTTCACCGTAAGGGGCCGAACCAGTATAAACCCTCGTGTTCCTTGTCCCACATTAACCCCTTCAATCTTCCTAGTCGCGATGGCTCCACGACTAAGTCCTAGCTCGAGGACATCTGCCGTGACAATTCCACGACAGTTGGCGCCCACCGTGGGGCCAGCGCACGGTGGATTTGAGTTCTTGAAGGGCAGCTTCGAAGGGCTCAAGGGATACGCGGTGGGCCGGATGACCAAGAGTCGTCGCGGCAAGCTCTACATCGACGATGCAAACTGGGGCCCCGACGCTGGCTCAATTGAGTACGGGTACCGGGTCCCCTTCGGTGGAATTCATGTCTTCATTGGCAAGATGGGTGAGCCGGGACCTGAGCCGGATCTCTGCGCCGATCTCATCGAAACGGCTGAGCGCGCACGACCGGTCCGGGCCCGGCCTGCCTTAAGGCGCGCTTTTGTGGGATGCATCCATGGAGGGCCCTCTGATCTAGCTGGGTCTGGTGATGAGACGGCCGTCGGCTCTGACGGCGAGTCGGCCACCGATGAGTCAAACTCGTTGTACCAACTTCAGGATGGCAGGCTCATGGGTTGTTCCGATGGTGATAGTATTCCGGACCTATTTGAGCCGCCAAGTCAGGTTGGAGTTTTCATGGCTGGAGCACAGCCTGTTCAGAACCCCGCTGCTGGAGCGGGAACCCCGGTGCCTTCGCCGGCTCAGGTGCTAATGGATCTCACGGACAAGATGACGGCGCTGTTAACCGCCACGGTTGACCCGACGGATCAAGCTCGGCATGACGCGGAGGTGGCACAGTTAAAATTGGATCTAGTGAAGGCTAAAGAGGATCTTGCAGCGGAAGGGATCAGACTGGCTACAGAGAGGGCGGCTCTCGATGCCCAAACCCAGCTGATCCAGGCGCAGTCCTTCCAACTCACGATGGATCAAAACGCGGCCAATGAGGTCCTGAGAAGGAGGCACCAAAAGGCCCAATCTCGACTCCCTCCGGTTTACGATCCACGCATTCTCTTCAACACACCAGGTGCAGGGTCTAGTAACCCGCCAGGGATCATAGCGCCCGGGTCTGGACCCCTTATTCAGCCACGAGTGATGGGGCCTCCCCAGGTGCCCCCTACCCCGCCTCAGTATGTGCCAATACCCCCGGGTCATTATAATAACCCGCTGGAGAACATGGTTGCTGCGGCAGCACGGCTGGCGGCTCTACCAGTTGACGGCGACTCTCCGACGGCTATTGAAACCCGCCGGGTCAGGGAACTCCTCCAGACAGCACTGGCGCAACAAGAGGCGTACTCCTACAGCCGGGACAGGATCCACTCGACCCCTCGTCCTGGCCAGAGCCCGAGTTACAGCCGGCACATGGTCTCAGCAACCGGCTCAAGTAACGTCCGACGCCATGACCCGCCCCCATGTCATGGCCCGGCTCATAATGGAGCCTTTTACACAGCAGACCAAGTGCGGCAAGAGGCGGAGCAAGTACCGCAATTGACGGCTTACCAGACCCCCCCGGCTTATCCGACGGCTTCCATTGATGTGGGTATCCCTACCAGGACCGGGGGAGTCCCTTGTTTAGTGCCAGCTATCCGTAATGAACGTCTACCTAAGGATTTCAAGGGCCCTAGGAAGGTGCCTAACTACACAGCTGACTTACAACCCGCAGCCTGGATCGAGAGTTATGAGATGGCTATGGAGCTGCTGGAGGTCAGTGAGGCGGCCATGGCCAAGTATTTCACCATGATGTTAGATGGGACCGCCCGCACTTGGTTGAAAGGGCTACCACCGAACTCCATTGGGTCTTGGGCGGAGCTGAAAGCCCGGTTCATCCAAAACTTCAAAGATACCTGTAGGCAGTCTATGTCAATTGTGGATTTGACTAACTGTAAGCAGCAGGAGGGTGAATCCACGACCCATTGGGTTTGCCGGGTTAAGGAGATCATACATTCATCAGATAAGATGGATGCCGGCTCTGCAGTCTTAATGTTAGAGCAGAATTGTCGCTTCGTGCCCCTGAAGATGAAACTCGGGCGGCTTAAGCGTGATTGCAGTGATATGGGTACACTAATGGCGGCTCTTGTTAAGTACGCCGATTCCGATGGTACCAAGGATCCCCCTTCAGATGACGGTAGGACAGGGAAGGGAAAGAAGAACGGCAATGGCAAGGGTCCTCAGTTTAACCCGGGGAACCAAGGAGGAGGCAAGCGCAAGGCAGATGACAGCCTAGAGTTTGTGGCCAACGCCAGCTCACAAGGTAATAACCAGGGACGCAAGGGGAGGCCCCCTCCCCGAGGCGGCGGGTCAGGTCCGACGCTGGAGCAGCTGTTGAATGAACCTTGTCCAAGGCATGGCTCTAGAGAGAAGCCAGCGACTCACCTGTGGAAAGATTGTGCGATCATGAAGGCCTTTAAGAACTACAATGGCCCGGGCGGTGGCTCAGGTGCCGGCGGCTCAGGCGCCGGCGGCTTTCATGGCCCGGGGGGCGGCTCAAATTCTGGTCCTCAGAGCGGTCAAGGGGATTTTAATCAACAGTCTGGCCAAGGTCATCAACAGCAGCAGGGGGGTTATCAGACCAATCCAAAGCAACTTAGCGGTGGACAGTATCATGTGTTTACCACTAGTTTGTGCAAGCGAGATCAGAAGCTTCACAAGAGGGCTGTGAATGCTGTGGAGCCGGCGATCCCACGCTACTTGCGGTGGTCTGAGCAACCTATAGTGTGGAGTAGGGAGGATCACCCTCCCCGGGTGGATAACCCGGGCCACTTGGCCTTAGTGGTAGCTCCTCAAGTGGGAGGATATAAATTCACAAAGGTGCTCATGGATGGAGGCAGCAGCATCAACATCCTCTATTATGAGACTTTTCGCCGTATGGGGTTGGTTGATAAGAACCTCAGCCAGTCAAACACTATCTTCCATGGCGTGGTACCTGGTAAGTCGGCTTATCCAGTCGGCAAGATCGAATTGGAAGTGGCCTTTGGTGATGAGAACAACTACAGGGTGGAGAAATTGACCTTTGAGGTGGTCAAGATAAGAAGTCCATACCATGCTATATTTGGACGGCCGGCTTACGCCAAGTTCATGGCACGGCCGTGTTATGTGTATTTACAGCTCAAGATGCCGGGTCACAATGGGACCATTACGGTTCACGGCAGCCGGAAAGTGGCTCTGGAGTGTGAGGAAGGCGATGCGGCTTATGCAGAGTCCGTGTGTGCTACAGAGGAGTTGAAGTTTTACAAGGACAATGTTGACCCAACAGATATGACCTCTCTGAAAAAGCCAACTACAGAACAAGAGCCGGCAATGAAATTTAAATCAGCTGATGAGACTAAACTTGTTGATTTTGTTCCAGGTGACTCATCTCAGCAGTTTAGCATCAGTGCAAATCTGGATCGAAAATAGGAAAGCGCGCTCATCGAGTTCATCCGTGAAAATAGGGACATCTTCGCATGGAAACCTTCTGACATGCCAGGTGTACCTAGAGAACTCGCTGAGCACACTCTCAATGTTGATCCTAAATTTAAGCCGGTCAGACAGTTCCTTCGGCGGTTTAATGAAGAGAGGCGGAAAGCTATTGGTGAAGAGGTGGCCCGGCTCTTGGCGGCCGGGTTTATTGTTGAAGTCTTCCACCCAGAGTGGTTAGCCAACCCGGTGCTCGTACTCAAGAAGAACGGCACCTGGCGGATGTGTGTGGACTACACGGACCTGAACAAGGCGTGTCCGGCTGATCCTTTTGCCCTCCCCCGTATTGATCAAATCATTGATGCTACGGCAGGTTGTGCACGTCTAAGTTTCTTGGATGCTTATTCCGGTTATCATCAGATTAAGATGGCAGGTAAGGACTAGGAGAAGACAGCGTTCATTACTCCCTTTGGAGCCTTCTGCTATGTATCCATGCCTTTTGGACCCAAGTGTGCACAGGCGACTTACCAGCGTTGTGTACAGAACTGTCTTCATAAACAGATTGGGTGTAATGTTCATGCTTACGTGGACGATATTGTGGTTAAGTCCATAAAAGAGGAAACCCTGATAGATGATTTAAGGGAAACCTTTGATAATCTCCGGGTCTATAAGATGATGCTTAACCCGGCCAAGTGTGTCTTTGGTGTTCCTGCAGGCAAGCTCTTGGGCTTCTTGGTTTCTGACAGGGGCATTGAGGCTAACCCGGAGAAGATCAAGGCCATCACCTCCCTGGCTAAGCCGGCGTGTATAAATGACGTTCAGCGCTTGGCGGGTCGCATTGCTGCTTTAAGCCACTTTATAAGCCGTTTGGGGTGAGAAGGCCATGCCCTTATATCAGTTGATGAAGAAAACTGATAACTTTGTCTGGAATGATGCAGCTAATACCGCCTTTGAGGATTTGAAGAAGCAGCTGGCAGAGCCCCCAGTCCTTGCTGCTCCGGTTGATAAGGAGCCCTTGCTACTGTATGTGGCGGCAAACGCACGAGCCGTCAGTGTGGCTATTGTGGTAGAGCGCAAGGAGGCGGCTAAGGAACATCCGGTTCAGCGGCCGGTTTATTATGTCAGCGAAGTGCTCATTGAGTCCAAGCAACGGTACCCGCATTGGCAGAAGCTTGTGTATGGTGTGTTCATGGCAAGCCGGAAACTTAAGCATTATTTTCAGGGTCATCCCATCACTGTGGTCAGCTCTGCCCCCCTTGGTGACATCATCCAAAACAGAGAGGCCACAGGGAGAATTGCTAAGTGGGCTATAGAACTTGGACCTCATGGTCTCAAATATGTGCCACGCACTGCTGTTAAATCTCAGGCCTTGGTGGATTTCCTCAATGATTGGACAGAGTCACAAGTGCCTGAGCAGAAGCCGGATAACACATATTGGACTATTCACTTCGATGGGTCCAGGCAGTTGGAGGGCTCGGGGGCTGGTGTTGTATTGGCCTCCCCTAAAGGTGACAAGTTCCATTATGTGCTACGGTTGATGTTTCCTTGCACTAACAATGCGGCTGAGTACGAGGCCTTGCTCCACGGTCTTCGGATGGCTAAGGAAATGAGCTTGAGCCGGGTAAGATGCTTCGGTGACTCAGACTTGGTGGCTCAACAAGTATCAGGCAAGTGGGACTCTAAGGACCCGCTCATGGCGGCTTATCGCCGCGAAGTTGACGCCATTGCTGGGCATTTTCAGGGCTACCAAGTAGAGCACATTGATCGCAGGAAGAACGAGGCGGCTGATGCCCTAAGCCGGCTAGGCTCTCAGCGAAAGCCGGTGCCACCTAACACTTTCCTGGATGTCCTGTATAGCCCTTCGGTTAAGTTGCCTACGGAGGAAGACTTGGCTGTCCCTGACCCGGAGGCACGACTGGTGGCGGCTCTCCATATCATACCAGACTGGACAATGCCATATCTGGCTTACATGACCCGGGGCGAGTTGCCTGAGGATGAAACTTTGGCCAGGCAAATAACCCGGCGGGCCAAGTCAATGATTGTTATCGATGGCGAGTTACATCATCGCAGTGTTACAGGAGTGTTTCAGCGCTGTGTCTCCCCTGAGGAAGGTCTAGAGATCTTGCGTGAGATCCATGAAGGGGATTGTGGCCATCACGCCGGCTCAAAGTCTCTTGTGGCCAAGGCTTTTCGTCATGGTTTTTATTGGTTGACGGCTCATGCTGATGCAGAAGACTTGGTCAGTAAATGTGATGGTTGCCAGAGGTTCTCACGACGGGCTCATGTGCCGGCTCAGGAGCTGAGGATGATCCCAATCACTTGGCCCTTTGCGGTCTTGGGGCTTGACATGGTTGGGCCTTTTAAAAGGTCCAAGGATAAGAAGACCCACCTCTTGGTGGCAGTTGATAAGTTCACAAAGTGGGTGGAAGCTGAGCCAGTTAGCAAGTGCGATGCAGCCACGGCGGTTCAATTTATGAAAAAGGTGATTTTCCGCTTCGGGTTTCCGCACAGCATCATAACTGACAATGGCACCAATCTCTCCAAAGGCGCTATGGAAGAGTTTTGTCAACGAGAGCATATCCGACTTGATGTTTCCTCAGTGGCTCATCCTCAATCCAATGGTTAAGCTGAGAGAGCTAACCAGGAGATCCTGAAGGGCATCAAGCCCCGGCTTTTGGTCCCTTTGCAACGGACGCCGGGTTGTTGGGTGGAGGAGTTGCCCTCCGTCTTATGGAGTATCAACACTACTCCTAACAGGTCTACAGGCTTCACGCCTTTCTTCATGGTTTATGGAGCAGAAGCAGTCCTCCCCAGTGACATCCGTCACGACTCACCTCGCGTGGCGGCTTATGTTGAGACGGATAATGAACAGGCGCGCCAGGATGCTCTTGACTTGTTGGACGAACAGCGTGATGTGGCAGCAGCCCGTTCAGCGATTTACCAACAAGACCTACGCCGTTATCATAGCCACCGGGTCAAATCCCGGGTCTTCCAGGAAGGCGACCTTGTGATCCGGCTCATCCAGGATCAAACAGATGCACACAAGTTATCCCCGCCTTGGGAAGGGCCCTTTGTGGTCAACAAGAACTTGCACAACGGGTCGTATTACCTCATTGACATTCGGGAGCACAAAGATTCACGTAAGTCGGAGGAGGAGACCCGTCGGCCGTGGAACATAGCTCAGCTTCGGCCCTACTACACTTGAGCCACCGGCTCTCGTGGTGTACATATTTCTCTCAGACATATATATATTATGATAAAGCAATAAAGCAGGACCTCTGTCCTATTTTCTCCTCCAAATATGCAAGTGTTGTTTTTATTACAAGATTACATGATGGCTTAAAGGAGGATCCGGCTTATGATCGTATTCGAATCGAGCCGTAAGCAGTAAAGTCACTTGGGGGCTTCCTGTTCAAACATGGGTCGTATTCGAACCAAAGAGAACATAGCTGTCGATACCCATTTGATTGGAAAAATGCCGAGCTCATTGGGAGGTTACCTTTGGTCACATTTGAATCATAGTTTAACCCCTCTGAGAACCGACGTGGATCATATTCGAATCAGCGTCGTTAAACAATTTCTTAAAATCACTTGGGGGCTTCCTGTTCAAACATGGGTCGTATTCGAACCAAAGAGAACATAGCTGTCGGTACCCTCTTGATTGGCATCGCCACACCCACTGGGGGCTATATGATCGTATCTGAATCTTAGCTTAAACCCCTTTGGGCCGGGTCTCTGGTCGTATTCGAACCGGAAGCCCCTAAGTTCTTCTGCTTTATCACAAGTTTACTCTGATTATGTCAAGATGTGTACGGCCGGGTCTCATTTTTCCGGCTTAAAATGTTAGTTGAACACCATGGGTGTTATTAAAACAAGTAACTCAGAGTTGAGGTACCAACCTTGTTACCCGGGTTATCTAACCCGGAAGTATGCTACAGGCTGCTAAGTGTGTTATCACGGCTGTCTTCAGGATATTACAGGAGGGCCGGTCTTTTTTGATTCGTATGCCGGGTTATCCATCCAAAACACCTGATTCTCAGGGTGGTAAGCCGCCTCGAGACTTGTGATTTGCCTTTCTATGCAGGATACGTAAAGGCACCTTTTTGAGGTTGAGAAAAACAAAGGGATGATTATGACCCGGAGAAACATCAAAGAGACAACTTAAAAAGATTTTGGCATTCAATATGTGCATGATGGCACGGCAGAGATAGACTGTTGCACCTACTTTATTACAACATTCATCAAATTTAACAAGGGTGGAGCATTGTTTGGTAAACCGACAGCCGAGCTACGATACCCGCTGGGTGGAAGTCTCCGGCTCGTTCCTGTCCTCTCCTCCGGCTGATCCCAAGACCTGGAAGGTTGATGACTTCCAGTTGATGCCGCTGAGAGCCTCAAACTGGGCTTCCTCGTCAATTAAACCGGCCGGGTCAATCTCTGGAGCGAAGGTGTGCTGACGAGCCGGCGGGATCAGGTTGAGGGCTTCATAGCGAGGGGTTGGAATCCTCTGATTCTCCGCGTCATAACCCGGCTGGTACTTGGTCAGATCTGTGTCATTCCCGATGAGGGTGGCCACCGGGCGTACAGCCTTCACGCACGCTGCGAAGTCCTTCTGATCAAAAGCTGAGCCGTCTTCCTTCAGGCTTGGATAGCCAAGGGCAATGTCTGCCGGGTCTAACTCCGGCAGGAATGCCTTGGCCCGGCTCAGCGCGACGATTGCTCCGGCTCTCGTAGAAGCCCGTCACAGCTCTTGGATCCGCTGAGGCAGAACGGCGAGCCGGCGCAGGACTTCTGCCAGGTGAGTCGGCACCTCGTTGGATAAGGCCACCACAGCTAAGGCACGCTGTGACCCGGTGTAGAGCTGTTCCACTAGGGTATACACGGCCTTTAGCTTGGTGACCACGCTCTGGTTGAGGTTGGCACTTCTGGGACCTGTTTAACAGAATCAAGTAAGTCGGCGACAAGGATGAATCATGAGATATGAACATTCTAACATTGATGAAAGCCGGTGAGGCGACTTACCGAAGATGGCGGCCACCATTTGGGAAACCTGGCGCTTTAGGCCGGAGAGCTCGGCGGTCTTCTCAGAGAGAGTCTTCTCCGCCTGTTCTGCCCGGGTCACCAGTGCGGCCTTCTCTTCAGCCCAGGCCTTCCGCTCAGCATCAAATTCTGTCTTAAGCTTCTCTTGAGCGGCGATGCTGGAGACAAACTTGGCGTTTGCCTTCCGGGTCTCCATCTCCCGCGTCTTCAGCCGGCTCTTGAGATCCGCAAGGTCCGACTCTAGCTTCTTGCCAACAGCCTGAATAGATTTCCGGGTTATTAACAGTCATGATATAAGTCCCAAGCGTTTTTCAAGCAAAGACACTTGGCACTTGGGGGCTAATGCATATTGAACGTATCTATCTACATACAGCCGGCTCAATTGAGTAAGCCGGGACCTAAGTCTACAACATATTCACGTCATAAGTCGTTGACTTGGGGGCTAGCATGGCAAAGGTAACTATGCAGTAAGTAAGAAGATAGCAGAAAGATACCTCAGATTTTTGCTGGATTTGGTTTACTATGGCGACCTCGGCATCCCGGCTCTTGTGTACTTGGCTGATGTAGCCAGAGACGAGTTCTCCAATGCTCAGGTTGCTGTAGTTGGAGAGGTCCAGATTCGCCCGGTGGGGCTGCAGCAACTCCCCCTTAGCAGGGCACTTGGCCAACACGGTCCGTCTCCCCGGCTCAACATACTCCGTCCGGGTGATTACCACGTCCGGGTCGTCTGCTGGAGGAGCCGGAGGCCTCCGGGTTAACCGAAGCTTCGGTCGTTGCCTTGGTAGTTGGGGCGGGGGCTTCAGGTGCCGTGTCCATTGGAGTGGTGGCTTCGGGGGCGGAGGCAGCTGGCGGTTCTTGGACTGTCACCGCCGGCTCAGGCAGATCCGGCACTCCGTCCGACTTGGTTTTCTTCACCCTCTTGGTGAGCTTTGCCTGGGCACTGAAAGAACAACAAAGGTTGGTACAAAGAATATGAATAAAGATCCGAACAACATAAGATGATTGTTGTTACCCGGGCGCGGTCTTGAAAGCCGGCAGATTTGACTGCATGGAGTCACCCGAAGAGGGGGAGGTCTCCTGGTAATTGGAGTCAGAAGAGTTGAGTGGCTGACGGATAACACCCGCCAACGGGTGAAAAGGGTACAAGTGGGAAATAACCTCAGTTCGGCGTTTCCTTGTTGCGTCGGGTAACCCGGCGGAGAGGTCGGTGTCCTTGTTGGTCCGGGTGTGACGCCGGCTTTCATGAACCTGTCGCTTCAAAAGAAATTGAGGGTCTTGATGAGCTAAAGGATGTGAAAAGCTTACTTTCCGGGTTACCCTTCGGACTTTCAGCTGTTTCAAGGGCTCCGAGTCGGAGGAAAGTGACATTACCTCTTCAACCACCGGGTTACTTGCGCCGGTGTCATCCTGTCAATGAGCAAGTATCGATAAGGCGGACAGCAACAAACAGTGAATATAGTAAAGACTTAAATGCTCAGGAGTTACCTCTGACTCGGAGCTGTCGCTTAATTGCATCAGCTCCGAAGCAGTAGGCCTGCTTCCTTTTTTGCGAGGGGCGGCTTTTTTGGCGGCTTTCTTCGCCTTCCTGGCTTTCTTGGCCGCCTCATGGTCATATTTGACCCGCCAGAACTTATCATCAGCCTGAAAAATACAATGACAGATTTTTAAACGGTTCAGATGAAGGTTATATGCAGACGAAGATAAAAAGTTAAAGTCAGCGGCTTACCGCTGGGGCTGGATTGGTCTTGCAGAAGGGGGCTAACCCGGTCCTTCCGCAGTCTGCCAGGCTCTCGTTTAAAAGAGCCTTGGTCTCCTCCTCTACAACGTCTTCTGGAAGATCATTGCGGCTGTGCCTCTGAGGGTCATCTTTTCGCCCTGTGTACTCACACATTAAGCCGGGGAGGCGGCTCAATGGGATCACCCGCCAGGAGATCCAGACCCGGACCAGGTCAATTCCGTTCAGACCGTTGCCCAGGAGGGCCTTGATTTTGTTGATGGTAGGAAGCAGAGGCTGGCGCTCTGCTTGAGTCAGCTTGTCCGACAGTGGGTGAGTCGGCTCCAGACGTGTTGGGCGAAAGCCGGGCAGCGGGCTTTCATCAGCCAGGGACGTATCTTGGCAGTAAAACCAAGTCATGTTCCAGTCCTTAGGGTGGCTCGGCGGCTCTGCGTAAGGGAAAAGACAGTCCCTACGCCGCTGGATGGAAATGCCACCTAACTCCAGACTTGGTCCGTTGGCGCACTCATTTTGGCGGTTTAAATAAAAAAGCTCTCTGAAGAGCAGCAGACCAGGCTCTTCTCCATGGTAAACCTCGCAGAAGACTTGGAAATTGCAGATGTTGGACACTGAGTTGGGGCCTATATCTTGAGGCCGCAAGTCGAAGAAGTTGAGCACGTCCCTGAAAAACTTTGAGCCGGGCGGTGCGAAGCCCCGGCTCATATGATCTGCGAAAATCACTACCTCGCCGTCCTTTGGCTGTGGTCTCTCTTCTGACGGGTCAGGGGCACGGTAGGACATGATTTCCTTCTTAGGCAGATATCCGGACTTAACAAAATTGGCTAGGGTCTCGTTGGTGACGTTGGACCTCATCCAGTTGCAAGTGATGGGAGCCTTAGGAGGCATGGTGAAAGTTGGCAGTCTATGACAAAAAGGAAAAATGTCCGGGTTAATTTTAAGCCGGAGATCTACAATTCACAACTAAGGTGGCGGCTTATGAAGGGGACTAATGATATATACTCTGGTACAGTGGGTTATTTAAGTCACAGGGGCATTCAGAGTAAGTTGGTTATCTACGGCCTTACCACAGTTAAGCCGGAGGATTCTACGAAGCATGGATTTCTTTAAAGCCGGAGGATTCTACGGCGCGTGGTCTCTTTAAACCGGAATTGTAAGCCGCCAAGGTTCAATGGTTGCAGTTTTTACTAAGTGTGGTAAAACAAGTTTCACATATTGCCGTAACTTTTTTGGATCAAAATGGTCGGTCCAAAGAAAATTTTCTAGACCTAAAAAAGCGGACGCAGGGGAGTTCTTGAGCTCGAAGGAGGTCTTATGCAGTAGAAAGAAGTGTGTTTTGCAGGTAAAATGAGTACTAAACAGCTACTGCAGCAAGTCTATACAGATCTAAGATCAACCGGAGCAGTAAGAAAGAAAGCTACCGAAGTATGTGGCAATGGCGACGAACACGAAGAACACAGACGAACCCTACGGTGGATCTATCTTACAGGGCAAGCAAGACTTACCGGAGTTGGAGAGCTGCGGAGGTTGTTGCGTTTCTCTGGTCCGTTCAGGGTGATGCGGCGGCCTGAGCGTGGTGACGACGAGAAGACCCGCGGCGGCGACGGCGGAGGAGCTCGGGCAGCGGAGCGATGGCACGAGGAAGAAGATGGGGAGGAAGTGGCTGAAAGCCCGTCGGGCAGGCCTATTTATAAGGCAAGGTCATAAGTGGGCGCGAGATTCAAGGAGACCACGGCGTGGTTATCTCCCCCCACGCGCCTCGATTTTTGGAATGACAGTAAAAGCAAAGATCCGTTGCGGATCTGGTGGAGTAAAAAACGGGCTTAATGGAAGATGACGTCACGGCGGATTATCCGGAGTCCAGAGGATGACGTCACGCCGGGTTATGGCTTTCACATGAATGGTAAGCCGGAGATTTTTTCTGTCGGCAGAGTTGAAGATTGACATGAGCCGGCTCAAATCAATCTGGGGCCTAATGTTGAGGATATAGACCTTAGAGTCACCCGCCACGGGGGGCCGGGTTACTCATATGGTCGTTGCCAGAAGCCCGGAGCCAAGCTTGAAGACGATGGGCCAAAGATGGGCTAAGACCCGGATGTGGCTTAAAGCCCGTAGTTACAATCATTATTATGGTTAAACTTGTAGCATAAGGCAAGTATAGTTGAGAGTCCGAGCTGGACACTCTTTATGAGCCGGCCGGGATTCTAAGGGCTGCTGGGCGTTTTCCTCCCTATATAAAGGGACGACCCGGCAGCGGTTTAGGGACGACAACAATCTCATCGAGAGCCGGGCATAGCAGTTTAGCTCCCTGGTGATCATAACCCTAATCGATACCATCTCAACCGGACGTAGGCTTTTACCTTCACCGTAAGGGGCCGAACCAGTATAAACCCTCGTGTTCCTTGTCCCACATTAACCCCTTCAAGCTTCCTAGTCGCGATGGCTCCACGACTAAGTCCTAGCTCGAGGACATCTGCCGTGACAATTCCACGACAGGTCCATAGTTATTAGCTTGATGGCTTCTTCTCTCTTTTTGGATCTCAATACAATGTTCTCCCCCTCTCTCGTGGAGATCTATTCGATGTAATCTTCTTTTGTGGTGTGTTTGTTGAGACCGATGGATTGTGGGTTTATGATCAAGTTTATCTATGAACAATATTTGAATCTTCTCTGAATTCTGTTATGTATGATTGGTTATCTTTGCAAGTCTCTTCGAATTATCAGTTTGGTTTGGCCTACTAGATTGATCTTTCTTGCAATAGGAGAAGTGCTTCTCTTTGGGTTGAATCTTGCGGTGTCCTTTCCCAGTGACAGTAGGGGCAGCAAGGCACGTATTGTATTGTTGCCATCGAGGATAACAAGATGGGGTTTATATCATATTGCATGAGTTTATCCCTCTACATCATGTCATCTTACTTAAAGCGTTACTCTGTTCTTATGAACTTAATACTCTAGATGCATGCTGGATAGCGGTCGATGTGTGGAGTAATAGTAGTAGATGCAGGCAGGAGTCGGTCTACTTGTCTCGGACGTGATGCCTATATACATGATCATACCTAGATATTCTCATAACTGTGCTCAATTCTGTCAATTGCTCAACAGTAATTTGTTCACCCACCGTAATACTTATGCTCTCGAGAGAAGCCACTAGTGAAACCTATGGCCCCCGGGTCTATTTTCCATCATATTAATCTTCCAACACTTAGCTATTTTTATTGCCTTTTATTTTACTTTGCATCTTTATCATAAAAATACCAAAAATATTATCTTATCATATCTACCAGATCTCACTCTTGTAAGTGACCGTGAAGGGATTGACAACCCCTTTATTGCGTTGGTTGCGAGGATTTATTTGTTTGTGTAGGTGCGAGGGACTCGTGCGTGGCCTCCTACTGGATTGATACCTTGGTTCTCAAAAACTGAGGGAAATACTTACGCTGCTTTACTGCATCACCCTTTCCTCTTCAAGGGAAAACCAACGCAGTGCTCAAGAGGTAGCACGCCGCTGAGGGAGTCCTCGATTAGGGGGTCTCCGGGCGTCCGGGCTATGTGCATGGGCCAGACTGATGGGCTGTGAAGATACAAGATAGATGGCCTTTCCCCGTGTCCGGATGGGACTCTCCTTTGCGTGGATGGCAAGTTTGGCGTTCGGATGTTGTCATGGTTTTGTCACGGCAGATGTCCTAGTGAAAGGACTTAGTCGTGGAGCCATCGCGACGGGTTAGCTTAAAGGGGTTAAAGCGGACAAGGGACACAGGGTGTTTATACTGGTTCGGCCCCTTGCTGTGAAGGTAAAAGCCTACGATCCAGTTGTTGTGGAATTGCTAGGGTTTCGATGACCAGGGAGCGAATCCGCTATGCCTGGTTCTCGAGTTGTTGTTTTTCTCTCTCTAAACCGCCGCCGGGTCGTCCCCTTATATACATGGGTTGACGCCCGTCGGTTTACAGGATCCCGAGGCCGGCTCATAAACGTGTGCGGCCCGGTCTCTACTCTTCCTATCTTACAACATAAGCTTACATATCAATGTCGGTTTATGTCTACAGGCTTTAATCCGCCTTTGGGCCCTGGGCCTTCAAAAAGCGCCATCGTCTTTGTCTTCATGGGCTTCAAATATAATAACTCATTATGGGGATAACCCGACCTCTCTTGGCCGGTTTACGCCCAGCAGTAATATCCCCAACATTAGGCCCCAGATTGATTTGAACTGGTTCATGTCAATCTTCAATACTTAGGAAAATTTCTTCTTCAGCACCTTCATGTAAGTCTCATAAACCGCCATGACATCATCTTCTAGGATCATGATAAACCGCCATGACGTCACCTGTTTTTAAAGATTGCATATAGCTCACCTTCATTAATGAGCCTCCGACAATCAAGGCGACAGAGCTGTCACATATCCCATTCTCGGGCTCCTCGATTCTCGCGCCTGTCACTTATCCATTCACCTTATAAATAAGGTCGAGGGGTCCTTTTCACTTTTCCCCTTCGTGCCCCTTCACATCGTCCTCTTCCTCGCAACGCCCGACCATTGGAGTTCTGCCGACGCCGTCGACCTTCGCTTCTGCCCCAATGACAGCCGCTGCATCAACCTGATCGCACCAGAGAAACACGGCGCTCCTCCGCTGTTCCCTCAGCATCAGCAAGTTCCTCTTTTCCTTGCTCTAGATCCACCATTAGGGTTTCGGTGTTCATCGGAGTTCATTGAAGCTCCGGCGCCGTTCTTCCCTGTTCTTCTTAGTAGCATAAACGGCTAGTTTGGATCTGATACTTCTTGTGCGGCCGTAGCCATAACCCCCTTTCTCCTTATTAAAGCATCTCCTTTATATAGAAAACTCATCTGAACTTGATGAACTGTTCAAGCACCTGAAGTTAGGTCTGAATATATTCTAGTTTTCTGCACACCGCGGATCTGAAATTATCACATCAATCTGCGAAACTTGTTTTTCCCTCACTTAGGTACTTTAGATCCGTACCTTTCACACCAATATAGGCGGTTTAGCTTTGAAAAAATGATAATCCGGTAAGTACCATTAGTCCCCTCTTAAACCACCGATGCATTTATCTTTGCACCTCCTCCATCGTAATATGCCGGTTTAGCAATATTAGACTCCGGTTTAACAATATGCATACACCTCTGCTTCTGCTTAACTTGCATCGCTTTATGGTTGCCCGTCATCCATCTTAAATCGGCATTTATCTTTTTCCAGCTTTTCATTACAATGGCCAAATAGTTTTATGCTTGTAACTGGGTCCCTTCCCGGGTTACGGAATCACAACTAGAGGGATGTGTCGCAACTGGCGCTTTAGCGAAGAAAGAAACTATCCAGTGGAGGGTCCCCGGTCCAGAAAATCCTCCTGAGCCCAAGGATGGGGAAGTGGTCGTGTTTGTCGATCACCTGAGCCGAGGGTTTAGCCCTCCCGGATCAATGTTCTTTCGAGATGTACTTGCTAGCTTTCAACTCCACCTTCAAGACATTGGCCCAAACTCTGTGTCCAATGTTTGCCATTTCCAAGTATTTTGCGAGGCTTATCTTCAAGAGGAGCCCACAGTTGAACTGTTTATAGATTTCTTCTACTTAAACCGTCGCACAGAGTTCACAGACGGACCCAACACCGAGCTTGGTGGAATGGCGATTCAAAAGAGGAAGGATGTCATCTTCCCTCACGCCAAGCTTCATAGTCACCCCAAGGACTGGATTCAGACTTGGTTTTATTGCAAAGATACATCTCCGACTGATGAAAATCCTCTGCCGGGCTATCGCCCTCACCGTCTTAGCAATACACATCCCTTTCCTCAGAGATTGACTGCAAAGGAAAGGTCCAACTATGCTCCACAACTGTCAAAGCTCAGAGCCTTTATGGCGAACGGTTTAACAGGTGTTGATTTCGCTCGCTGTTGGATAAACTGGAGCATTCTGCCCTTAAGCCGGCGCCCCGGTTTGATGTGTGAATACACAGGGAGTTTGACCGACCCTCAAAAACATGTTAATATTCAGCTAACAGAGGCTGAAGTTACTGAGGCTGTCAAGAAAATATTGAATGAACTGGAGGCTGTCTGTGGCCAGACCGGATTAAATCCTTTCTGCGTTTCCAACAAATTGCCAACTGTAAGAATCATATAACTTTTTGTTTTAACTTTCTCCTTTTAAATATTCTCTCAAAATCTTAACCATCTTTGACAGGTGATGACCCGTTCTGGAAGAAAAAACCATAGGATAAACCGGCAAAAACACCTCGCCCAAAGACCAAGGTTACCAAAAAGCCTTCCAAGAAGAGGACCACTGCATCTTCCGAACCAAATGCTGATGCTGACGAGGCTAATCCGGACTCAGTGGTAGAACTTGACTCTCTTGGTTCATTTTTCATACACCTCATTGACAATGACTATTACCAGGACGACGTTGAAGGCAGCCAAGCTGAGGACGCAGAGGTAATTATTCTTTCCTCCGGTTCAGATCCTCTGCCAACACAGACAAACCGTCAAGAAAACCGGAAAGTAAAATTTTCTCACCCCCTTGCTCACTTGGACCCCAACTTTCTTTTGAAGAAGCAGCAACACGAAGCCCGCCGCACAACCCGGCATAGCGGCCAGGTAGTTACCTCCGCCGGTTTACCGAACACTCACGTCCGAAATCGTCGATCAAAGGTCTCTTATATTACTGATGCTTCTTGCCCCAAGGCGGGTTGTTTCCGTCAGCCTCTTAACCCGTCTGATTCAAATTATCAGGGCATGCCTCACTCATCCTCTGGCGAGTCATCGGCCACACAGCTTCCACCCCTCAAGACAGTTCCTAGGTGAGACATATTTTTAAATTGATTTTCCATGCCTTATATTTACACAATGTATTGACCTTGATATTTGCTCTTCTCAGTGCCAAGCCAAGGCCCAGCAAAAAGGCTCGGTTAAATAAACCATCAGACAAAAATGTGGTTATTGAACCGGAGAGAACTCCAGATCCGGTAGAGACCAATGCTGATGTTCTGCTTGATGATCCACCTCCTCAAGACAATGACTTTTTTGTTGAACAAGTAGAAGTTGCTCCAGCAAGTCAGTCCAATAAACCGACAAGCCCGGTCCGAGATACTGATAAACCAGCAAGCCCAGCTAAGGCTACTGATAAACCGTCAACTCCAGTGAAGGCTGCTGGTGACAAGGAAGATGACATCATGATTACTGGCTTTGGCCACACTGCCCCTGGCAATCCTGTCGCTTTATCCAAGCATAGTGCCAAGGATGAACTTTCTGCTATGGGCAAAGGCAAGTGGAACACAGACTTGTCAAGCTACGCCCATGTCAACGCCCAAGACATTCACCCTGGCTTCTTGAACCGTCTGTACACAAGCCGCGACTATGAAGCCGGCTTTGTAAACTTGATGAAAGAGCGATATGAGGTAACTAGTGCTTAACTTTGCATAACTGTTTCTCTCTTATTTCCAATTTCATAATGTCAACTCCAGTAGCCCCCAAGCGCCGTTTTTTTTAAAGATGAACCGGCACTTTAGAATCGTAATACTGCATCTTTCGCTGGTGTAGTCCCCAAGGGCCGGTTTATCTTTTAAAGGTAAACCCGGACTGTAGAAGAAAACCCATAATGTTACTTTGAACAATCATACATTAGCCCCCAAGTGTCAAGAATAATACTTGTATTGTGCTTGAGACTTGTAGAAATTTATGATAATGAGCAAATAGGCATTAGCCCCCAAGTATCAGGTGCACAACTTGTTATGTGCTTGGTACTTCAAATATGTACTGCCAACTCATGATATGTCTGTCTCTTATAGGCTGAGCTGAGCAAAAAGGAAGCTCAAAACAATGATTTGCAAGAAAACATCAAGTCCCAGCTAGCAGAAACCTCCAAAGCAAAAGATGAGCTGACCAGTGCCTTAGCCGCCATGGAAAAGCTGGAGGAGGGTTTCAACAAGGAACATGCGGATTGGGCCATAGAAAAATCCGCACTACAGAAAAGAGCCGAGGATGCAGAAGCAGCTCTTAAACCGGTGGTAGACGAGCTGACTGGTGTAAAGCGGCAAATACATGCCATGACTCGTGCTGTGTTTGGTAAATATCCTGGCTGTAAGTTTTCACATATCATCCCATTCATTGCCGGTTTACTGATGTTTGTAATGATGCAGGAACTCGCATTAGTCATCTAGGCTCTGACGTAGAAAAAAAGCTGAAGGCTGCCTATACTCTTATAGAGCAGTTATATGCTGGTGCGCAACAGATCATTTGCGCTGCTTCTCACAACAAGCCGCCCCAACCTTAATTAAGGAGACCTTAGAAAGGTTGTCGATGCTGCCTGCCCGGGTAGAAGAGCTGAAAAGATCTGCTGCGAGGGCTGGTGCTCTGACCGCGCTAACCCGGGCAAAAGCGTGGGTGCCTGATCTTGATCCGGTGGACATGGGTAAAGGTTATCCGAGCTTAAAAGAAGACGGATCAGAATTTGGCAATGATGACCTTCGAGCTATAAACCAGGAAGTACGTCCACTGGCTTGCCAATTGGCTGAAGAAGCTGATCTTTCACATTATCAGGCGAGTTATGACGTCAACAACAAACGGGTTGCTGCACCAACTCCTGAAGCCCAAAATCTTATCCCGCCAATTCGTAGGCACACCTATGCCCCTGTCATTGAACCGTCCACCCTTATAAGCGACGAAGCTGTGTTCCAAGCCCTAACTGGGATCAACTGGGCAACTATTGACTTCCAGCCGCTGGGTAGAGATGAGGAGGATGAACCGGTGCAAGATGACCGCAGCCGTCAAGCCAACCTGGTGACGAATAGGCCGGGTTAGCCTGCTGTGAACCGCAATACTTGCTGAAAAAACAATTATTCTTTTGGGCACTGAAACGCCTTGTAATAGGCTAGTTCAAAAACTTGGTCTGTTATGCCTTCGTGCATATTTACTTTGCTTGATACTTGTTAATTTGCCATGCTTAAGATATATGATATTCATAATCCGTAGCTGCTCCTGCATACAAAAAGTTGGAAAGTGTCCTGGCGGTTTACCGCCGGACGGGTCATGATGCCCAGATATATAGCCAAGGTTTATAACCAAGGCTGTAAGAAGATAATCAAATATGTAAATAAATGATACCTGAGACCTTGAATCACAATGTTGGTTGACCAACTTTTATAGTGAGGGTGATGACCCCAATCTTGAGTAAGGATAACTCCTTTCATACTGTGCCGGTTTATGATAAAACCGTACCGGGTTGTGATAAACACCGGTTTATCCATATTCAATACTGGCGACTTAGAGTTGAAACCAGACTGGGTTAATAAACTCCGGATTACAAGTGATCATGTACTGACCACTTAGTAGTTGAAAACCGAACCGGGTTAATGAATGCCGGTTTATCAAAAACATCATAAATCTCATCAAAGGAGAAAAACTTCGCAAATAAAAGCATATGAAAACTTGTAGTCGAGGCTTTTCACGGGCTGCCCGGCCCCAAATTCGAGGCTTTTCATGGGCTGCCAGGCCACTGAGTTAATCCATTTTACAAAGCCTTTTAAGATGGACCTCAATCTTTAACCAATCGTCGTTTTAACTTTGACAAGTTCAGGGTCTTATGAGATTGACTTGTCAAAGTTTGCCGGGTCATACCAGGTTTACCTGGACGGAGTGACTTACTTAAAAAAGGCAGGCTAACCCGGGGTTTTAGGTGTATACACCAGGCTTCCAAGCCGTGGCTTGATAGCCTATTACAAGTGTAGATTCTTTGTTCATTGCGATAGCAAAGAATCCCCAAGTAATATTTTGAGCTGTGCTCCGCGGGTGCCTATGTTTGAGTTGTTCTTTTGCAACACTCTCTTTGGCCCCTAAGTAATTTTCTGGTGTAGCTATGGTTTGGACACGACCAAGCGCCCAAGCGATTTTTCTGGTGGCCTCGCGCCGATCAAGAGGTGTAGCTATGGTTCGAGTACGACCAAGCCCCCAAGTGATTTTTCTGGTGGCCTTGCGCCGATCAAGAGGTGTAGCTATGGTTCGAGTACGACCAAGCCCCCAAGTGATTTTTATATAAGGCCTTATGAGCTGAATCAAGGGGTAAACCGGACGCCGTTTTATAAACAGAAGCCCCCATGTAACCACACATGATGTAAGAAAAACAACAGATACCCTGCTTTAGCTGAGGCTCCGATTTATTATATTGATCATAATATATACATTGTCATAACTATGTACATGAGCAGAGCCTGTGGCACAAGTATAGTAGGGCCGAAGATGAGCGATATTCCACGGCCGGTGGGTCTCCTCCTCCGATTTACGTGAGTCTTTGTGCTCTCGAACATCTATAAGGTAGTATGACCCGTTATGCAGATTCTTGCTGACCACAAAGGGTCCTTCCTAAGGCGGGGATAACTTGTGCATATCAGTCTAATCCTGGATGAGTCGGAGCACCAGATCGCCTTCTTGGAAAGTTCTGGTTCTAACTCGGCGGCTGTGATAACGACGCAGATCCTGCTGATAAATCGCCGAACGGGCTGCTGCAATGTCACGCTCCTCATCTAACAGGTCAAGTGCTTCCTGTCGTGCCTTCTCATTGTCAGCTTCGACGTACGCCGCCACACGAGGCGAGTCATGACGGATGTCACTAGGGAGAACCGCCTCCGCTCCATAAACCATGAAAAAAGGCGTGTAACCCATGGATCTGTTGGGCGTGGTATTGATGCTCCACAACACAGAAGGTAACTCTTCCACCCAACAACCCGGCGTCCGTTGCAAAGGAACCATAAGTCGGGGTTTGATGCCTCTCAAGATCTCTTGATTGGGTCGCTCCGCTTGACCATTAGACTGGGGTGAGCCACTGATGATACATCAAGCCAGATGTGCTCACGTTGACAGAACTCCTTCATAGCACCTTTGGACAGATTGGTACAATTATCAGTTATAATGCTGTGTGGAAAGCCAAACCGCAAAATCACCTTCTTAATGAATTGAACCGCCGTAGCTGCATCACACTTACTGACTGGGTCTGCCTCCACCCATTTAGTGAACTTGTCAACCGCCACCAAAAGGTTGGTCTTCTTGTCCTTGTATCTCTTAAACGGCCCAACCATATCCAGCCCCCAGGTTGCAAACGACCAAGTGATTGGAATCATCCGTAATTCCTGGGCCGGAACGTGAGCTCGACGTGAAAATTTCTGACAACCGTCGCACTTTTTCACCAAGTCTTCTGCATCAGCATGAGCCGTCAGCCAATAGAAGCCATTACGAAAAGCTTTAGCTACCAGGGACTTTGAACCGGCGTGGTGACCACAATCTCCTTCATGGATCTCACGCAAAATCTCACAGCCTTCTTCAGGAGACACGCAACGCTGAAACGCCCCTGTCACACTGCAATGATGTAACTCTCCATTGATAATAGTCATGGACTTGGACCACCGGATTATCTGCCGGGCCAAGGTTTCACCCTCCGGTAATTCGCCCCGGTTCATATACGCCAAGTACGGGACCGTCCAATCCGGGATAACATGAAGAGCCGCCACCAACCGAGCCTCCGGATCAGGAACAGCCAAATCCTCTTCTGTGGGGAGCTTGACGGACGGATTATGCAGAACCTCCAGGAAGACATTGGGCGGAACTGGTTTACGTTAGAACCCAAACGGCTTAAAGCGTCCGCTGCTTCATTCTTCCGCAGGTCCACATGATCGACCTGATAACCTTTGAAATGACCTGCAACAATGTCCACCTCTCGACGATATGCTGCCATGAGTGGGTCCTTGGAATCCCAAGTACCAGACACTTGTTGAGCCACCAGGTCCGAGTCACCGAAGCACTTAACCCGGCTTAAATTCATCTCCTTAGCCATCCAAAGACCGTGGAGTAAAGCCTCATATTTAGCTGCATTGTTAGTGCAAGGGAACATTAAACGGAGAACATAACAAAACCTATCACCTCGTGGGGAAGTTAGCATGACTCCAGCCCCGAGCCCTCCAATTGCCTGGACCCATCAAAATGAATAGTCCAATAAGTATGATCTGGCTTCTCTTCTGGCGCCTGTAACTCTGTCCAGTCATTGATGAAGTCTACAAGTGCCTGAGACTTGACCGCCGTCCGGGGCACATATTTTAATCCATGAGGCCCAAGCTCCATAGCCCACTTGGCGACCCGGCCAGTTGCTTCCCTGTTCTGGATTATATCCCCCAAAGGAGCAGAGCTGACAATGGTGATGGGATGACCTTGGAAATATTGCTTAAGCTTCCGGATCACCATAAAAACTCCATACACCAGTTTCTGCCAATGCTGGTACCTTTGCTTGGACTCAATAAGTACTTCACTGATGTAATAAACCGGCCGTTGAACCGGATACTCCTTTCCGGCCTCCTTGCGCTCCACCACAATAGCCACGCTAACAGCCCGGGAGTTAGCTGCCACATATAAAAACAACGGCTCTTTATCAACAGGAGCAGCAGGACCGGCGGATTAGCCAGCTGCCGCTTTAAGTATTCAAATGCTTCATTGGCGGCGTCACTCTAGACGAAGTCATCCGTCTTCTTCAGCATCTGATATAAAGAGATAGCCTTCTCACCAAGGCGACAGATAAACCGGCTCAAAGCGGCAATCTGGCCTGCCAGGCGTTGAACATCATTGATACACTTCGGTTTAGCCAAAGAAGTTATAGCCTTGATTTTCTCCGGATTAGCTTCAATGCCCCTGTTAGATACAAGAAAGCCCAAGAGCTTGCCTGCCGGTACACCAAAGACAAACTTGGCCGGATTAAGCATCATTTTATAAACCCGGAGGTTATCAAAGGTCTCTTTCAAGTCATCGATCAATGTTTCCTCCTTTTTGGATTTCACCACAATATCATCCACATAAGCATGAACATTGCGACCGATCTGATTATGAAGACAATTCAGCAAACAGCGTTGATAAGTCGCCTGGGCACTCTTGAGCCCAAAAGGCATAGATACATAATAGAATGCTCCAAAGGGAGTTATGAAAGCTGTCTTCTCCTGGTCCTTAGCTGCCATTTTGATCTGATGATAACCAGAATAAGCATCCAGAAAACTTAAACGCTCGCAACCCGCCGTAGCATCAATGATTTGATCAATACGAGGGAGGGCAAAAGGATCCGCTGGACAAGCCTTGTTTGAATCTATGTAGTCCACACACATACGCCAAGTGCCTGATACGTCTCCAACGTATCTATAATTTTTTATTGCTCCATGCTATATTATCTTCTGTTTTCGACATTATTGGGCTTTATTATTCACTTTTATATTATTTTTGGGACTAACCTATTAACCGGAGGCCCAGTCCAGAATTGCTGTTTTTGCCTATTTCAGAGTTTCGCAGAAAAAGAATATCAAACGGAGTCCAAACGGAATGAAACCTTCGGGAACATGATTTTTGGAACGAACATGATCCAGAGGACTTGGATCCTACGTCAAGAAAGCCACCAGGAAGCCACGAGGTAGGGGGGCGCGCCTACCCCCCCTCGGCGCGCCCTCCACACTCGTGGGCCCCACGTTGCTCCACCGACGTACTCCTTCCTCCTATATATACCTACGTACCCCCAAACGATCAGATACAGAGCCAAAAACCTAATTCCACCGCCGCAACCTTCTGTACCCACGAGATCCCATCTTGGGGCCTGTTCCGGAGCTCCGCCGGAAGGGTCATCGATCACGGAGGGCTTCTACATCAACACCATAGCCTCTCTGATGAAGTGTGAGTAGTTTAGCTCAGACCTTCGGGTCCATAGTTATTAGCTAGATGGCTTCTTCTCTCTTCTTCTCTCTTTTTGGATCTCAATACAATGTTCTCCCCCTCTCTTGTGGAGATCTATTCGATGTAATCTTCTTTTGCGGTGTGTTTGTTGAGACTGATGAATTTTGGGTTTATGATCAAGTTTATCTATCAATAATATTTGAATCTTCTGAATTCTTTTATGTATGATTGGTTATCTTTGCAAGTCTCTTCGAATTATCAGTTTGGTTTGGCCTACTAGATAGATCTTTCTTGCAATGGGAGAACTGCTTAGCTTTGGGCTCAATCTTGCGGTGTCCTTTCCCAGTGACAGTAGGGGCAGCAAGGCACGTATTGTATTGTTGCCATCGAGGATAACAAGATGGGTTTTTTATCATATTGCATGAATTTATCCCTCTACATCATGTCATCTTGCATAAAGCATTACTCTGTTCTTATGAACTTAATACTCTAGATGCATGCTGGATAGCGGTCGATGTGTGGAGTAATAGTAGTAGATGCAGGCAGGAGTCGGTCTACTTGTCTCGGATGTGATGCCTATATACATGATCATACCTAGATATTCTCATAACTATGCTCAATTCTGTCAATTGCTCAACAGTAATTTGTTCACCCACCATAAAATACTTATGCTCTTGAGAGAAGCCACTAGTGAAACCTATGGCCCCCGGGTCTATCCTCATCATATTAATCTTCCAACAATTCGTTATTTCCATTGCTTTTTTACTTTGCTTTTATTTTACTTTGCATCTTTATCATAAAAATACCAAAAATATTATCCTATCATATCTATTAGATCTCACTCTCGTAAGTGACTGTGTAGGGATTGACAACCCCTTATCGCATTGGTTGCGAGGATTTATTTGTTTGTGTAGGTGCGAGGGACTCGCGCGTAGCCTCCTACTGGATTGATACCTTGGTTCTCAAAAACTGAGGGAAATACTTATGCTACTTTGCTGCATCACCCTTTCCTCTTCAAGGGAAAACCAACGCAGTGCTCAAGAGGTAGCAAGAAGGATTTCTGGCGCCGTTGCCGGGGAGGTCTACGCAAAAGTCAACATACCAAGTACCCATCACAAACCCTTATCTCCCGCATTACATTATTTGTCATTTGCCTCTCGTTTTCCTCTCCCCCACTTCACCCTTGCCGTTTTATACGCCCTTTCCTTTTCCTTTTGCCTCTTTTTTCCCGTCTCTTGTTTGCTCGTGTGTCGGATTGCTTGTTTGTCACGATGGCTCAAGATAATACCAAATTATGTGACTTTACCAATACCAACAATAATGATTTCCTTAGCACTCCGATTGCTCCTCTTACCGATACTGAATCTTGTGAAATCAATGCTGCTTTGTTGAATCTTGTCATGAAAGATCAATTTGCCGGCCTTCCTAGTGAAGATGCCACTACTCATCTAAATAGCTTCGTTGATTTGTGTGATATGCAAAAGAAGAACGATGTGGACAATGATATTGTTAAATTGAAGCTATTTCCTTTTTCGCTTAGAGATCGTGCCAAAGCTTGGTTTTCATCTTTGCCTAAAAATAGTATTGATTCTTGGAATAAGTGCAAAGATGCTTTTATCTCTAAGTATTTTCCTCCCGCTAAGATTATCTCTCTTAGAAACGATATTATGAATTTTAAGCAACTTGATCATGAACATGTTGCACAAGCTTGGGAGAGAATGAAATTAATGATACGTAATTGCCCTACTCATGGTTTGAATTTGTGGATGATCATACAAATTTTTTACGCCGGATTGAATTTTGCTTCTAGAGATCTTTTAGATTCGGCCGCGGGAGGCACTTTTATGGAAATCACTTTAGGAGAAGCTACTAAACTCCTACATAATATTATGGTTAATTATTCTCAATGGCACACTGAAAGATCTACTAATAAAAGTGCATGCAATAGATGAAATTAATGTTTTGAGTGGAAAGATGGATGAACTTATGAAATTATTTGCTACTAAGAGTGTTTCTTCTGATCCTAATGATATGCCTTTGTCTACTTTGATTGAGAATAGTAATGAATCTATGGATGTGAATTTTGTTGGTAGGAATAATTTTGGTAACAACGCGTATAGAGGAAACTTTAATCCTAGGCCTTATCCTAGTAATTCCTCTAATAATTATGGTAATTCCTACAACAATTCTTATGGAAATTTTAATAATATGCCCTCTGAATTTGAGACTAGTCTTAAAGAATTTATGAATTCGCAAAAGAATTTCAATGCTTTGCTTGAAGAGAAATTGCTTAAAGTTGATGAATTGCTAGGAACGTTGATATAATTTCTCTTGATGTTGATTCTTTAAAACTTAGATCTATTCCTCCTAAGCATGATATCAATGAGTCTCTCAAAGCCATGAGAATTTCCATTGATGAGTGCAAAGAAAGAACCGCTAGGATGCGTGCTAAGAAATAATGCTTTATAAAAGCGCGTTCTTCAAATTTCTATGAAAATAAAGATGAAGATTTAAAAGTTATTGATGTGTCCCCTATTAAATCTTTGTTTTGCAATATGAATCTTTATAATGATGGGACTGAATATGATCCACCTTTACCTAGAAGGCGTTCCAAAAATTCGGAGTTTTTAGATCTTGATGCTAAAATTGATAAAAGTGGGATTGAAGAGATCAAAACATTAGATATTAATGAACCCACTATTTTGGATTTCAAGGAATTTAATTATGATAATTGCTCTTTGATAGATTTTATTTCCTTGTTGCAATCCGTGCTAAATTATCCTCATGCTTATAGTCAAAATAAAGCTTTTACCAAACATATGGTTGATGCTTTGATGCAGTCTTATGAAGAAAAGCTTGAGTTGGAAGTTTCTATCCCTAGAAAACTTTATGATGAGTGGGAAGATACTATTAAAATTAAGATTAAAGATCATGACTGCTATGCTTTGTGTGATTTGGGTGGTAGTGTTTCCACGATTCCAAAAACTTTGTGTGATTTGCTTGGTTTCCGTGATTTTGATGATTGCTCTTTAAACTTGCACCTTGCGGATTCCACTATTAAGAAACCTATGGGAAGAATTAATGATGTTCTTATTGTTGCAAATAGGAACTATGTGCCAGTAGATTTTATCGTTCTTGATATAGATTGCAATCCTTCATGTCCTATTATTCTTGGTAGACCTTTCCTTATAACGATTGGTGCAATTATTGATATGACGGAAGGGAATATTAGATTCCAATTTCCATTAAAGAAAGGCATGGAACACTTCCCTAGGAAGAAAATAAAATTACCATATGAATCTATCATGAGAGCCACTTATGGATTGCCTACCAAAGATGGCAATACCTAGATCTATCCTTGCTTTCATGCCTAGCTAGGGGCGTTAAACGATAGCGTTTGTTGGGAGGCAACCCAATTTTATTTTTAGTTTTTTGCTTTTTGCTTCTGTTTGGGAATAAATATTTGATCTAGCCTCTGGTTAGATGTGTTTTTATGTTTTAATTAGTGTTTGTGCCAAGTTAAACCTATAGGATCTTCTTGGATGATAGTTATTTGATCTTGCAGAAAATTCTAGAAACTTTCTGTTAACGAAAACAATTGTTAAAAATCACCAGAACGTGATAAAATAGTGATTCCAATTGCTGCTGATCAATAAACAAATTGGATAGCTCGTCCTATTTTGGTTGTTTTTTGAAGTTCCAGAAGTTTGCGTTAGTTACTGATTACTACAGTCTCTTCTGTTTTTGACAGATTCTGTTTTTCGTGTGTTGTTTGCTTATTTTGATGAATCTATGGCTAGTAAAATAGTTTATAAACCATAGGGAAGTTGGAATACAGTAGGTTTAACACCAATATAAATAAAGAATGAGTTCATTACAGTACCTTGAAGTGGTCTTTTGTTTTCTTTCGCTAACGGAGCTCATGAGATTTTCTGCTAAGTTTTGTGTTGTGAAGTTTTCAAGTTTTGGGTGAAAGATTTGATGGATTATGGAACAAGGTGTCGGTGTGGAACGACACCTATGGGATCACAAGAATCCCTACTATGGTTGCCGTGGCGCAGGGTTGCGAGGAGAGCAGGGCTAGTAGACAGCACAAGGATCGTTTACCCAAGTTCGGGCCGCGAGGATGCGTAAAACACTAGTCCTGCTTTGGTGGGTGTATTTCATAGAGTTCTTGAGCTCTCAAACTAGCTGTGGTCAGTGCGTGGTTCAAAAGAGCCGAATCCCTCTCCAGTATGCCATGGGCCTCCTTTTATAGTCGAAAGGGGCTGCCACAGTGGCACACAGGAGGTGGAAAGGCGTACAGTGCCCTGAGCTTATCGCTCGTATTACAGGACAAGACGCATTTAATGCGTAGCTTAGGTGTCCCCTTGCTTTATCGGGGACGGGGGCGAGGCCCGTCCCGTCCGTCGCCGCTCCTTCTCGCTTCGACACGCGCCCTGGCCAGCGATGCATGCGGCGCCATGTAGGCAGGCAGGCAGCTGAGGTGGCGCGGTGGTGGAGCTTCACGAAGATCTGCATGCCGCCACGCAGGCGCTTGACGAGTTGGCCTGGGGGCTGCATGTTGCCGTGCAGGTGCCTGCCTAGCTGGTTGGGCTGGCAGCTGCATGTGAACGGCGGTGGAAGCTTGGTTGGCGTGAGCCTGGCGGTGGCCCTACTGGCGTCCTTGGTGAGGGCCTCGCCGGGTGGCCTGGCAAGGGTCTTGCCGTGGCGCGCTGTCGTCCCCGGCAAGGGCCTTGCCGGGGGTCTGGTGGCCTTCCTCGGCAAGGATCTTGCCGAGGATAGTCATCTTCTAATCCTTATCTGATCTTGAATATGTCTTCACAAAGATCCCCATGCCACCACAGAGGTGCCTTCCCGAGCCCTGGCCCCACGTGGATGATGGCGTTGGGGACCGTGGGCTCAAGGGTGGCTCGCTCTGTTGGTGTGGGGCGAGCTGCCCCGGCAAGGGTCTTGCCGGGGCTGCTGAGGCTGCCCCGGCAAGGGTCTTGCCGGGGGAACGTACTTCGTCCCTCTGCTCTTCGTGGTCTTAGCCTTGGCGTTGCTCTGATTGTCTTGGGCTTCGGTCTTACCTTGGTTCACCTCCCCTGCTCTGCTTGGCGTGACAGCTCCTAACTGCCCGTGCACAGGTATAGGGGTACAAAAATGCACCCCTCTTTTTGTACACTGACAGGAGCCCCCGGGCCTGGGCCACACATAAGCGCGACACGTTGTTGGGCCAGGCCCAATATGGTGCGCGGGCAGGTGGGGCGGTTTTTACCGCGGTAAACTTTTCGCGCGCGTGCTTCCCATGACCCGCGCGCCTGGCGTGGCGTGGAGGGGTGTGCGTGATGTGGGCGGCATGCGTGGGGCGGTTCCCGCATGCATGCGTCATATTGTAGTAAAGAGGCGGCTCGCGCCTTCCCCATAAAAAGAGGGAGGCATGGAGGCGCGGCTCATTTACCGCGCGGGGCCGGGTCGCGGTCTTCAAGGCGTCCACACCCCATGATCACGGAGTGGGGAGAGGTCGCCTCACCCGTCCCCTCGATTCTGCACGTTTGCCACGCGTCCTTTATGCACTTGGGGTAGCAAGTGGTGGAGGCGGGAAACCGGGCCGTCGCTGGTTGGGGCAGCGGGTCGGTCCCGATTTCCTGCGCCTTTGGTGGCTGGATTGACCGAGCGGGGTGGCCGAGCCCCGACCCCGCTCCCTTATAAGGAGGGGGAAGGGGAGATGGCGTCCCGCACTCTTCTGTCATCTATCCCCTCTTGCTTCTGCTTCTTCCTTTCACTCGCCATGGAGAAAGGGAATCCTGGTCCTTCGACAGTGGCGGCGAGGGTCGCCGCTCGACAGCGCGCCCCTCCTCCTCCTGAGCCCGCGGTGGTGGAGCCGGCCTCGAGGGGAAGGGGGAGGGGGCGAGGCAGGGGCAGAGGCCGCAGTGCTCGGGGAAGAGGAGGACGGGGCGGCGCGCCGGCTTCGCCCCTGCCAATGATGCCTTTCCCAACGGAGGGGCACGTTGAAGACCAGCCCTGCGAGTTCTTCATCAGGCTGCGCCGGCCTCCGCGTCGTCGTCTTCGTCTCCCCGCCCCGTTTGCTCGGGTGATGGAGCGTAACCCGCCCCAGACCCTCGGGTTGCACCTGAGGGGCTGTGGGAACGAGGGCATGCGGGTCGACGTCGACTTCCCGGCTCCTCGGGTTATGTACCTCCGCCGTGGATGGAAGACGTTCGCTCGCATCCACAGCCTGACGGCAATGATCGTCCTCTACTTCAAAATAATGGAGGACGGCCTGCTCTCCGTCAAGGTCTTCGGAGTGTTTGGAACTCGCCTGAATGCTGCGTGGAGAGCTCCTCCGACGGAGATTCCGATGATGGAAACTCTTCCTCGAGCGAAAGTGATGAGGAGGACAGCGGGGCAGATGACGGGGACGAGTCCGACTAGGCGTCGGACGCCCCGCGCCTGGGCGGGTGCGGCAGCAGCAGCATCTGCACCTGGCCGCTCCTCCGGCAGAGGTTTGCCGGGGGTGGGACCAGCTCCTTGAACTTCTCGGGGCCGTCTCCTTGGGCGGCTGGCGTCGGGAGTCTGCGGAAGAGGAAGAGGGCGGGCGGCAAGGCCGTCAACTCGGAGTACGCGGGCACCGACGCCTTCATCGCGTATTGCCGGTCCTGCCGCCTCGTCTTCGAGCTCCTTTCCCGGCACCGTCATCACCGGCCCACCCGTGGGCGGCCACCGAGGTGTTCTCTTGGTGCTTTCTGCTCCTCGTAGCTCGCCTAGGCGCCCCTTTTTCCCTCTCGCCTCCTTGACCTGCCTCCTGAGGAGAGGGACAAGAAAGGTATTACGGGCATCTTATCTCTTTTTTAGTTTGTAAGCCTGCGGGCCTTTGTTAAATTTAGAACTTGTAATCCCCTTGCTCATGTTTTTCATTTCGTACGAACTGTACCTGTATGGGATGTTTTTAATGAAAAAGGGATGCTTGCCGGGTTTTTCGTTCGTGGGTAAATCCCGCGACAAGGAGCGAATCCTTGTTATTGTTTAAGATAAACGTTTTTCGCCCGGCAACAGGCCTTGCCGTCCCCCCACTCCACTCGACCGTCCTCGCGCTCTCGGCGGAGGCAGGGATGAAATGGGCTTTAGGCTCCTCGTTCTACCTCGCCGCCGCGGCTACAACCAAATCCGGACCCAGGAAATAATCCTTAGGTATAGGAAAAAAGGGGAGCACGACAGCCTAGAGATAAAAACGAGGTTTCACATGCCCCAGTCCTGTTCCGAAATGCATGACAGAGGATAAAAGACTTATCTGGATCTGCAGCCCCCCGGCAATCTCATCTTGCCGTTGTTGGATCCTTGTGCTTGCAGCCCCCGGCAACTCTGGTTTGCCGGGGTCGGGACGCCGGTCCATTTTCTTTCTTCTAAGTAGCTCAGCAGAAGTGCTCATGTGCCCTGCGAACCAAAAGAGGACAGAAGAGAAACAGATAGACGCGCACTCGGCCTCTAAGCTAGGGGTTAGTCGCTGCCGAGCACTATCAACCCTAACCAAGGAAGAGACTCAACCTAGCATGCATACTATAACTTAGGGCGCCAGCGCTTCATTTATTTATGCTCAGGGTCTGCGCCTGGCTTTGTACAAAGGGTCACATGCCTTGCCGGCAAAGCTTGTACAAAAGGTGGCTTGCCGGGAGGCCCGGCAAGCCGCGCCTTACGGGTAAAACTTGCGAAGATGCTCGATGTTCTAGGAGTTGCTCACTGGGACAGCATCTTCGGTCTCCAGGCGGACTGCGCCGGGCCTGGTGACTCGCATTACCCGATAAGGGCCTTCCCACTTCGGCGTCAACTTGTTGGAATTCTTGGCCGACTGAACGCGCCGAAGAACAAGGTCGTTTTCCTCAAAGCTTCGGGCATGGACCTTGCGGCCATGGTAGCGGCGCAAGGCTTGCTGGTAGCGTGCTGCTCTCACAGCTGCCCGAAGACGATCTTCCTCAAGGAGCGTCGCGTCATCTTGGCGCAACTGCTCTTGCTCAAGCTCATCATAAGCGAGCACTCGAGGTGACCCGTATATGAGTTCCGTGGGGAGAACTGCTTCTGCCCCGTATACCAGGGCAAAAGGTGTCTGGCTAGTGGTTCGATTTGGCGTCGTCCTGATCGACCAAAGAACCGCCGACAACTCATCAATCCAGCGCCTTCCACTCTTGTGCAGCTTGTGAAAGGTCTTCATTCTCAGGCCTCGCAACACTTCAGCATTTGCCCTCTCCGCTTGACCGTTGCTCCATGGGTGTGCCACGGAAGCAAAACAGACCTTGCTACCGAGGTCTTGAATGTACTGCATGAAGGCGTGGCTTGTGAACTGCGTGCCGTTGTCGGTGATGACTCTGTTTGGCACACCAAAACGGCAGACCAGTCCCTTGAAGAACTTGACGGCTGACTGAGCAGTCATCTTTCTCACTGCTTCCACTTCTGGCCACTTTGTGAACTTGTTGATTGCAATGTACAAGTACTCAAAGCCCCCGACAGCGCGGGGGAAAGGGCCCAGTATATCGAGCCCCCAGACCGAGAATGGCCAGGAGAGAGGGATTGTTTGAAAGGCTTGAGCTAGTTGATGAAGCTTCTTTGATTGGAACTGACAAGCTTCACACTTGGTTACTAGTGCCGTCGCATCCTGGAGGGCGGTGGGCCAGAAAAAACCTTGCCGGAACGCCTTCCCGGCAAGGGCCCTCGACCCTATGTGGGAGCCACATATGCCTCCATGTATCTCCGCCAACAGCTCCAGTCCTTCCTCCCGGGGGATGCACTTCAATTTCACACCGTTTGGCCTTCTCCTGTACGGGACGTCATCGACGAACTGGTACAGGGCGGACCGACGGGCTACTCTTTCTGCTTCTTCCTGCTCCTCAGGAAGCTCCCCTGTTTGGAGGAATCGCACGGTATGCTGCGCCCACGCCGGAGCCTGGGGCTCGACAGCAAGGACCAAAGGCATCTCTTCCGCCATGGGAGCGGCTGTCTCTATGGCCAGGGGTTGACGCCTTGCCGGAGCTAGTTGCTCTTGGGCAAGCCCAGCATCCGCGGCAGCACCCTTGCCGGCGGCCCCAGGGGGCTCGGGAGGAAAGTACTTGCCGGGACCTAACTTCCTCAGCTTGTTCTGCCCCGTTGATGGCTCGACGGATGGTTGAGTTAACCGGAGCAAAAAGGTACCTGGTTCCACAGGTAGCTTGAATGCAGCACGCTTTGACAGGTAATCAGCAATGTCGTTCTCCATTCGGGGGACGTGCTCCGCTTGGATACCGTCAAAGCGTTCCTCCAGCTTCATCACCTCATCTACGTAGGCCTCCATCAATGGGCTCTGGTAATCCTTGTTGACCTGCCTAACAACAAGCTGCGAGTCACCCCTGACGATGAGCTTCTTAACCCCGAGGTCTGCCGCGATCCTGAGACTGGCGAGCAATCCCTCGTACTCAGCAGTGTTGTTGGTGGACATCTCCCTGGGGAAGTACATCTGGATCATGTACTTGAGGTACTCTCCGGTGGGCGCGACGAGCAGCACACCGGCACCGGTGCCTTGTAGCGAGAAAGCCCCATCAAAGTACATGATCCAGTCACGGTCTGCTTCCTTGCCGGGGAGAGTGGTCTTCTGGAGTTCTTCGTCAGGCGTTGAGGTCCATTCTGCCATGAACTCTGCCAAGACTCTGCTCTGGATTGTCGAGGTACTTTCAAACTTCAAACCGAAACTTGATAGCTCCAAGGCCCATTCCACAACCCTTCCGGTTGCATCTGGGTTATGCAGTATCCATTGCAACGGGAGGCGGGGGACGACAGTGATCTCGTGGGCTTGGAAGTAATGACGCAGCTTCCTCGAGGCCATAAGGAGGCCAAAGTGCAATTTTTGCACACCGGAATACCTCGACCTAGCCCCCTACAAGAGAGAGCTGGCAAAGTAAACCGGGTGCTCCATCATCTTCTTCTTCTGCACCACCTCACTCGACTGCGCGGGCACTGCCTTGGTGGCATCAGACTCTGCCGGGGGCCGCGCCTTGCCGGCACCAGGCCCTGCCGGGGGAATCTTTGGCTTGCCATCCGCTGGTTCTGCCGCCGTCACTGCTTCCTCGTCGACCTCCCTCTGTGCCACCAGTGCGGCGCTGACCACTTGATTCGTCGCCGCCAGATACAACAGCAACGGCTCTTGTGGTTTGGGCGCAACCAGTATTGGCGTGGAGGAAAGGTATTTCTTCAGATCCTGCAATGCTGCCTCGGCTTCTGGGGTCCACTCCATTGGGCCCGCCTTCTTCAAGATTTTGAAGAAAGGAAGGGCGCGCTCGGCGGACTTGGAGATGAATCGGCTCATGGCGGCAACGCAGCCGGTGAGCCGACGCACATCCTTGATCCGCTTGGGCGCCTCAATCTGCTCAATAGCCTTGATCTTGTCTGGGTTTGCCTCGATCCCGCGCTGCGACACAAAGAACCCGAGAAGCTTGCCGGATGGAACGCCGAAGACACACTTCTCAGGGTTCAACTTGAGGTTGATCTTGCGCAGGTTGGCAAATGTCTCTTCCAGATCTCGCACAAGAGTTGGCCCGTCCTTGGTTTTGACCACTATGTCATCCATGTATGCCTCCATATTTCTATGGAGCTGAGGCTCAAAACCAATTTGGACTGCTCTTGCGAACGTTGAGCCAGCACTCTTCAACCCGAAAGGCATCCGTAAAAAGCAATATGTACCACATGGGGTGATGAATGTTGTCTTCTCTTCATCCTCTCTTGTCATGAAGATCTGGTGGTAGCCTGAGTAGGCGTCGAGGAATGATAACAGATCACACCCGGCTGTGGAGTCAACAATCTGGTCGATGCACGGCAACGGGAAGGGGTCCTTAGGACAAGCCTTATTGATATCTGTGTAATCAGTACACAACCTCCACTTCCCATTCGCCTTACGCACCACTACCGGATTGGGCAACCACGTCGGGTGGAGCACTCCTCTCACCAACCCTGCCGCTTCCAACTTCCTGATCTCCTCTGTGATGAACTCCTGCCTCTCCAGAGCCTGCTTTCTGACCTTCTGCTTGACGGGCCGCGCATGGGGGCAGACAGCTAGGTGGTGCTCAATCACCTCCCTGGGAACACCGGGGATGTCGGATGCTTGCCACGCAAACACGTCCACATTCGCCCGCAGGAAGGTGACGAGCGTGCCTTCCTATTTGCTGTCGAGGGTGGAGCCTATGGTGAAGGCCCCTCTCGTGCCATCCTCCATGACAGGCACCTTCTTGGTCTGCGGCGGCTCGGCTCTGGATCTCTTGCTCTTGTTGGTAGAGCTCTCTGGCACGTCCTCGACGATAGCACAACACTCCGAGGAGGTGCGCTTGCCGGAGTGGGTGCGAGAGGTCTTGCCGGGCTTCTTCTTCCCTCCCGGGCTTTCAGCGGCAGGAGCAGGTGCCTTGACGGCAGCAGCTGCAACTGCTTCCCGGTAGAGTTGGTCGGCGCAGATCAGCGTGTCCTTCTTGTCGGAGGGGACGGAGATGATGGTCAGCGGCCCGGGCATCTTCAGCATGTTGTAGGCGTAGTGTGATGCCGCCATGAACTTGACTAGTGCCGGGCGGCCGAGGATCCCGTTGTAGGGCAAGGGGATCTCGGCAACGTCGAAGGCGATCCTCTCCGTCCGGTAGTTCAACTCTCCTCCAAACATCACGGGCAGTGTGACCTTTCCCTTCGGCTGGCTCCTCCCCGGATTGACCCCTTGAAACGTGCCCATTTCCTCGAGGTCTCCATCAGGGATTTGCAACCTTTTGATCACGACAGGCGAGATTAGGCTCAAGCCGGCCCCGCCGTCAACCAATATCTTGTTCACCCTGAGGTTGCGTATTGTTGGTGAGACCAACAATGGCAAACACCCGACCGCGGTAGTGCGGTCAGGGTGGTCCTCGGCGTCAAAGATGAGGGGCGTGCTGGACCACTTCAGCGGCTTCTGAGCGTCGAACGACGGCTCTGCTGCTGTAATCTCACGCGCCCACTGCTTGAGCTGGCGGTGAGAGATATGCAGCGAGACGCCGCCATCGACGCACATGGCCTCCGTAGCCTTCTGGAACCCTTGCTCACCAGACTCGTCGTCCTCGTCGTGATCATCGTCTTCTTGTTTCTTATCACGGCCCCGGGCGGGCCTCTCTTGTTGCTTGTCCTTGCCGGGGCGGCTTCCTTGGCCGCCACGCTTCTTGCCAGTCCCTCAGCACCGTCCTGGTCCTTCTCCTTGTCCCGCCTCTCGTACTCAGCCTTTTGCTTCTCAGCAAGCAGCTCGACTTGTCGGCAGTTCTGGAGGTCGTGGCCCTTGGTGTGGTGGATCTTGCAGTATTGCTTGCCGGAGCTCCCTGGCTTGTCGGTAGCCGCCAAGGCCCGGCAGGTGGTCCAACCGGCAATCTCCTTGTCGGGAGCGCCTACCTTGACCTTCTTGCCTGTATCGGTGTCGTCAGATCCCTCAACGGCAAGCACGGCCTTGCCCTTGTGTTTCCTGTTGCGACGCCTGCCCTTCTTCGTCGGGGTAACGGCGCCCTCATCGGTAGAGTCGGTTTCCACGCCGGCGTCTTCGCCGGGGTACTTCCTTCCCTCTTCAGCCCGGGCGCATCTATCGGCCAGAACGTAGAGCTCGGCCACATCCTTAACCTCGGTCATCGCCAGCTCCTCGCGCATCTTGCGATTGCGCACGTTCTGGTGGAACGCGCTAATCACAGCGGCGGGATGAACGTCGGGGATGTTGTACTGCACCCGGCTGAATCTCTGGATGTACTTGCGCAGGGTCTCCCCTTCCTTCTGGGGAATGATATGCAGATCACTGGCCTGGCCATGAGCTTGGTGGCCTCCTGTGAAGGCGCCAACGAACTCATGGCACAGATCCGACCAAGAAGAAATGGGATCCACCGGCAAGTGCACCAACCAAGACATCACATTGGGCTTGAGCGCCAGCGGGAAATAGCTGGCAAGCACCTTGTCGTCGCGAGCCCCAGCAGCCTGCATCGCAATGGTGTAGATGCTGAGGAACTCGGACGGATGGGTCTTGCCAGTGTACTTCTCGCCGACGTCGGGCTTGAACGTGCGGTGGGAAGGCCACTAGAACTGCCGCAGCTCACGGGTAAAGGCCGGGCAGCCCACCTCGTAAGGTAGGCGGCCGGAGCCCCCCGGTGCCGGGTGGTCCATAGCGAGTCCCGCCCGCTTGTTCGACTGGCGGCGCGTTTCGCGCCGGCGCTCGATGGTGGTTCGAGCGTCTTCGTGAGCTTGTTCCCGAAGGACCTGGCGCTAGTCGCGGAGGGTCCGCGGGTCGGACGACGCGATGGAGATGTTATCACAAGCGTCGTCACGACGGGCCAAGGCCCGAGGCAGCTGGCGAGGAGGAGGAGAGTGCACCGTGGCCGCAACTCCCCCGGTCCTCCCAGCGCCAGCACGCGGTGGCTCGGTGGAGCGCCGACCCGAGGGTCCCGCCGGTCGCGCATCGTCTTTAATGGCGACGGCGGCGAGGCTCCGGATGGTGGCCCTCCACTCGTCAAGCTTCTTCGTAGCAGGAGGGAAGTCGTGGAGCAGCTGCGCGCGCGCCAAAGCTTCTGCCGGCGTGGGCGGCGGCGACAGCAGCGTGGATCACGGCGCGCTTCGACTTCTAACTATGTTAGAAGGAGCTCCGTTACGACCCAGCGGCTGCGTGCCATTTTCGCCAGCGCTTCGGCGGTCGTGCTGAACCCCTTCATCTTGCGGACGACGCACAGGGCTCTTCCCACGGCGGTGCCCAGGGTCATCAACGCGGTGACGCTGCTCGACGCGCACACCATGGGAAGAGCGCGCAGTGGTCGCCTGTGTGGGCGTCCTGGAGATCGCTGCACCGCCCGGAGGTGGCACAACGACACACCTGGAGGGCCCCGCGCCGCCTGCGGGGGGCCCAGCTCTGTCTTTGGATCCGACGACATGTAGCCGGTCGTCTGGTGCGCAAACGACGCCGCTCGCCAGGCTCTGACTACCGGGGCGATGCTGGTGCTCGCGGACCGCGGCTCGGGTCCTGTCTGCGACCGGTCCACTGCCCGCTCGCACCAGCACGGGCCGTTCGGCTCCCAACGAGCCGTCCGCCGTGGCCGTCTTCGTCTTAGGAGCCATGGCGACAAAGAACTGCTAGGCTAACTACCAGACCAGATTCTCACAATTGCGCCCCCTACCTGGCGCGCCAAAGATGTCGGTGTGGAACGACACCTATGGGATCACAAGAACCCCCACTACGGTTGCCGAGGCGCAGGGTTGCCAGGAGAGCAGCGCTAGTAGACAGCACAAGGATAGTTTACCCAGGATGGAGCCGCGAGGATGCGTAAAACCCTAGTCCTGCTTTGGTGGGTGTATTTCAGAGAGTTCTTGAGCTCTCGAACTAGCCGTGGTCAGTGCGTGGTTCAAAAGAGCCGAATCCCTCTCCAGTATGCCATGGGCCTCCTTTTATAGTCGAAAGGGGCTGCCACAGTGGCACACATGAGGTGGAAAGGCGTACAGTGCCCTGAGATTATCGCTCGTATTACAGGACAAGATGCATTTAATGCGTAGCTTAGGTGTCCCCTTGCTTTACCGGGGACGGGGGCGAGGCACGTCCCGTCTGTCGCCGCTCCTTCTCGCTTTGACACGCGCCCTGGCCAGCGATGCATGCGGCGCCATGTAGGCAGGCAGGCAATTGAGGTGGCGCGGTGGTGGAGTCTTCACGAAGATCTGCATGCCGCCACGCAGGCGCTTGACGAGTTGGCCTGGGGGCTGCATGTTGCCACGCAGGTGCCCGCCCAACTGGTTGGGCTGGGAGCTGCATGTGAACGGTGGTCGAAGCTTGGTTGGCGTGGGCCTAGCGATGGCCCTGCTGGCGTACTTAGTGAGGGCCTTTCCGGGTGGACCGGCAAGGGTCTTGCCGTGGCGCGCTGTCGTCCCCGGCAAGGGCCTGGCCGGGGGTCTGGTGGCCTTCCTCGGCAAGGATCTTGCCGAGGATTGTCGTCTTCTAATCCTTATCTGATCTTGAATATGTCTTCACAAAGATCTGCATGCCACCACAAAGGTGCCTTCCCGAGCCCTGGCCCCACATGCATGATGGCGTTGGGGACCGTGGGCTCAAGGGTGGCTCGCTCTGTTGGTGTGGGGCGAGCTGCCCCGGCAAGGGTCTTGCCGGGGCTGCTGAGGCTGCCCCGGCAAGGGTCTTACCGGGGGAACCTACTTCGTCCCTCTGCTCTTTGTGGTCTTGGCCTTGGCGTTGCTCTGATTGGCTTGGGCTTCGGTCTTACATTGGTTCACCTCCCCTGCTCTGCTTGGCGTGACCGCAGGCGCGACTCCTGACTGCCCGTGCACAGGTATAGGGGTACAAAAACGCACCCCTCTTTTTGTACACCGACACAAGGAGTGGCAAGAGCCTAAGCTTGGGGATGCCCATGGCACCCGCAAGATAATATAAGGACACGTAAAAGCCAAAGCTTGGGGATGCCCCGGAAGGCATCCCCTCTTTCGTCTACTTCCATCGGTAACTATACTTGGAGCTATATTTTTATTCACCACATGATATGTGTTTTGCTTGGAGCGTCTTGTATGATTTGAGTCTTTGCTTTTTAGTCTACCACAATCATCCTTGCTGTACCTTTTGAGAGAGACACACATGATTCGGAAATTATTAGAATACTCTATGTGCTTCACTTATATCTTTTGAGTTATATAGTTTTTGCTCTAGTGCTTCACTTATATCTTTTAGAGCACGGTGGTGATTTTTTGTTTTATAGAAACTATTGTTCTCTCATGCTTCACTTAGATTATTTTGAGAGTCCTACAAAACAGCATGGTAGTTTGCTTTAACAATAATAGGCATACAAGATTGGTAAAAGAAAAATTCTTATGAGTGTGTTGAATACTATGAGAAGTTTGATGCTCGATAATTGTTTTGAGATATGAAGATGGTGATATTAGAGTCTTGCTAGTTGAGTAGTTGTGAATTTGAGAAATACTTGTGTTAAAGTTTGTGATTCCCGTAGCATGCACGTATGGTGAACCGTTATGTGATGAAGTCGGAGCATGATTTATTTCTTGATTGTCTTCCTTATGAGTGGCGGTCGGGGACGAGCGATGGTCTTTTCCTACCAATCTATCCCCCTAGGAGCATGCACGTAATACTTTGCTTCGATAACTTGTAGATTTTTGCAATAAGTATATGAGTTCTTTATGACTAATGTTGAGTCCATGGATTATACGCACCCTTCTTCCTTCCACCATTGCTAGCCTCTCTAATACCGCGCACTTATCGCCGGTATCATACACCCACCATATACCTTCCTCAAAACAGCCACCATACCTACCTATCATGGCATTTCCATAGCCATTCCGAGATATATTGCCGTGCAACATATCACCGTTTCGTTTATTATGACACGCTTCATCATTGTCATATTGCTTTGCATGATCATGTAGTTGACATTGTATTTGTGGCAAAGCCACCGTTCATAATTCTTTCATACTTGTCACTCTTGATTCATTGCATATCCCGGTACACCACCGGAGGCATTCATATAGAGTCATATTTTGTTCTAAGTATGGAGTTGTAATTGTTGAGTTGTAAGAAAATAAAAGTGTGATGATCATCATTTTTAGAGCATTGTCCCAAGTGAGGAAAGGATGATGGAGACTATGATTCCCCCACCAGTCGGGATGAGACTCCGGACGAAAAAAAAGAGGCCATAAAAAAAGAAGAGAAAAAGGCCCAAATAAAAAAAATGAGAGAAAAAGAGAGAAGGGACAATGCTACTATTCTTTTACCACAGTTGTGCTTCAAAGTAGCACCATGATATTCATGATAGAGAGTCTTCTATGATATCACTTTCATATACTAGTGGGAATTTTTCATTATAGAACTTGGCTTGTATATTCCAATGATGGGCTTCCTCAAAATGCCCTAGGTCTTCGTGAGCGAGTTGGATGCACACCCACTTAGTTTCTTTTGTTGAGCTTTCATATACTTATAACTCTAGTGCATCTGTTGCATGGCAATCCCTACTCAGTCACATTGATATCTATTGATGGGCATCTCCATAGCCCGTTGATACGCCTAGTTGATGTGAGACTATCTTCTCCTTTTTGTCTTCTCCACAACCACCATTCTATTCCACATATAGTGCTATGTCCATGGCTCACGCTCATGTATTGTGTGAAGATTGAAAAAGTTTGAGAACGTCAAAAGTATGAAACAATTGCTTGGCTTGTCATCGGGGTTGTACATGATTTAAATATTTTGTGTGGTGAAGATAGAGCATAGCCAGACTATATGATTTTGTAGGGATAACTTTCTTTGGCCATGTTATTTTGAGAAGACATAATTGCTTAGTTAGTATGCTTGAAGTATTATTATTTTTATGTCAATATTGAACTTTTGTCTTGAATCTTTCGGATCTGAATATTCATACCACAATTAAGAAGAATTACATTGAAATTATGCCAAGTAGCACTCCGCATCAAAAATTCTGTTTTTATCATTTACCTACTCGAGGACGAGTAGGAATTAAGCTTGGGGATGCTTGATACGTCTCCAACGTGTCTATAATTTTTGATTGCTCCATGCTATATTATCTTCTGTTTTGGACATTATTGGGCTTTATTATTCATTTTTATATTATTTTTGGGACTAACCTATTAACTGGAGGCCCAACCCAGAATTGCTGTTTTTTGCCTATTTCAGAGTTTCGCAGAAAAAGAATATCAAACGGAGTCCAAACGGAATGAAACCTTCGGGAACGTGATTTTTGGAACGAACATGGTCCAGAGGACTTGGACCCTACGTCAAGAAAGCCACCAGGAAGCCACGAGGTAAGGGGGCGCGCCTACCCCCCCCCCCCCCAGGCGCGCCCTCCACCCTCGTGGGCCCACGTTGCTCCACCGACGTACTCCTTCCTCCTATATATACCTACGTACCCCCAAACGATCAGATACAGAGCCAAAAACCTAATTCCACCGCCGCAACCTTCTGTACCCACGAGATCCCATCTTGGGGCCTGTTCCAGAGCTCCGCCGGAAGGGGCATAGATCACGGAGGGCTTCTACATCAACACCATAGCCTCTCCGATGAAGTGTGAGTAGTCTACCTCAGACCTTCGGGTCCATAGTTATTAGCTAGATGGCTTCTTCTCTCTTTTTGGATCTCAATACAATGTTCTCCCCCTCTCTTGTGGAGATCTATTCGATGTAATCTTCTTTTGCGGTGTGTTTGTTGAGACCGATGAATTGTGGGTTTATGATCAGTTTATCTATGAACAATATTTGAATCTTCTGAATTCTTTTATGTATGATTGGTTATCTTTGCAAGTCTCTTCGAATTATCAGTTTGGTTTGGCCTACTAGATTGATCTTTCTTGCAATTGGAGAAGTGCTTAGCTTTGGGTTCAATCTTGCGGTGTCCTTTCCCAGTGACAGTAGGGGCAGCAAGGCACGTATTGTATTGTTGCCATCGAGGATAACAAGATGGGGTTTTTTTAATCATATTGCATGAATTTATCCCTCTACATCATGTCATGTTGCTTAAAGCGTTACTCTGTTCTTATGAACTTAATACTCTAGATGCATGCTGGATAGCGGTCGATGTGTGGAGTAATAGTAGTAGATGCAGGTAGGAGTCGGTCTACTTGTCTCGGATGTGATGCCTATATACATGATCATACCTAGATATTCTCATAACTATGCTCAAGTTTGTCAATTGCTCAACAGTAATTTGTTCACCCACCGTAAAATACTTATGCTCTGGAGAGAAGCCACTAGTGAAGCCTATGGCCCCCGGGTCTATCCTCATCATATTAATCTTCCAACACTTAGTTATTTCTATTGCTTTTTACTTTGCTTTTATTTTACTTTGCATCTTTATCATGAAAATACCAAAAATATTATCCTATCATATCTATCAGATCTCACTCTCGTAAGTGACCGTGTAGGGATTGACAACCCCTTATCGCGTTGGTTGCGAGGATTTATTCGTTTGTGTAGGTGCGAGGGACTCGCGCGTAGCCTCCTACTGGATTGATACCTTGGTTCTCAAAAACTGAGGGAAATACTTACGCTACTTTGCTACATCACCCTTTCCTCTTCAAGGGAAAACCAACGCAGTGCTCAAGAGTTAGCAGTGCCGTTCTTCTTAAGTACCAGCACCGGACTAGCCAACCACTCAGGATGAAATACTTCAATGATAAATCCTGCCGCCAAGAGCCTGGCTACCTCCTCACCAATGGCCTTGCGTCTTTCTTCATTGAACTGGCGGAGAAATTGCTTCACCGGTTTAAACTTGGGATCAATATTGAGAGTGTGCTCAGCAAGTTCCCTCGGTACACCTGGCATGTCATAAGGTTTCCATGCAAAGATGTCCCGGTTCTTACGGATTAACTCGATGAGCGCGCTTTCCTATTTCACATCGAAGTTAGCGCTGATGCTAAACTGCTAGGATGAATTGCCAGGAACAAATTCAACCAGCTTAGTTTCATTAGCCGATTTAAACTTCAAGGCCGGATCATGCTCTGTAGTTGGTTTCTTCAAAGAAGTCATATCCGCCGGATCAACATTGTCTTTGTAGAACTTCAACTTCTCTGTTGCACAAACCGACTCAGCATAAGCCGCATCACCTTCTTCACATCCCAAGGCGATCTTACGGCTTCCGTGCACCGTGATGGTTCCCTTGTGACCCGGCATCTTGAGCTGCAGATTAACATAACAGGGCCTCACCATGAATTTGGCATAAGCCAACCGTCCAAACAGGGCATGATACGGGCTCTTGATCTTAACCACTTCAAAAGTCAGTGTTTCTGATCTCGAGTCATGCTCATCTCCAAAAGCCACCTCCAGAGCTATCTTACCAACGGGATACGCCGTTTTACCAGGCACCACACCGTGAAAGACAGTGTTCGACGGTTTAAGATTTTTATCTGTTAACCCCGTGCGACGGAAAGTTTCATAATAAAGGATGTTGATACTACTCCCTCCATCCATGAGTACCTCGGTAAAATTATTCCTCCAACTTGAGGTGCCACCACCAATGCCTGATGACCCGGATTATCAACCCGGGGTGGATGATCCTCTCTACTCCACACGATGGGCTGCTCAGACCAGCGTAAGTAATGGGGCACCGCTAGTTCAACGGAATTCACTGCCCTTTTATGAAGCTTCTGGTCGTGCTTGCACAGGCTGGTGGTGAAAACATGATACTGCCCGCTATTCAACTGCTTTGGGTTGCTCTGGTAACCCGACTGCTGCTGTTGTTGCTGATTGCCCTGATGATTATAACCACCTTGGTTGCCCTGATTGCCTTGACCGCCATGTCCGCTCTTATTATCATGAAAACCTAAACCGGAACTGCCTCCACCGTAACCCGGCCCATGAGATCCGGGGCCTGAACCGCCGCCCGGTCCATGATCATACCGAAGATCTAAATTTTTGAACTCCTGCATAATATAACAATCCTTCCAGAGGTGCGTGGCAGGTTTATCCCGCGACCCGTGCTTCGGGCAAGGCTGGTTTAACAGGTAAGACAGGCGCTCCGGATTGGGACTTGGTACTCCACCACGCTGGGGCGGTTTGCCCTTACGGCGCTGGCCTTTGTCCTGCGCGTTGGTATTAGCCACAAAATCTAAACTGTTATCCGCTTTACGCTTACCGCTGTTTCCATGACCCGCCGGGTTATGCTGCTGCCCTTTCGTGATGCCGCCCTTCTTTCCCTTTCCTGTCTTGTCATTGTCAGATTCAGGGTCCTTGGTACTATCGGAGTCAGCATACTTCACCAAGGCAGCCATAAGAGTCCCCATGTCATTGCAGTGACGTTTGAGCCGCCCCAACTTCAACTTCACAGGTGTAAACCGGCAATTGCCCTCCAATGTTAGAACTGCTGTATCAGCGTTGATGCAGTCTGATGAATGCAAAATTTCTGAAACCCGGCGCACCCAATGGGTTGTTGATTCTCCTTCCTCTTGGACACAGGCAGCTAAGTCCACAATTGACATGGGCTGTTTGCACGTGTCTTTGAAATTCTGAATAAACCAGGCCCTCAACTCGGCCCATGACCCAATGGAGTTAGCTGGTAAGTTTTTCAACCAAGTGCGAGTCGTTCCTTCCAACATCATGGTGAAGTATTTAGCGCACGCCGCATCATCCACATCCAACATTTCCATCGCCATCTCATAGCTTTCGACCCATGATTCGGGGGATAAATCGGCAGTGTAATTGGGCACATTATGTGGACCCTTGAAGTCCTTGGGTAGCCGTAAATTGCGTAGAGCCGGAACAAGACACTGCACTCCCAAAGAACTGGAGGTGACCCCTGGTGCCACCAAAGTTGTTGGACGAACCGGAGTAAGTTGGCGGGCTTCATGCTGCGCTACTAACTCGTCCTCTCGACGTGCCCTAGCATGATCCACCACATTGTGAGCATCTCCACCGCCACCCACCGGGTTATGGCCACGGGGCGGATTACGATTTCGCGCACTGCTTGACATGGCCGGTTCCTTCATATGCCTGCTGTAAATCCGGCTCGGGCGGGGAGTAGAATGAATCCTTTCGCGGCTGTATGAATAAGCCTGCTGTTGAGTCAAGGCTGTCTGAAGGAGCTCTCTAGCCCGTCGTGTCTCGACAACTACTGGGGACTCGCCTTCGATCGGGAGAGCTGCCAATCATGGAGCGGCAGCGACAATGTTATCCATCGGGTTAGAGTAGTGACCCGGTGGTGTTGGGACGTGCTGTGACGGAACGTTGTTCTGACGAGGCGGATCTGCTGGACGCGGCTGAACCGATGCCCCCGTTCTAGGTGCCTCCGCCCAGTTTACCACTGGTGGATTACTGGTCCCTGCTCCTGGGTATTAAAGAGGTTCCTGGCCTCATAAACCGGCGGCAGGTGAGACCGGTACCTTCTCCTCATGACATCGTTTGACGCGCTCTGATCCAACATAAGCCCGTAAGCCTATGCATCCAATGCGGCCCGTTCTGCAGCCATCCTGGTATCCTCTGCTGCCAGGTCGGCCTTGGCCTGAGTTATCTGATCTTTCACCTTTGCGATTTCCGCATTATGCTCATCTTGATTTGCCGGGTTAAACTTCCGCCATCAGTGTTGCCAAAGCGTCAAATAAATCAGATAAAACCTGAGCCGGCGGTCGCACTGATCCAGAAACCATCGCCGCTGCGGTCGAAGAGTGGAGCGTTGGCTGCGTAGCGGCGATAAAGATCGCAACCTGGTTTGGCGGATCAAAGGGGTCCGGAATACTGTCACCATCGGAACAGCCCCCAATCCGGCCATCTTGCAACTGGTACAATGACTCGGTCTCTCCGGTTGATGACTCATCATCAGAATAAACGACGGTCTCACCACCAGATGCCGATCTATCCTCAGATTCCGCTCCATGGATGACTCCCACGAAGACACGCTTCATGGCAGGCTGAACCCGGGCAGGTCTCGCACGCTGAGCCGTCTCGACGATGTCGGTGCAGATGTCCGGCTCAGGGCCCGGTTCGCCGATCTTGCCAATGAAAGCATGGACGCCGCCGAAGGGGACCCGGTACCCGTACTCGATTGAGCCGGCCTCGGGGCCCCAGCCTGCGCCGTCGATGTAGAGCTTGCCGCGATGACTCTTGGTCATCTGGCCCATAGAGTATCCCTTGAGCCCTTCGAAGCTGCCCTCTAAGAACTCGAAACCATCGTGCGATAGCCCCACGGTGGGCGCCAACTGTCGTGGTTTTGTGACGGCATATGTCCTAGTGAAAGGACTTAGTCGTGGAGCCATCGCGATGGGTTAGCTTAAAGGTGTTAAAGAGGACAAGGGGCGCAGGGTGTTTATACTGGTTCGGACCCTTGCGGTGAAGGTAAAAGCCTATGATCCAGTTCTTGTGGAATTGCTAGGGTTTCGATGACCAGGGAGCGAATCCGCTATGCCTGGTTCTCGAGTTGTTGTTTTTCTCTCTCTAAACCGCCGCTGGGTCGTCCCCTTATATACATGGGTTGACGCCCGTCGGTTTACAAGATCCCGAGGCCGGCTCATCAACGTGTCCGGCCCGGTCTCTACTCTTCCTATCTTACAACACAAGCTTACATATCAATGTCGGTTTATGTCTACAGGCTTTAATCCGCCTTTGGACCCTGGGCCTTCATAAAGCGCCATCGTCTTTGTCTTCATGGGCTTCAAATATAATAACTCATTATGGGGATAACCCGGCCTCTTCTGGCCGGTTTACGCCCAGCAGTAATATCCCCAACAGATGTGAAGATTCCTTTCTCTGTAAACCGACTTTGTACAACCCTAGGCCCCTCCGGTGTCTATATAAACCGGAGGGTTTAGTCCGTAAAGGCGATCACAAACATACAGGCTACACATCTAGGTTTTAGCCATTACGATCTCGAGGTAGATCAACTCTTGTAATCCCTATACTCATCAAAGTCAATCAAGCAGGAAGTAGGGTATTACCTCCATTAAGAGAGCCCGAACCTGGGAAAATATCATGTCCCCCGCCTCCTGTTACCTTCGACCCTCAGACGCACAGTTCGGGACCCCCTACCCGAGATCGATCGGTTTTGACACCGACGTTGGTGCTTTCATTGAGAGTTCCTCTATGCTGGTGATAGAAGGTTCGATGGCTCGTTCGATCATCTACAATGATGCTGTTTCAGGGGAGACCTTCCCCCCAGCCAAATTTTCGTATTCGGCGGCTTCGCACTGCGTGCCAACTCGATTGGCCACCTTGAGAAGATCGACAGCTACGCCCCTGGTCATCAGATCAGTTTCGAGAACCTAAACTATGTCACCGATATCCGAGGAGACTTGATCTTTGAAGGGTTCGTAGCCCCGACCGCCGCTCTGGCCTTAGATCCAGAGCAGACTACCAGGTCCGAAGACGGGAGTTTAGAGCCCGCCGGACTCCCTACAATTATGGAACTTGCTACCGGAGATCTGGAGGGGGCGGCGTCATCGGCAAACCCAAAGACGAACCGAGCTCCCCTTGTCGCTAAAGTGCCGGACTCTCCCTCGGACACTAAATCCGAACTCTCGCCCCGGCCAGGAGGCTCTCGCCCCGGTCAGCCCTGCAGACCCTCGCTTCTTTGTCCAAACCTCGCTCCTAAACGAGGCTCTGGACTTAATGCGATCCCTTGCCATTACAGAGGAATCGCATCCGAATTATGCCCAGCCAGGACGAGGGGCTAAGAGCGGGGAATTTTACGTCCTACCCACCACCCACTTCATAGCTATTGTCGAAGATCTAACTCCCATGCTGGACTACGTCGCCGAAGACAACGACGGCATGGACAACGATGCCGGAGATGAACAAGGCCAAGACCCTCCGTTTACCGGACGTTGGACGGCCACCTCCACATACGACGTGTACATGGTGGACACACCCAAAGAAGATGACGACGACGGCAAGAAGGATCCGATTGAGGATGAGCCTGCTGAAGCACCTCCGAAGCATCGACGTCAGTGGTGCCGCTCAAAATCGCGTCGCGAAAAGGACAGCAATACCAGCACCAGAGACAATAACACTTCGGAGAATGCCGAAGACCCCGAAGCCCCTGTCGAGCCAACATCTGAACAGGATGATTGGGAGCATGGGCAAGTTAACCCCGACGATCCGGTCGGGAATGAAGACTCGGCGGATAGTAACTACCTACCGATCTCCGAAGAGGATGTGAGCCTCGGCGATGAAGAATTCATCGTGCCTGAGGAACCCCTCGAGCAAGAGCGCTTTAAGCGCCGGCTAATCGCCACGGCTAGAAGCCTGAAAAAAAAAAGCAGCACCACCAGCTTCAACCTGAGCAGGATTTACTCAATGATAGATGGACTAATGTCCTGGCAGCCGAGGAATACGGACTTGAACGCCCAACTAAGAGTTACCCGAAGCGCTAGCTACTACCACAATTCGACGACGAGGCCCTTGAGCCAATACTGCCAAAGAATAAAGCTGCTGACGAACCTGACCGCCCACCACGTGGACGGGACAGACCAACTACTTATGCCGGACACCAACCCGCGCCACCCCGCCGTCGAGGCAGGGAGGCCACGGCCCCGGGCTATACCTACGACCTACGCAAGGACCTGGACAATAGAGCCGGTCAGACAAGATCAATCTATGGATCGAGGGGGCGTGCTCCAACGCGAGAGGACGGCCATCAGGCCTGGCGAGACAGGCACAACCTCACCCAGGCCGAAAACCGCATCCGGACATCATCCGAACTGCGCCGCGACATCGCCCGATATAGAGGCACCGCACACCCCTTATGCTTCACCGACGAAGTGATGGAACACCAGTTCCCAGAAGGGTTTAAACCCGTGAACATAGAATCATACGATGGTACAACGGATCCCGCAGTATGGATCGAAGATTTTCTTCTCCACATTCACATGGCTCGCGGTGACGATCTCGACGCCATCAAGTACCTGCCCCTAAAACTCAAGGGGCCAGCACGACACTGGCTGAAAAGCCTCCCAGAAAATTCCATTGGCAGTTGGGAAGACTTGGAGGATGCCTTTAGGGACAACTTCCAAGGTACCTATGTTCGGCCTCCAGACGCCGATGACCTTAGTCACATAGTCCAGCAACCCGGAGAATCAGCCTGGAAACTCTGGACCAGGTTCTTAATTAAAAAGAACCAAATTATGGATTGTCTGGACGCCGAAGCCCTCATGGCCTTCAAACACAGCGTCCGAGATGAGTGGCTCGCCCGACACCTTGCCAAGAAAAGCCGAAGTCCATGGCAGCCCTTACCGCACTTATGACCCGCTTTTGCGCGGGAGAAGATAGCTGGCTAGCATGTAGAAGCAACATCACCAGCGACCCTGGCACCTCCGAAGCCAGGGATGGCCATGGCAGGCCACGACACAATAGGCACAAGCGTCGAAGCAATAATGAAGATACCGAAGACACGGCAGTGAACGCCGGATTCAGTGGCTCTAAACCCGGTCAGGGGAAGAAGCCATTCAAAGGAAACAAGGATGGTCCATCTAGTTAGAACAGAATATTCGATTGGCCTTGCCAGATTCATGGCACCCCTGATAAGCCTGCCAATCATACCAACAAAAACTGTTGGGTCTTTAAACAGGCCGGCAAGCTCAACGCCGAACACAAGGGGAAAGGGCCACCCAGCGAGGACGACGATGAAGAGCCTTGCCCACCAAACACAGGGGGACAGAAGAAATTTCCCCCCGAGGGCAAAACGGTGAACATGATCTATGCTACTCACATCCCTAAGAGGGAGCGCAAGTGCGCGTTAAGGGACGTCTACGCCATAGAGCCAGTCGCCCCAAAATTCAACCCATGGTCAGCCTGTCCGATCACTTTTGATCGCAGAGACCATCCGACCAGTATCCGTCATGGAGGTTCGGCTGCATTGGTCCTCGATCCAATTATTTACGAATTCCACCTCACGCGAGTCCTTATGGACGGCGGGAGTAGTCTCAATCTGCTCTATCAAGACACCATCCGTAAAATGGGCATCGATCCATGAAGAATCAAGCCCACTAAAACCACCTTTAGAGGGGTAATACCCGGCGTAGAGGCCTGTTACACAGGATCCATAACTCTGGAAGTCGTCTTCGGCTCACCGGATAACTTCCGGAGCGAAGACCTGATCTTCGACATCGTCCCATTCCGCAGTGGCTATCACGCACTACTCGGACGAACCGCTTTCGCCCGTTTCAATGCAGTCCTGCACTACGCTTATCTAAAGCTCAAGATGACTGGACCACGTGGCGTTATAAAAGTCAATGGAAACATGGAGCGCTCCCTCCGTACAGAGGAGCATACCGCGGCCCTCCCAGCCGAGGTACAGGGGGCCTCGCTAAGCCGGATACTACAGTGGTAATCAAGCCCCCGAACACTGTTAAACGAGTCTGGTCTACCCTGCAGAACGACAGTCCGGCTCATCCAGAGCTAGATTAACAATTCGGCCTCCGTCAATGCCCCAGCCTGATAGCGGCATACGTACCGCGCGTACATAACTACGCGTTAAAAATACCATGGGCAAGGACGGAGGCTAGACCCTATCCGGACCTCCATAATGTTCCACCTTTTTCTCCTTGTTTTTATTCTTCATGTTCTTTACAACCCACATCAATTTCTGTTGGTAACAAGGGCTCCCTTCTAGGCCCCTTATGCATACTCGATTGTTGATCCTCTTAAAGGATCATACACCAAGGCGAAAAGCAGCGCAGACGTGCGGCAGAGTGCCCAAAGGATCTTCAAGATCATCTTTTTAATTCTAGGACCTATATACAGCTTTCCCTTACCCTTGGCATGTAAAATAGCCGTGATGCTTATCACATCTTCTGTAAAAATACGTTTCGACGTACCAATCAGACTATAATGGAAACAGTTTCGCCCAACCCTGTTCGGTATTGGCTTATTTTTTAATCTGTTCTTCACGTCCAAATTGGCATATACACCTTGGTACGACTTAAATCGCCATGGGCTTTATTCAAGCCATATATATATCTTCAAAAATAGAAAGTCCGAACACTCTCAAAGTACACTTCGGCGTCCCGAATACTGCATTTTATGCATCTGCTCCGAATCACGTCTTTGGTCAATAGTTGGGTTGCCCAGCTCCTGTGCTTGCTACCTGACGTTCCGTTCTCGGCTAAGGTAGTAAAGGGAGAAGTACTGCGATTGTGTTTCCAGCTGGGCCGGTCAAGCACCTCAGTAGAGAAAGCCTAAAACTGACTGTCGTGATGCGGCGAGAGCTGGTCAACAATTCGGCGACTTATTAAATCTCTAGAGATTTCTTCCGTATTACAGGAAGGGCTGGCTTTTTTCAGTCATGTGTCTAAGGCATCTAAGTTCGATAGCCGCATAAGCACCAGGGGCTATCTTACAACCCCATTGTCAAACTCCTATGGCCAAGTGGGAGTGGTAAAGCCACAAAGTCCAATTGCCTTGTTCGCCGCACTGACACCTCATTTACGGACCAAGACGTTGGGTTAACCTGTGGTCATGTGCTATTCCGAACACCCCCGTGGTACCTAAGTAGGGGCTGAAGCCAACGACTGGCAAACTCTCAGGGATACAAACGGCCGCACAGGAGAAACAACACTTTTAAAGACAAACAAGATAAATATATTACAAAGCTTTGGTTTATACAACCATCTGGGCAGTTCGAACACATTTACTCGAACAAGATGTCCTTTGAGCACTGGCCCTCTATCAAGCGGGCACCTTCCAGGACGTCTTCAAAATAGCGCTCCGGCGTACGGTGGACCTTGTCTCCGGGCGGACCTTCAACGGGCACGCTGGCGGATTTCATCTTGGCCCAGTGCATCTTGGCACGGGCAAAGGCCAGCCGCACACCTTCTATAAATGACGACCGCTTGACCGCATCAATACGGGGCATTGCGTCAACAAGTCGCTGCACTAGGCCAAAATAGCTGCTCAGAACGGGTTCGGGTGGCCACAGCCGGACTATGACGTCCCTCATGGCCGATCCGGACATCCTATGCAGCTCGGCCCACCGCGCCATCTGGTCATTTAGCATCGCTAGGCGCTCCCGCACCTCGAATTGTGACCAAAATAGCCCCTCCGTGGTGTGTCCCTCCTGAGCCCGGAAGAACTGCATGGCGTCGGCGGTACTCTTCGGAACATTCGCAAAGACATCTGGAGCATTCCACAACCGCGTGATTAAAACATACTTCTAATAACCGAATATACTCCGTAAAAGAAAAGGCTTACCAGCCGCTCTCTGCTCGGCTTGCTAGATCTCCTCACGAGCCACTCGGGATTCGGCCCGCGCTTCCTCGGCCTCTTTAAGGGCCTGGGCAAGATCGGTCTCCTGGGCTTTGCTCCTCTCCTCTAGGGACTCGCACTAGTTGGCGACGTCCTTGAGCGCCTGCTCCAAATCGGTCACCCGCTCCTCATGTTGGCAGTGGACAGCCTGCTCGGACTTCAAATCCTCGGCCGCTTTATACGCGGCCGCCTTGTTCACCCTTTCCTACTCCTTGGCCTGGGTAAGTTCACCCTGAAGGGCCTCAACCGCAGGCATGCTGCCTACAATCATACATATAGCAGCGCATGAACTTTGACACAAACTCTGCATATTAATACAGGCATGAACAAAGTCTTCTGAAACATACCTTGCGCCTCATCCAATCTCTTGTTGATGCGGATTAGATCCTCATCGGCCAGCCCCAGCTTACGTTTAAGTTTGGATACTTCGGCGGCCTGAGCGGTCACCGCTAACAGAGAAGCCTACATTTCAACATATAAAAGTATATTATCTCCTGCGAAAATTATTGATCCTCTGTCCTCCTTTTTTAGCAAAAGGGACGATCAGAGTTTCAGGGGCTACTATCTATACACATGCATCTTTTCATATGAAAAGTGGTCAGGTATATTACATTGCATACCTCGAAGCCTGTTAGCAGGCTAGTAAAGTCATCGTTCAGTCCGTTCTTGGTGGACTGAACCTTTTCAACCACCACACACATTAGGGTGCGGTGCTCCTCGACATGGAAGCACGTTGTACTGCCTCCCTCAGGGTGTTCGGCACCTCCGGACTAGTGGAGGTTGCCGCAGGAGTCGACACCCCCTCGCTTGAAGGGGGTCGCTTATTCGGTTCCGGAACCGTTTAGGTTTTCGGAACAGGGTTCGGCTGGGGGCCGAACTGATCAAGGCCCCCACCGTCGGTCTTCATGGGGATTGCGCCCCATGTTCTCGGCAGCCAAGGCATTACCTTCTGGTGCCTTTTTGGCGGTCTCCCATACCGCTCCGCGGCCCAGAGAGGCCCTGTGGGACAACACTTCGGTGTCGTCCGTGGCGGTTGGCGGGGAGGCTCGCGGAGGCGACTCGCTCTCCATCATCCCCGGATCTAAAGAACTTCCCTACGATGATTGTTGGGGGAAATCGCGGTCCGGACTGCACCATACAATGTGTTAGGACCGTAATCATAAAGACTGAACTTATGTAGGGCATCCTTGGATACTTACGATTCGGCGATGGGCTTCGGCTGGGCGCCACTAGGGGATGGCTTCGGCGTCCGAATCTGAGCCGTATGGGAGAAATATTTTTCCCCTTTTGGACGCCCCCGCCCCATGGTCTTCGGAGGCCGCCCTCTCCTTCTTCCTCCCCTTCGGGAAAGGATTGCTTTCTGCCTCCTCCTCCTCTTCGTCTTCATCTTCCTCGGATGAGTGAGTATTGGTCTCTCTGGACACCGCGTCCGAAGTACCTTTGCGGCAGGGGCCATCTTTGGCTCCCATGTTCTTCCTCTAGACCTTTTTCTCCGGCGCTTGATAGGGCGCCGGGACCAGCATCATCATTAGAAGAGGATCTGCTGGGTTTTCGGGCAATGGAGCTGGACATGATCCATTCCGCCTTCTTCATCCAGCTCTGTTTTATAGGATGGAATTCTCAGTACACTCGCTCTTTCGGTTAATGAACTATGTTATGTTCGGAAAGGTATCAGTTACTGGGGAGGCTGGATGATTGCAGCTGAGGCCGATGTCCTCGGACGTCTCTGGCCACGACTTTGGGGTCTTGAAAATTAGCTTCCAGATTGCTTCGTGCGTCGTGCCGAAGAATCGCTTTAGGGTCTGTGGCCCTTCCGGATTGAACTCCCACATGTAGAGAGGCCGGCGTTGGCAGGGAACGGACCGGCGGATGAGCATCACCTTGATCACATCTGTGAGGCTGGTGTTCTTCTCTATGATATTTTTGATGCGCTTCTTCAGCATCAGCACCTCGTCGGATGATCCCCAATCCAGACCCTTGTTGGTCCATGACGCAAGCCGCAGCGGGGGTCCGGATCTAAACGCAGGGGCAACCGCCCACTTGGTGCCGCAGGGTTCAGTGATATAAAACCAGTCCTGCTGCCATAACTTGACAGTGTCCACAAAGGCCCCTTTGGGCCAGATAACTTTGGGAAGCTTGCTCACCATGGCACCGCCACAATCTGCGTGTTGCCCGTCGACCACCTTCAGTTTCACATTGAAAATATCGAGCCACAGGCCGAAGTGTGGAGGGATGCGGAGGAATGCCTCACACACGACGATAAACGCCGAGATGTGGAGGAAGGAGTTCGGGGCCAGATCATGAAAATCTAGCCGTAATAGAACACGAGACCTCGGACAAAGTGGTGTAGGGAAAACCCTAGTTCGCGGAGAAAGTGAAGGAGAAATACAATCCTCTCGCCGGGCTCTGGAGTGGGGATAACCTGCTCTTTGGCACGGAGTCTGTGTCTGATCTCCGCTGTCAAATACCTCGCCTCCCGGAGCTCCTTGATGTCCTTCTCCGTCATGGAGGAGGCCATCCACTTGCCTTGCGAGCCGGATCCGGACATGGCTGGAGTGGTTGGTGGCGAGGGGAAAGTTTGGAACTTGGGCGTTGGAGCTCAGGGATGGAAGCGCAGAGGAAGGAGAAAGGCGTGGGGTAAAAAGATGGATCCTTATCTTCTTATAAAGACAGTGAATATCGAGCGTCCCCCACGAGCCTTAAAACTTGCCTATTCCCAAGGGGTCATGCAAATGGCACGGTTTGATTACCCAAACCTATATTGATGAGAATCCCGTAATAAGGGGACACGATCTCTGCTTTGTCAAGACGTGTCAATGAAGACCGCGCCTCGAAACGCGACGCACGAGGCTGAAAAAAGGTTCGAAATAATAATAAGGCCAGAACACAACGCCTCGCCGGAAAAGCTGTCAGAAGACATAACCTATTTTTGTTTAAGTATTTTGCCCTTGTGGTTCAGGGTTTTAACTATTATACAGAGCCGGATATACTTCTTTTGATCAACTACTTTGAAGTGTTCGGAGAAGGAACCCGCCTTGCAATGCCGAAGAGAATCTGCGCGCCGGACACATCGTCATTGAATCCTGATTCAGGGGCTACTGAGGGAGTCCTGGTTTAGGGGGTCTCCGGGCGTCCGGGCTATGTGACATGGGCCGGAATGATGGGCTGTGAAGATATAAGATAGAAGGCCTTTCCCCGTGTCCGGATGGGACTCTCCTTTCCGTGGATGGCAAGTTTGGCGTTCGGATGTGAAGATTCCTTTACTCTGTACAACCCTAGGCCCTCCGGTGTTTATATAAACCGGAGGGTTTAGTCTATAGAGGCGATCACAAACATACATGCTAGACATCTAGGGTTTAGCCATTACGATCTCGAGGTAGATCAACTCTTGTAACTCCTATACTCATCAAAGTCAATCAAGCAGGAAGTAGGATATTATCTCCATTAAGAGGGCCCGAACCTGGGTAAATATCGTCTCCCCCGCCTGTTGTTATCTTCGACCCTCAAACGCACAGTTCGGGACACCCTACCCGAGATCGCCCGGTTTTGACACCGACAGCCGCTGATGCTGCGACGGAGGCGCCGGCCCGGATATCCCTGTGCCTCCGCCCGTCACCGGAGTCATGGCGGTCATAGAAAGCATCAAAGCTTTACTTCGGTGTGGCCCGTCGCCAGGCTCCGGCTGGGCCACCTCCCCCAGCCGACGGCATCTGAGATGGAGATGCGCCTCCACGCAATAGAAGACCTGCTGGAACCGAGGATCGACGGATGATCAGACAAAAGCACGAGACACGGTGGTTTACCGGGCGATGAATGCCCGCCGGGCGACGGACGCCCCCAGCGACGAACGCCCCCAGCGACGAACGCTGGCCTTTTCTTTGTATTTTTTCAACTCGGCTCAAACAAAACAAGACACAAGACATCGGCTTATATAGCCCAGCACATACAGGGCCGGCCGCCACACTCGGCCACGCACGCACGAAGCACCCACTACCCTACAGGTACGTCCATATCCTGATGCATGCACGCACTAACCAACCAACTACGTACATGCAACTCCACGACTAGCTGATTCGAGGGCGACTGGTACGCAGCTCCAGCTAGCTTTCCGCGCACGTACGCGCTCACCTGGCGATCCGGTCTTCTTCGTACGTGAGCCACTTGCTCCTCCGCAAAACCTGATCGCCAGCGCCTGCTGCAACTAACCACCATCGCCGCACGACCTAGCCACTTGATGGACACGGACATGAGCTCGGACTCACGCGCCATCCAGGCACACATGCACGCGACTGACCCTGGCACACACGCCATGACACACTCGTGGTTTATTTCTTAACAAGACCTCATCCGGAGTCGCCTCCCCGCGGCATCTGCCAGTGGCCAGTTTACGTGCTAGCTTATTTTTCTGCTCTCTCTTTGTGACGATTTCTCCTGTTATATCCATGTACATGTACTTTTCAAGTTCAGTTGTCTAATATGATGGAGCGCCGAGGGGCATGAGAGTATGAGACATGTAGCGGTCGTTTTGTGTTGGAATTACGGACGCGGCTCTGTCCCCCTCCGCGGACTCCAGCGGCGCCTCAAGCTCCTCTGTGTCTTCAAGGTCTACAGCGATCAAGTTGCCTGCTCAACTATTAGCTGCATATCTTGGCTTAGTTTGTATCAGCTTCAGCTCCAGTTCATCTGCATTGTAGTAGTTTCTCTGACCAATATGTTGTCACTAGCATGTTTATTTCCGGCTTGTTTGTAGCATGTTTCTTCTAATTAGGATCACCTTTTAGATATGTGCATGACATGATGGGGCTAAAATTGGTCAGAAGATGAGTCCCTTTATTTCTTGCCTTACTGTTTTGTGGTGGGCCAGATGCGTTGTGCTGGGCGGGAGCGGACGAGCACTGCTATTTTTGTGCTTTTGCATCTTTTTCTGTTTCTATTCTCTTTCCTTTTTCTTATCTTATGTCGATTTTATTGTTTTCCTTTTTAGTTTTAAACTTTTAAAAATCGAACCAAAAAAACATACTGAAAATAAACTGAACCAAACCAATTTTATTGCTTTTATGGTTTATGCTTTCGGTACGATATGAACGAACATATCCAATTTTATTTTTTAATTTCTCATAGCAAGGATCCCACCATGAAGTACAGTTCTACAAGTGATGAGGGTTGACTTACGTGGGCCAGCCGAGCTCGGGGCAGATGGGTCCAACAGTAAGCCGACAACGAGCTCCACGACGTTGACAGGCTCTAGGCTGGTACGCCAGGAGGAGGAAGAACCGAACTCAGGCGCATGGTGGGGAGTGGAGGAGCCTATGGCGCGCTATAGTCACAAGCGCAAGCTGACTTGTAGGTTGCTCAGGCGAGTGGACAGGCGCCGGAGCAGTAGGCCCAGGAAGAGGAGGAGAAGCAGACGCCTTCGAGCCATCTACGCGCAAGAGTGATCTCACAGCCATCCCAACACACAACAATATGTTCTTGTCAAGTTTTTTGGCATAATTATATTTTAAGATGATTAGCTATATGCTGAATGTTTTTGTACATCTCTCCTCCTAAGGAAAGGCGCTACGGTTTCTGCCCCCCCCCCCCCCCCCCCCCCCCCCCGCAACGATGCCGCCGATCTGCCACCTCTCCCGTGGCCTTATGGCCATGGAAGGCCACGAGTGCGCGGTGGATTCCGGCCCTTGCCAACGAGAGGGCTTCATTTTTAGGTGCTTCTTTAAGTTTTGTTAGGTTTTGTGTCCTGCTCAGGAAGACGAGACGGCAACGACTCCCTGAAGATGGAATAAGGTGCTCCCCTCCTAGCCCCCGTCTCGACGGTGCGTCTAGCAACGTCAGAGGGCGTGTGGAAGTGTGCCTTTGGCAGATCTTGCAGGATTCGGTCGGTGGTTGTCTTTGGTGGATCCGGTCTTTGTTCGTCTTTATACATGTGTCTTTGGGTTGGATTCTTCCAATCTAAGCTTCCTTCATCAGTGGTGGTTTGTTGTTCTACTGCGTTGGTCCTATGGGGACTGAGCACGACAACTTCCTGACTGTCTACTACAACAAGTTGTGCCCGGCTACAACGAGGGAGGGGCGATGACGGCAGCGCACCTTCGGCTCGCTTCAGTGCTTACAGTCTTTGTTAGGTGGTCACGAATCTGGATGTACTTTTTATTATTTCTGTTGTTCGCTATACTGCCATGATTGAAGATGAATAGATTGGAAGTTTTTCAAAAAAATGCTATATGCCATTCTCCTTCGAGCGAAGGATATAGCGTGCAATAGCACGTTGAAAGCTCCTGGTCTTTTTTTTAATCTAGAGGTCCTAATTAGGGTTGCAAGAAAAGCTTGAGGCTCATGAGCCGCTCGAGATCAACTCCTCTTTTGGCTCGACTCAAAATCGACTCGAAAAACAATGAGTTGGATACGAACATATAGCTCGACTGAGAAATGAGTCGATCTTAATCTAATACTGGCTCGCTCGATTTTAGCTTGATAGATCGGCAATTAAATGGAAATAGGATAAATTATTACCATAATGGAAATAGAATAATTTATTTAATACATGCTCTTCACGATTTTTCTCCATTTTATTTACCAGCAAAGATGGAAGCTTAATTAGGCGCAGATAAAATTTAATCCTAATTGTGATACATGATCAGCTGTGCGTAAATATCCTTTCATTTTTGGCAAAAGTTTCCAAGCATATGCGCCTTGGTTTTCCTCTCTTTAGTCCACGATGAGCTTTCCCGAGACCGACGAGATGATCGTACCATGGATTCAAGTAAGCTTTTTTCCATTTTCACGTTATCTAGTTGGTACTATAGTTTATAAATAAATGAACGCTCCACAGGGTGCAAGTTGTATCTAGGAAATTGTTTGTTAGTTTTACTCTAAATAATGTTGGATATATGAGCAATTTACCAAATGATTTTATTAACAGAAATACTAGATAAAGCATGACCAGTATAGCAGTGATAAAACAAGCCATGCGATTTGACAAAGAGAAGGTAAATAACATCTGCATATATGAGCTAGAACCGATCATCTCTAGAGCAGACAGTAGATCAAGATGCATATATGAAATAGAGGCTAACATGTCTAGGGCAAACACTAGAATAAGGAACTGTGATAGGACCTCTAACAGGAAAAACAAGAACACGTACGGGACAGCAGCAGAAGCACTGGACTTGGGGTCGACATCCTCGGTGGCCATGTCGTCGAAGAGGTTGTCGACGTCGAGGAAGAAGTCGTCGTTGGGGAAGCAGTCGTCGGAGTCCGGGGCGTCCGTGACGAAGAAGTCAGCAGTCGCGCAAAGCGCTCCCCAAAAACCTTACCACCCTTCTCCCGTACAGGACTCAAAGAGGTGTGGTTTCGGAGGCCTACTGTCCCGACCTGCGGTGCACGCCGCAAGCCGGGATGAGGAAGATTGTAGCACCAGCGCAGTGTTCAGGAACCGGTGGCGAGAGGAGGAAGTATTTCTGGTGCGTCTCTCTGAGAGGAGCGACCTCCCTTTTAGCGACGGGAGGCGAAACAAAGAGACGGAGATGAAGCGAACAGCCAGTAGCCGAAGGGCTGTACCGTTCGCATTCAAACTCCACTATCGCAAAAAATCTTTTCAGCTTCCGTCTAACCTTTCGTATATAGACATCGGCTCGGCTCATTCCCGCGGCGCGGCGGCCGGCGGAGGAGGAGCGCGCGTGGATGTCCCTTTTGTTCTCATGCTCATACATGTGGGGAAAGAACCTCCCTTATAAAAAGGTCCAACTCCCTCTAAACTAGCAATGTGGGACTAAACTTTAGTTCCACCTCTTGCCTTGCACGAATGGGCTGCGTGGGCCTCTATGATTTATTAGGAATTTCTGAAACTGCTATTGGGCTGGCCCAAAAATAGACAAAATTCCAGCAAATAATTAGCATAGATTGAGGTGAGTTCCTTTTAAAGCTACTTTTTAAGCCATAATGTCATATTTGGGATGACAGAACCAAGGATTCAGGTTTAGTGCATACTTTGCATGTGATTCAGATTACTAAGATGCATTTTTCATAGATATTTAGTCTTACATGTGTCACTTTTGGAAACATTTTCCTGTCGATTGAGAATAGTATTTTCATGAACAACCTTATCACCGATACACTTTACCATATTAATCATTCACAAATTCTTAATACCTCTGAATCTCATATCCTCTGTTCAAATTTATATTATCATTATCTTGGTTGAAATAATATTTTTTTAATGCTTTCTTATGTCATGTTGTGCCTTGTCTAGTTGAAATAATCCCCTTAGATTTTATATTTTTTACCGTCTCATTTAGCTCGAAACTAGCTCGAGATCGACTTGAGATCATTACAAGCTGAGCATGAGTCATGTTTTACAACTCGACCTTAAGCTTCACTGTTTGCGCTTGCTCAAATTTTAATATGAGTTATGCTAAGCCAGGTCCAACTCACTCAAACTCGAGTTGTTGCACAAGAGCTCAAGCACGCGGTCTCTTGGGCCGGCCCATTAGCACAAGCCCTCGCTTCGCTTGATGCTACTTCGGTTCCGCTAAAAAAAGGACTAGTTCGGTTGTTCAATGACCGTTTGATCATTGACCAGTGACCGTTTATCTTGCTGACCGTTGACTTTTCAAATTTTTGAAAATGTTCATAAATGCATAAAAGGTTCAGAAATTGGTAAAAATCATGGATTCAACGAATGATAATTTTTCTAAAAAATCACGAATACAGTAAATGTTCTTGAATTTGGAAAAAGTTGTCAATACAAATTTGTTTCATAAATTTGAAAAAGTCAATAAAATTGAAAAAGCTTCACAAATACAACAAAGTTCATAAATCTGGAAAAGTTCACAAATTTGAAAAAAAGACTCACAAATTTGAAAACAAAACCAAAAGTTCAAAAAAGATCATGGATTTTGAAAAAGTTTGTGTAGTACAAAAACAAAAAACAAGAAGAAAAAACCCTGAGCAAGCTTCCTCTCAAAGGAACCTTAGATTGGCCAACCCATTGTATCGTGGAGAGTGTGTGTTGTACGGTTAAAACTAAAAGTACGCCCATAAGAGCTAAATAGCGAGATCACTAATTAAGAGGTATCCCTTGAAAAGGCCACTCCAAGTGGCACACTGGATGTGCGCCACTTGTTGCAGTGCGCGTCTTCCTTTTTTACATTTGGTTTTTTCAAAACGGCTTATCTCTTCAATTGTGTGTCCAAATCACGAAATGTTTTTACTGTTGGATTTCTCGCGTCGAGATTTTCAAAACAAGATTTCATGTTAATAGGTTTTGACCAAAAAAATCACAAAAAAAAGGAATCGGAAAAAACAGGAAACCGAAAAAACAAAAAACCCAAAAAATGGAAACCAAAACCGCGAAATAGTCCAAAAAAGGCATCCGGAAAAAAGAACCCAGAAGCAAGGTTGTGCTTTTTCAATTTTCTTTTCGAAAGCACTGATGTGTTTTTCCTTTTTCACGGAACATAGTTGTGCTTCTCGCGGAAGTACAAGTTGTGCTTTTTGCATTTTCGGGTGGTAGCATAGACCGTACTTTTCCCTCTTATGGGGAGCACAAGCATGCTTTTCCTTTTTCTGGAACCACAACTGTGCTTCTTGCTGAAGTACATGTTGTCCTTCTCGCAAAAGCATATGTTGTGCTTCGCACAGAAAAGTACAACTTCAGAAAAAACCCAAAAGAAAAAAAAATAAACTTCTTGTTCCTCCAAAACATGGAGAAAACCAGGCAAAACCGAAAAGCCAGGAAAACCATCTAAAACCTGAAAATGATTATACAAAAAGACCAAAATCTAGGGGAGCGATTAACGCGCGGGACGTGGCCGCGGTTGGGCGTCTCACTTGGCGCGTTCCCGACCCATGCCACTTCGTCTAAACCTCCACCGATCGATCTCCTACACAGCGCTCCCGTCTCCCACTCCACTAAGCTCCTCCACACTTGCCACAGTCTTCGAGCACTGGATACGACACCGCAGTAATCTGACCAGGCGCGTTCTCAATCCACCGCCCCTCCGGGCTCACAGCTAACCTCCCCCACCACCTCGATACTGACATCCCCCACAACCCCACCAAGGTGAGCTAGGTCAACGATCCTTCCTCCTTTCTTTATACTATTTAGCAACTTTTTAATATGGAAATATGGAAATGCGATGATACAGATATATAAAGGTAGCTTCTATCATAATATATATGGATAATATTGATATGACATGGATGCTTTTATTTATGTATATTAAATTTCTATTTTGTAAATGCTATGGATGCATGAGTTTGAGAGGATATGTGGGAATAACAGCGAAGATGAGAGGAAAAATTTGTAAGAACTCAACTACGAAACGAGGACGACCAATGGAAATACCTAACCTTCTTCTTGTTGCTCTAGAATTCAAGTTCGATTTCGCGGGAGGATGACATACCATGATACTCTATGTTTTCTTGAGCCATGCCGTGATCTCTAGTTTGACAGTTGTGCTTGCCAAAAATCGACTCCAAGAAGCATCACGGTCTCGACATTTACCGTTTTGGGAGACAAATTGGGATAAGCAAGTCAACCATGTCCTTATGATGTAGTAGCAGTGGATGCTTATAAAGGAAGGCACAAGTTTATTACGGAGTGAAGAAGCTTTAAAGAAAAGTTCTACCTTGTGGGCAAACCCATAGTTAGGTCAGTCACTTGTGTAAACAAAGAGAAATCATAGAGCATAGCTCATCTGCAATGCCCCTGTCCAAACTGATCACATGATATAGATCGCGGCCTTTTCACACAAAACCACGGATATATCATAAAATAGAAGGGTTTTACGGTATGAAAATTTGTTGGAATAGTCCCTCCAATTTGAAACGGTCAAGTTGCCACTGGTACGACTATGGAATTGGTACTACCACCTCCTCTGGCTCTAGTTGAGCTCTCTAGTTCTTCTCCATGGGTGTGTTGCAATGGGCGCATCTCAACATCCTTTGGGACCGCTGGAAATGCAAGAGCTAGGATAGCGCAACCTGTGCATAGGAAAACTACCAAAGACCAATCAAGTATACGAGCTTCCTATTAGGGAAATAACTAATAGGAGCTTTGTCTGGCCATGTATGGATGCATCTGCTGAGGAGAGATGGTGGTTTGGAAGGTCCTTTTTTCTCTCGAATACACATGAGTGCGTGTATCATAGTATATAGAAGGTGCTTTGGAAGGTCCTCGGTCTAAAAAATATGGGTTATTTATGTTTATTCATTATCCTCATATAAGTTGACGTGTCAAAGGCATTGCTGACTTTTGTTGGAGGAGATGGTAGATTCACTAACAAGGTTATCGAAGTTTCGCAGGAGACGAGGAGAACGGTCAAATGGGGTTGGAGGAGAGATTGAGCTGGGGCAAGACACGTTCCAGAGAGCACATCTTTACACATGAGGTGAAAACGAGCATATGTGTCTTCACCACTCGAGTAATTGTAATAGATGTATATTTTCTATGAAAAGTGTTATTTCGTGCCAACGCACAAACACTCAACCAGTCTCAGTAATAACAAAGAAAAAGAAGTTCAACGTGCGCAAAGCTTGTCTAGTCAATAATTTTACGGAATGCATTGTTTACTTTGAACAGCCTAGAGGTGAAACGAAGGGCTTACTTCTCTGTGCCAAAACTGCCACAAATTTACTTTCTCACAGATTTACTAGTGGACGTCCATTCCCTCTAGAGAAAACACAAAGCTTGTACCCAATGCATCAATGATAGGAAATAATAAATTTACAAGCCTAAAAGTAGGAGTAGAACATTGCAACTGAACTGTAAGCAGGAGTAAATCATAGTTACTCCAGTCTATATCAAGGCATTGGTCCTCCTAACTTGAAGGGTATCGCTAGCATCTCCCTCGGACTGAAAAATTCCTTTACACGACCTTTCCATCCACACCTCTTGCGGAAGAATTCCTCTTGGTGGCCCTCCTTCCCACACCCAAGCTCCACATCGCTTGGATGCAAAATCTTGGATTCATCTGGACACAATGTGCAACTGCTTCTAAAGCAGCAAAATGGTTTTCTGGAGAGGGGCTGGGGGGGGGGGGGGGGGGGGGGGGGGGGGGGATGAGCTAGGTTCAACTGAGTCGTGTAACATGAACATTAATGGATCCACATATTGTCTGCGTACCTAAGATGGTGCATGTTTCGATGATTATTGTGCTGGAACACCGGTCATAGCGTAGCTCAGCGAAGAAGCTCTGCTCGTCGTCATCGTTTGTCGTGCATGCCGAGAAGTTGAGGTGGTACCAGAGATCTTCCCTGAAGCCGTGGTGGGCTGATCAGGAGACCTAAACTCAGCACCCTGCACACACACACATCTACATATTATTACAAGCATAACCAAGTAAAACAGGGAATGTATGCAAGAACTGAGATGGATGAAACACTGGCCGGTGATGTACCGGGTGGTTGGTGTTGTAATGTCGGAGGGCACAGCGTGCGAGATTGGCAATGTGGTAGGCATCGGATTCTCTGTCGTCAAACAAACAAAGAAAAATCAGGGATCGTTTCGTTGATTCAAGACAATTACACAATCAATACAATCTCTCTTGAAGTAAGAGCAAACAAGTAAGTAAAATTGACATACTCTGGTGTGCGCGGGCCGGGGTGACCCATGTTTTTTAGTCGATGCACATCAAAGGGAGTGGCATCCAATCCAGCTGCAACCACCCACTCTCTTGGGATCGCACGCGCGTCGTTACCAGGGTAAGAGAATCAGGCTCCAATGGATTCGATCGATCCTCCTGCTACTTTCGTGTCCAGATCGATCGCCCAATCGATGGGATCTGTGTAGGTTAAAAAGGAACGAATCGACTGGGAATCCTAATCGAGCTCCTAATGAGAGATGCGTCCCCGGTTACTTGTTTCTCCTAGCAGAACTGATTGATTGACTGATGATTATATTGAGTTAGCAACATAAGGAACTGATGCTGCTCGTACCTCGAAAGGAAGGAGACGGCAGTAGGAACGCCTTGGCGCGATGTCCTGGGGGCGATGAAGAAGGGGAATGGCGACGGCGGCGGCGACGCGCGTCTGAGTGTGGCTGAGGGGATTGAGGCGTCGGCAGTCCAGTGCTCTGGTATATTGGATGATACGATGCTCCCTGGGCTGCATGGTGAATCAGATCTGAGATGAAGGGCAGGATCAATCAAGTCTCTAATGCATTTCCCCTTGGAACATTTGCGTCTTGCCCCCTTGGAAAGTAACATGTCTTCGCAAAATTCGCCTAAGAGGCTCCAAGATCGTCCCTAAAAAGAACAATGGCATCTTGCAGGCTTCAGGTTGCAAACCAAGTTTCTTGTACAGAATACAATGCCCCATGATCACTGGAACGGAAGCACTTGAAAAAAGCACTTTTAGTACGAAATACAAAATTTAGGTTGCATCAAGAACCCATTTTTCATTAATACCATCAAAAGATCATAGAAGCACTTCAAAACAAGAGAAAAAAAGAAGGTGCACCATATGCTACCATCTTTGTCTTGGAATTAGCATGACACTACGTCAATATTCATTTTTACAAGAGTACCATTTAGTTCACAATTTCTTTTTTTGCGAGAATAAACTCAGATCAATTAAGCCATCTCTAGCATACAACCCTGACAAAGAAATAAATTGCAAATAGGTTGTGGAAAGATGATTTGCAATACTATGATTGATTGGGGTGCTGGTGCACGCATATATAATACAAGGGAAGGCCTCTACCTCAACTATACAAGACTAGGAGGTGGTCCACAACTCCAATATACGTGCAGTACAAAATACATACTCAACACCCCCCCCCCCCCCCCCCCCCCGCAGTCGAAGCGTCGCCGGAGACACAGAGGCTGGACCGAAACTCCTCGAAGACAGGAGTAGGCAATCCCTTAGTCATCACATCAGCAAACTGTTGCGTCGTTGGCACGTGGAGAACCCGAATACGGCCAAGGGCAACCTGCTCGCGCATGAAGTGAATATCGAGCTCAATATGCTTCGCCCGTCGATGGTGCACCGGGTTGGCGGAGAGGTAGACCACGCTGACGTTATCGCAGTAGACAAGAGTGGCCTTGTGAACATCACAAAGTAACTCCTGGAGCTGCTGACGTATCCAAGAGCACTCGGCCACGACATTAGCCACGACGCGATACTCTGCCTCGGCGCTGGAGCGGGATACCATGGGCTCCCACTTCGATGACCAAGAGATCAACGAGGGCCCAAGGTAGACGCAGTAGCCTGACGTAGAGCGTCGCGTGTCAGGGCATCCAGCCCAGTCGGCATCCGAGTAGGCCACAAGGTCGGTGGAGGCGGATGCCGTCAGGGTGAGTCCCAAAGACATGGTGCCGCGTATGTAACAGAGAATACGCTTCACCAGAGTCCGGTGAGAGTCACGCGGGGCGTGCATATGGAGGCACACCTGCTGGACAGCGTACTGCAGGTAGGGGTGAGTCAGCGTCAGGTACTATAAAGCACCGACAATAGAGCGATAAAACGCTCCATCGGACGCAAGAGACCCCTCGAGAGCAGAGACCTTCGCCTTCGTGTCGACAGGGGTGGGCGCCGGCTTGCAGTTAAGCATACCGGCACGCTCTAGGAGCTCGTGGGCGTACTTCTGCTGATATATAAAGAAGTCGTCAGTTCGTCGGACCACCTCGATGCCGAGGAAGTAGTGCAGGGGCCCCAAGTCCTTGAGGGAGAACTCATCACGAAGACGAGCAGTCAGCCGCTGAAGGAGGTCGGTGGTGGACGCCGTGAGGATGATGTCGTCGACGTAGAGTAGCAGATATGCAGTTTCAACTCCCTGATGATACACGAAGAGTGAAGCATCGGAGCGAGTGGACCGAAATCCGAGAGACTGGAGGAAGGCTGCGATACGCTGGTACCAAGCCCGAGGCGCCTGCTTCAACCCGTAAAGAGAATGGGAGAGCAAGAACAGGAAGTCAGGGTGCTCGGCGTCGACGAAACCAGTGGGCTGCTCACAGAACACCTGCTCGGCGAGATGGCAATGCAAGAAGGCATTGGAGACATCCAACTGGTGCACAGGCCAGGCGCGCGAGACCGCCAGCTGAAGCACGGCGCGAATCGTGCCCGGTTTCACAACCGGGGCGAAGGTGTCGGTGAAGTCCACGCTCGCGCGCTGCCGAAAACCACGAACCACCCACCGAGCCTTGTAGCGCTCGAGAGAATCGTCTGGGCGAGTCTTGTGGCGAAACACCCACTTGCCAGAGAAGATGTTGGCACGAGGGGGTTGCGGAACAAGCTGCCACGTGCGGTTGCATTGTAAGGCGTCGAACTCCTCCTGCATCGCAGCTAGCCAGTGGGGATCCCGAAGGGCAGCACGAGCGGTGGTGGGGACAGGTGATGGCGTCGACGTCGAGGCGGCGCACAGATACTCGTCAGCGGAGTAGCGCATGCTGGACCGAAGCACTCCTGCTCGGGCACGGGTAGTCACGCCAAGTGACGGGGGAGCAGGGCCAGCGGGGGCCGGGCGGCGGGGGCACCCGGTGTGGCGGCGGGGGCCGCGGCGGCGGCGGAAGAGGCGACATGCGAGGTTGACGTCGAGCCCGTCGCAGGGGTGGCGGGCGGGGTGCCGGGCTCAACCTCATATGAGGGGGACGGGGACCCGGGGGCCTGCTCGGACTCGACCTCGGGGGAGGGAGTCGCGAAGCCAGGTGGCGGCGGCAGAGGGCGCCGTGCCGGGGGGGCTGCCGCTGCGCATCGCTCCACAAAGGGGGCGTGGGGGCCGGCGCCGAAGGGGCTGAAGCCGGAGGAACCTGAAAAAAAGGGAACACCATCTCGACAAAGTACATGTGCCTCGAGGTGTACACATGATGAGTGACAGGATCATAGCACCGGTAACCTTTGGTGTTAGGAGGGTAGCCAAGGAAGACGTAGGGGACGGATCGTGGTGCGAGCTTGTGTGGCGTGGTGGACGCGGTGCTAGGATAACAGAGACACCCGAAGATGTGGAGACCATCATAGGACGGTGGTGTGCCGAAGAGAAGGTGGTGAGGGGCGTAGTTCCACCGAGGGCGACACGGACGAATGTTAACTAAGAGAGTGGCGGTAGCGAGGGCATCGGGCGAAAACCGAGCAGGCATGTTAGAGTGAAAGAGTAACGTGCGAACGCAGTCATTAAGAGTGCGGAGAATGCGCTTGGCGCGGCCGTTCTGCTGGGAAGTGTAGGGGCAAGTCAGACGGAAGGTGGTGCCGTGAGAGGCGAGAAGTGTGCGAAGAGCGACGTTGTCAAACTCTTTTCCGTTATCAGTTTGGAGTGCGAGTATTGGGCGACCGAACTGGGTGGTGACATAGGAGTAAAAGACGGTGAGTGTGGCTAAAGCATCGGATTTGCGACGAAGGGGAAAAGTCCACACATAATGAGAGTAATCATCTAAAATCATCAAGTAGTAAAGATAGCCCGTGTTACTCGCAGCGGGAGATGTCCAAACATCAGTATGAAGTAATTGAAACGGAAAAGTGGAAACTGGAGAAGACGCACTAAAGGGAAGACGAACGTGCTTGCCTAAGCGACAAGCCTCACAAGAGTGCTCGTCGAGCTTATCACATGAGAAAGAGAAACTCCTAAGAACTAGACGTAAGACGGTGTGGTTGGGGTGACCCAAGCGAGCGTGCCAAAGGTCAACGCCGGCGGCAAGGGCGACGGGTGTGGAGGTGGAGGCGTCGGCGTGCACGGGGTAGAGCTCATCGGGACTGTCACATCGGTGAAGGACCATCTGGGTATGGGCGTCTTTCACAAAAAAGCCAACACCATGAAATTCAACAGTAAGTGGGTTCTCACGAGTAAGACGACGAACGGAAACTAGGTTCGTGACTAGATCAGGTGAAGCAAGAACATTAGACATAGTGATGGGTGTGGAAGTGGAGGGAAAGCTAGTGCTACCGATATGAGTAATAGGTAAGGAGGAGCCGTTGCCGACAGTGATACGAGTGGGTGTGTGAACGGGAGTGGAGGAGGTTAGGTTACCGGGATGAGCTGCCAGGTGCGCAATAGCACCTGAGTCCATGTACCAGTCGGCTCCACCGACAGAACTACTCGGCGACGGCGCGGAGTGCTCGGCGGCGAGGAGGGTGGGGTCCCATCGCACAGGTACCGGCGGCGGCGGAAGGCCCCCGTAGGGCGGCGCCAGGACGGTCGGGCCATAACCACCGAGGGGCGGCGGCGCAAGGAGGGCGCCGTAGCCGGCGCCAGTCGGCTGGAAGGGCGCGCCGATGAACGCCTGATGGCCAGCGGGGAGAGCCTGCTGATAGTGCGGCGCCCCCCCCCCCCCCCCCCCGGCGTCCTGGGCCTGCTGCTGCTGCAGACGGCGGCGACCGCCGCCCAGCCGGTTGCGTCGGCCCCCTCCCCCTTACGGGTGCTGCGGGGGAGGCGCGGGTGGCGACAAAGGGTAACACCCGGCGGGTGCGGGAGGACGCGACTGGTTGGTTCGACCGCCGATGGTGAAGTAGCCCGGAGAGTCCGTGGATGGCGACGGCGGCGACGGTGGGGAGCAGCGGCGGATGCGGCGCGCGCGGGGAGGCGCTGCGCGGCGGCGGGGAGCGACGGCGCACGATGGAAAAGGCGCGGAGCGGCTGCAGCTGCGCGGGACGCACGGGCAGCAGCGGCTTCGGGGCGCGCGTGCAGAAGTGTAGCAAGGCAGCGGCTAGGGTTAGAGAAAGGCGCGGCGGCTGAAGAAGCGGCGGCGCGGGTGGAAAAGCAAAGCAGCGCGGGGGCGGCAGCTAGCGAAGCTAACGAAGCAACTCATGCACGCATGCAAGGATGCAGCCGTACGCAAGCATCCAGCACCTAGCAAGCATGCACGAGCACGCACACATGAGACGCACGCACAGCAGCAGCAGAACCGGCGTGCAGCGGTTTGGCGCGGAGCGGCTTGCAGCGGCGTGCGACGCGCGGGCTGCAGCGGCGGTGGACGCGCCGGCCGAAGCGGGTGGTGGGGTGCGGTGGCGGCGGCTACCTTAGGGTTAGACCGAAAAAGATGATACCATGTGGAAAGATGATTTGTAATACTATGATTGATTGAAGTGCTGGTGCATGCATATATAATACTACAAGAAAAGGCCTCTATCTGAACTATACAAGACTAGGAGGTGGGCCACAACTTTAATATACGTACAATACAAAATATATACTCAACATAGGTCCTTGGGTCGCAAATCTTCTTCAACCTCTAGCATGAGCCCATGCCATGTTGCCGCTGCCGCTCGTCCAGAGCAAGCCTGAATTTGTTATTCGTGGACGGGAAGTCTTGAAGTCTAGAGGTCCTATGAAACCAGCACATCAGAAGAGAAGAGAACACGGGACCAAGTCCCATAGATCCAAGCAGCCACCAGGCATCAATGGTGCCGCCACAAAGGCCGCATGAATCCGCCGCCCCCGAGGAACACCGAAAGACCACCCTTACCAATCCCTCAACCACACCGCACCGGGTGCCACCGAGATGGAGCTGGATGAAGGACACTTATTCCAGTTGACGAAGCCGCCACTATACGCATGCAAGACAAAGTCCAATGATCCCCCCATTCCTCCCACTAGCACCGAAGCAGCTAACACTATAGAAAAATCAAATAAAGCCAAGTATTAAACATACTCAGTGAAGGCCAGTTTAACCTAGGGCTAGTTCCTTTGGGCGATTCTCCCGGAATCGCCCCCCTCCACAGCTTCTCCCAGAATCGTTACTCCATTTTTTTTTACAACCCTAGCTAATTAGGCCTTAACTAGGTAGGATTATAAAAAAATGGAGTGACGATTCTGGGAGAAGCTGAGGAGGGGGGTGATTCTCCCATAATTGCCCAAAAGAACTGGGAGCTAGTCTCATTGTAAGCTGAGTGTTGCACCCGGCTTACGCCTCTCGGCTTATATTAGACCGGCTTATACGGTGTAAGCGAGATCCTATTCGCGGGCACTCGGGTTACCTATAAGCTGAAATCAAAACGGTGGCTCTTGGCAAAATAAAGCAATATGATGGCCGATCGACGCTAACCGAGGTGGCACTTCGTCAAAACCTCCACCAATTGATCTCCCACACAGCCGCCGCCGTCGCCCACTCCACTGAGCTCCTCCACACATGCCACCGATGCCGAGCACCAGATACGCCACCACCACCGCCTGACCAGGCGCCTTCCCGATCTGCCACCCCTCCGACCCTGGTAGAAAAAAGCCCTTTAGTCCCGGTTCGCAACAGCCTTTAGTCCCGGCTGTGCAACCGGGACTAAATATGCGCGACTAAAGACCCCCCCTTTAGTCGCGCCTCTTACGGACCGCGACTAAAGGCTTTAGTCCCGGTTCTTGTGGCTGATCGGGACTAAAGGCCCGTCCACGTGGGCGCCAGTGGTCCGTCGGGGCGGAGGACCTTTAGTCCCGGTTCTCGTGGCCAACCGGGACTAAAGGCCTCCTCCGCAGGTTTAGGGTTTTAACCCCCATAAACCTGGTTTCTTTTTAGTTTGGAGTGTTTTATTTCTTTTATATTTTATTTTGTGTTTTATTTTAATTTTGATAAAGTTTCAGTACACATATTCTACGCTACTATATACATGCATATGAAATTTCAAACAAGAAGAATTCAAGAGGAATATATAATATATATTCAATCTCGGGTGACCATATACAACTTCGAACAAGTTTCCATACACAATTAGGATGGATGACCATATACAACTTCGAACAAGTTTCAATCTCGGGTATGCATATAAATTTCTTCGTCCTCGGTATAGTGTTCTCCTTTAGGATTGATGACTTCCCTCATGAAAAATCCTGCTAATTCTTCTTGAATTGGTCGGAAGCGAGCTTCTGGACTAAGCCTCCTCCGCAAGTTATCCGTCGCGTTCCGCACGCTATCCGATGCCTTCCGCTCAGAGGTGTGTCTCCGGATGTTCTCACAAACATAGTATCCACATAGATTGGTCCCCGGTGGCTGCTTATCCACATTAACTAACCTTCTGAAATCTAGCTCATGTTTGAATTCACCGACAATTTCTTCTGAGAACCGTCTCCAAACCCTACAGGGCAAAGAAAATTAAATGAACAAGGGAGTTATTAGTTACTTGATATTAGGAAATGAACGAAAGAGACCGATCGATATAGAGCTCAAATGATTGAAAATAATTACTTTTGCAGCATTTTTCTCATGTCGGCCCAACGCTTTGGATCCGAATCCATAGAGTCCATGATTAGAACTCTGGAGGTGTGAAGTTCAATATTTAGCAGAATCCAGTGGAACCTGCGGACACGTTACATGCACAGTCATGCATAACTCATCGATTAGACATACCATGCATGGAGTAAACAAAAGAGAATGGGCATAAGAGAGAAACACTCACCCAAAATGGTAAGGAAATAGAATATGACTTTTGAGTTGATGCTTTCTAAGAAACTTGTACAAGTCTTTCTCCACGTCTTCGGGGTGATGTTGTAACACATGTCCATTAACGATATGTGGGTCAATGAACCCAACATCATGGATGTTTCTTATTTTGCATTCCCAAATCTTCAATCTGCATAATAGCGTACGCAACAATATAGTTAGGACAATATATATATATATATATATATATATAGTGCAGGCAATGAAGAATGAGATGAGGTAGAAATAAATCACTTACAGAACGTAGCAACTCAGCATAGATTTGTCGAGGTCGCGCAGATTGAACAGCTGGAACAATTCACTCATATGAACTTCTACAGAGTACCGTTTGGTGTGATGCTCATCTGTAACATCCGCATAAACATATTCTTTGTCGGCCCATGTTATGAATTGCTTGTACCAACGTAGCAGATTTCGCATTTGTGATGGTAGACTCTTTTCCCGCGCAGGCTCGACGAGAGGCCCATTCCGCACATATTGTAATGCTATCTCACATACTGGCGCATCCTCAAGGCCTAAGAAGGCACGAAGAGTCAAACCCATCTCGGACGCTTGTTTCATGGCACTCGCTACAGTCAATCCAAGTGCTGCCGCAACTGCTATGATCTCAGGGTCCTCTTCCGGACCGGCTTTCACTATGAGCGGGGGGATCGATTGTTTCTTCTGCATCCCGAGCTGGTCAACTTGTTTCCCGCTTTTTTTACTTTCTTCTTTCTCCTCCTTCAATATTTTTGCTTGCCTATGAAGTTCATGTCCATAGTCGTCAGGCATATTCAGCTCGGGTTGGGACGGTGTCGTCAAAAAATCCTTAGCCCACTTCTTTTGCTTCTCAGTGAATACTTGCTTGGGCTCAGGCTCTTTTTTCGCCTTCATATCCGCCTTCCATTTCTCATAATCAGCAGACGCGGCCAATTTGGTTTCAGCTTCACTAAGTTCCCCAGGCCTTGGGAGGAGAGGCTTCAGTGATGGCTCTGGTACCCTTGTGGTCTTAGGTACATAAGGGTCCGGGTTAATAGTCCAGGAGCGGGTATCCTTGCTGTCCGCCTGCTTCTGCTTCTTCGCCGGAGGTGGATTGGGGCGCGTCGTACCCGCCGGAGGAGGATTGGGGGGCGTCGTACCCGCCGGAGGTTGTGGATCGGGGGACGGCGTCGAATGGCGTGAAGGAGGTGTAGGTGAACCACCACGACCACCACCACCGCCACCACCGCCACCACCACCACCACCATCGGAGGGGGGTGGACTTGCTAGCCTTGGCGCCTCGCCTGGAAACACTATGTACTTCTTTTCCATAGAATGAACTGGCGCTTGACATCTCCAAGTCTTCTCTCCCCTTCGGGTGTAGGTTTGTCAATCTCCAGGTCCTCAAACCCTTGGACTATGTCTTCCACCGTGACACGAGCATAGCCATATGCAATGGGGTTGTTGTGGTGGAGTGCTCCAGATGTACAGGGTAAAGCACTGCCGCTAGCTACCTTCGTGGAAACGTTCCCCACGGGATAATGCAGATCACATTCTTTCATCTCCTTTACATCATCCACGGGGTAGTGAGGCTCCGGTGCACGAATCTCGATCATCGGTGCACTAGCACCAGGCGGGGCATCCGTGGAAGCCACGCTGCTTCTCCGCTGCTGGCTTCCGCGATCCGCTTCATGATCTTCATGCGGCCCTGCAGCCGATTTTTCTTTCACTAGTTCATGCACGGTCTGCTTCAACTCATGGAGTTCCGATGCAAACTTCGTCATAAGATCTGCATCCCGGTCCGTCTTTCTCTTACGGCTTCTGTAACAGTACGGGTCATTGTCCTGGGAAAACCCTACTTTCCACGGAACTTTGCCTTTGCCTCGTACACGTCCTCCGTGTTCATCATTCCCGAGGGCTGTTGTCAGTGCGTCTTTCTCTCTGTTGAACTTGATCAAGCCCTCTTGAGCTTGGGTCATTGCGTCAATAAGGGCTTGGGTGGGAGCAAACTGTCTCTGCCGGTGAACACACACCCCTGTCTCCGGGTCTAGCGATCCCCCATGCCCGTACCACCAGCTTTTGGCCCTTGGGTCCCATCCCTCTGTACCTAGAGGGATTCCTCGCACCCTCAGGTCCTCCTCCATCTTCTGCCACCTAAGCTCCGAAAGGCGGTATCCTCCTGGCCCCATAATATGATGGAACTTTTTCTTACTCGCATTATCCTTATTTTTTTTCGATATTTCCTTGAAATGCTCCGATTGCTTTTGCCTCATAAATTCTGGCCAATCATCTTTCAGTTTCTCATGTTGTCCATTGAAATCCGGAGTCTTGCCCTTGTTGACATAGTCACGGGTTAAATTTTTCTTGAAGTTCCGGAATGCTTCGCCCATCTTCTGAAGAGCGAACTCTTTAACTAGCCTCCTCCTCTGACGTCCACCCGGAACCTCGTTACCGAATTCATCGACTTTGTTGTATTCCGGAGGTAGAATGAAATGTTCCATAAGCTTTCTCCAGCAATCCTTTTTCGTTCTCTTGTCGACAAAACTGAAACCAAGACGTGCCTTCTTTGGCTCCTTCCATTCCTGGACGATGATCGGGACGTTGTCTCTAACAACGACTCCGCATTGGTTGATAAACTTTGAGGTGTGCTGTAGGGGCTTACCGGTTTCACTGACAAACTCAATGGCATATGTTTCTCCTGTTTTCATCGCCTTGGATTTGCCACGCTTTGTCGTACTCGATCCGGAGGGCTAAAAAAGAAAGAGAGTCGCGCGCGTTAATACATATGTATTCACATTTCAGTAAGTTTGTATCACGAGAGGCTCAATGTATATATATACCTCGCCGGAGGTGGTTGCTACTTGCAATTCGAGATCGTCGTTTGTTGACGGTTGACCTCCGTCGACAATGTCCGTTCCTTCACCTTCTTGATCATCGACAATCTCTGTTCCACCGTCAAGGTTCAGAAAAGAAGAGACTACATCCTCTTGTTGCTCATATTCTGAGCCCGGCACATAAGGAATCTCGTTGTTGATGATGCCCATTAAATAACGTTCAGCCTCCGGAACCCTAAGCGGCTCGGCTCTATCGTCCGCCATATGTCACTCCTGCATGTAGTAAAAATTCTTTAAGTATAAAGGAATTAAAAAATAAGATTAAGGGGACATAGAGGAGGAGGAATTAAAAAATAAGATTATTGAGCACTGCCAAGTATTTTGTTTTGTTTTCTTTGTTTTTCTTTTTGGTTTTCATTTGGTTTCTTTCTTCTTCCTTTTTTCTTCTTTTTTTCTTCTTCTTCCTTTCTTCTTCCTCTTTCTTCTTTCTTTCTTTTTCTTCCTTTTTCTTTTTTCTTTCTTTCTTCTTCTTCCTTTCTTCTTCCTTTCTTCTTCTTTTTTTCTTCTTCCTTTTTCTTTCTTCTTTCTTTTGGTTTTCATTTTTTTCTTCTTTCTTTTTCTTTCTTCTTTTTTTCTTCTTCCTTTTTCTTTCTTCTTTGTTTTTTTCTTCTTCCTTTTTTTCTTCTTCCTTTTTCTTCTTTCGTTCTTGTTTCTTTTTTTCTTCTTCCTTTTTCTTCTTTCTTTTTTTCTTCTTCCTTTTTCTTTCTTCTTTTTTTCTTCTTCCTTTTTCTTTCTTCTTTTTTTCTTCTTCCTTTTTCTTTCTTCTTTCTTTCTTCTTTCTTTTTTTCTTCTTCCTTTTTTTCTTCTTCCTTTTTCTTCTTTCTTTCTTCTTTCTTTTTTTCTTCTTCCTTTTTCTTTCTTCTTTTTTTCTTCTTCCTTTTTCTTTCTTCTTTCTTTCTTCTTTCTTTTTTCTTCTTCCTTTTTCTTCTTTCTTTCTTCTTTCTTTTTTTTCTTCCTTTTTCTTTCTTCTTTTTTTCTTCTGTTTTCTTTTGTTTTCTTTTGTTTTTCTTCTGTTTTTTTCTTCCTTTTTTCCTTTTTCCTTTTTTCTTCTGTTTTTTTCTTCTGTTTTTTTTCTTATGTTTGTTTCTCTTGTGTTTTCTTTTGTTTTCTTTTTTCTTTCTTCTTCCTTTTTCTTTTGTTTTCTTTTTTTCTTCCTTTTTCCTTTTTTCTTCCTTTTTCTTGTTTTTCTTCTGTTTTTCTTTTGTTTTCTTCTTCCTTCTTTCTTCTTCTTCCTTTTTCCTTTTTCTTTCTTCTTCTTCTTCCTTTTTCTTCTTCCTTCTTCTTCTTCTGCCGGCGCGCGGAGGACGGCAGGCAGGGGCAGCGGGCGGCAGGGCGTCGCGCGGGCAAGGGCAGGGGCTGCGGCGGGCAAGGGCAGGGCACGGGCGGCGGCGGCGCTCACTGGGGACGGGGGCGGCGGCGCGCAGGGCTTCGGCGTCGGGGCAGGGCTTCGGCGTCGGCGTCGGCGTCGGGGCAGGGCTTCGGCGTCGATCGGCATCGGGGCAGCGCTTCGGCGTCGAGAGAGAGGAGAATGGGAAGTGGCGAAACTGCTAAGTGCAGTATATATAGACGTACCTTTAGTCCCGGTTGGGGAGGCGGACCGCGACTAAAGGGTATCGCGGTCCGCCTCCCCAACCGGGACTAAAGGGTTTTGGCGCCGCTTTCCTTCCCGCGCAGAAAGACCCTTTAGTCGCGGTTGGGGACAACAACAGCGACTAAAGGGTACCCTTTAGTCGCGGTCCGCCTCCCCAACCGGGACTAAAGGCATTGTGCTGGAACTGGCGCGGTGCGGTGGGATGTTTAGTCCCACCTCGCTAGCCGAGAGGCTTCGACAGTGGTTTATAAGCGCGGCTGCGCTGACCACTTCGAGCTCCTCTCAAATGCAGGCTTACGGGCCTATTCTGTCACTATGTGCCTGTGGGCCTACTGGGCCTTCTGCGGGCCTGAATCCTGGCCCATTAATGGGTTTCTAGTCGTATTCAGGCCGTGGTGGCCCAGTAGGTGGCATATTTTTTATTTTTTGCCTGTTTTTTGTTTTCTTTTTTGCTTTATTTATTTTGTTTTGTTTCTACTTACAACAAAAAACTTATTTATTTTATTTTATTTTGTTTCTAATTACTTATTTATTTTACTTTATGATAATTATTTTTGCTATTAAAGTTTCTAACAAAAAAAGTTCTTTATGAAAATTCTTTTAGCTTTCAATGATTTTGAACAGAAAATACTTCGATAATTTTAGTTGAATCAATTTTATTTATGTTATTAAAATTTATTTTATTTTGTTTGTACTTATATATTTTATTAAAGTTTATATTATTTTGTTTCTAATTCATTTTAAAAACTTAAAAATACAATTATATATCAAAAAATCAGAAAATAAAACTAATTCATTTTAAATTCTTAAAAATACAAATAATATATCAAAAAAATCAGAAAAATAAAACTAATTCATTTTAAAATCTTAAAAATACAATTATATATCAAAAAAATCAGAAAAATAAAACTAATTCATTTTAAAATCCCTTGAAGGTTTGGCAAAAGGTTTGATACATCATTCAGTTCATCGACCAAATACAAAGTTTGGTTCAATAAATTATTACACATCAATTCTTCCCTTGTGTCCCTGCTTGCTTACGATTGTGCCGTATCCATGGGGCATCCTCATCATTTAACTTAATGCTTGGGTCAGTGTTCACTTTGAAGGGCGGAATTTCACCAAACATATTATAATCTTCTGACATGTCTGTCTTGTCCTCCACTCCCACGATGTTTCTTTTCCCTAAAAGAACAATGTGGCGCTTTGGATCATCGCATGATGTACTGATCGTTTTCTTATCTTTCCGTTTCCTCGGTTTGCTACTCATGTCCTTCAAATAAAAAACCTGAGCGACATCTTTGGCAAGGACGAATGGTTCGTCAAGGTAACCAAGATTGTTGAAATCCACCATTGTCATTCCGTATTGCTCGTCCACCTTTACCCCACCTCCTGTTAGCTTGAACCATTTGCACCGGAACAAAGGGACCTTAAAGGAGGGTCCATAGTCAAGTTCCCATATCTCCTCTATGTAACCATAATATGTGACCTTTCGCCCATTCTCGGTTGCTGCATCAAAGCGGACACCACTGTTTTGGTTGGTGCTCTTTTTATCTTGGGCGATGGTGTAAAATGTATTCCCATTTATCTCGTACCCTTGGAAAATCGTTATAGTCGAAGATGGTTTCTTGGCCAACATGTACAGCTGATCTCCAACATCATTGTCATTCATTAAATGTTTTCGCGACCAACTGCCGAAAGTCTCCATGTGGGCCTTTCTAATCCAGGATTCAGGCTTCCCCGAGTTGTCCGAGCGTAAAATATTCTTGTGTTGCTCGAAGTACGGAGCCACAAAGCTGGAATTTTGCAGAACTGTGTGGTGTGCTTCAGTCATAGAATGACCGTCCATACATATCGTGGATTTCCTTCCGATCTTGCCTTTTCCACTTAGTCTCCCCTCGTGCCGCGATTGAGGAATACCAATCGGCTTAAGGTCAGGAACATAGTCAATACAGAACTCAATTACCTCCTCATTTCCATAGCCCTTGACGATGCTTCCTTCTGGCCTAGCACGGTTACGAACATATTTCTTTAATACTCCCATGAACCTCTCAAAGGGGAACATATTGTGTAGAAATACAGGACCGAGAATGGAAATCTCTTCGACTAGGTGGAGCAGGAGGTGCGTCATAATATCGAAGAAGGATGGTGGGAACACCAACTCGAAACTGACAAGGCATTGGACCACATCGTTCTGTAACCGTGGTAGATCTTCTGGATTGATTACCTTCTGAGAGATTGCATTGAGGAATGCACATAGCTTCACAATGGCTACTCGAACATTTTCCGGTAGGAGCCCCCTCAAAGCAATCGGAAGCAATTGCGTCATAATCACGTGGCAGTCGTGAGACTTCAGGTTTTGGAACTTTTTCTCCGCCATGTTTATTATTCCCTTTATATTCGACGAGAAGCCAGACGCGACCTTCATACTGCTCAGGCATTCAAAAAAATGACCTTCTCTTCTTTGGTAAGAGCATAGCTGGCACGACCTTGAAACCATTCCGGATGCCGGTCATCTGGGTCTTTCAAAAGTTGTTGGTCCTGCCGTGCTTCCTTTGTATCATTTGTCTTCCCATACACGCCCAAGAAGTTTAGCAGGTTCACGCAAATATTCTTCGTAACATGCATCATGTCGATTGCAGAGCGGACATCTAGGACTTTCCAATATTCTAGCTCCCAAAATATAGATTTCTTCTTCCACATGGGTGCATGCCCGTCAACTCCCCGCGGAACTGATTGTCCGCCAGGACCCTTTCCAAAGATGACTTTCAAATCCTTGACCATATCAAATATCTCAGCACCAGTACGTTCCGCAGGCTTCGGCCGGTGATCTGCCTTGCCGTTGAAATGCTTGCCTTTCTTTCTTAGGTTATGATTTCGGGGAAGAAATCGACGATGACCCAGGTACACGTTCTTCTTACAATTAACCAAACGTACACTTTCAGTCTCATGTAAGCAGTGCGTGCATGCATTGTATCCCTTATTTGTCTGTCCCGAAAGGTTACTGAGAGCAGGCCAATCGTTGATGGTTACAAAAAGCAACGCTCGTAGGTCAAATTCCTCTCCTTTGTGCTCATCCCAGACACGTACACCAGGTCTGGCCCACAACTGTAAAAGTTCATCAACTAATGGCCTTAGGTACACATCGATGTCGTTCCCGGGTTGCTTTGGACCTTGGATGAGCACTGGCATCATAATGAACTTCCGCTTCATGCACAACCAAGGAGGAAGGTTGTAGATGCATAGAGTCACGGGCCAGGTGCTATGGCTGGAGCTCTGCTCGCCAAAAGGATTCATGCCATCAGTACTTAGACCAAATCTTATGTTCCTTGCGTCAGCTGCAAAATCTTTGAACACTCTGTCGATCTTTCTCCATTACGTTCCATCAGCGGGGTGTCTCAACTCCCCGTCGGACTTACGGTCCTCTTTGTGCCATCGCAATGACTTGGCATGCTTTTTGTTCATGAACAGACGTTCCAACCGTGGTATTATAGGAGCATACCACATCACCTTGGCGGGAACCCTCTTCCTTGGTTTCTCGCCCTCAACATCGTCACCAGGGTCATCGCCTCTGATCTTATAACGCAATGCAGTGCATACAGGGCATTCATTCAAATTCTCGTATTCACCGCGGTAGAGGATGCAGTCGTTAATGCATGCATGTATCTTCAGAACCTCTAAACCTAGAGGGCAGACTACCTTCTTTGCTTCGTACGTACTGGCGGGCAACTCGTTATTCTTCGGAAACATATTCTTCAACATTTTCAGCAAATTTTCAAATGATGAGTCACCTACACCTTCCTGTGCCTTCCATTTTAGCAAATCCAGTGTGCAGCCCAGCTTTTTTAGACTATTATCGCATCCTGGATACAACGACTTTTTGTGATCCTCTAACATGCGATCCAAATTCTCCCTATCCTTGTCAGTTTCGCAGCGTCTCCGTGCATCAGCAATGGTCCGACCAAGATCATCAGCGGGCTCATCATGTGCCTCTTCTTCACCTTCACCTAACCCTTCCCCACCTTCAGCATCATCCTCCATGAAAGTATCACCGAAATGATCATGATAGTTGTCATCGATATCATCCCCTTCTTCATCTTCTTCCATTCTAACCCCTCTTTCTCCATGCTTGGTCCAACAATTATAGCTTGGCATGAAACCGTGCCGAAGCAGGTGCATGTGAACGTCTCTTGAGGAGGAGTAACCCTTCTGATTCTTACAGACAGCACATGGACAGATAATAAAACCTTGCTGCTTGTTCGCATTTGCCACTACGAGGAAATCTTTCAAACCCGTAGTGAACTCGCCGGAGAGTCGGGGACCGTACATCCATTGCCGATTCATCTGCATTATTATTATATAAAGTATATAATTAACCATCATGCATTTGTTAAACTAACTAGCTAGAAATAATACAAATTAAACAATGAACTACACACATGCATATTTTATCAATGACACATGAAAGGTTCAAGTTGCTAACCGCGATCGCGGAGGAAAAATAAATGAGAAAGCTCAAGTGTGGCTCGGACACTTCATATCATGTTTGTTTCAGGCTCTCGGGCATTTCATCGAACACCTTGTGTGCATAGGAGGAACCAAAAGCAAACCCACCACCCCGTTCTGAAAATTGTGAAGTGAGCTGAGTGAAGTGAAGTGAGCTGAGTCCTATATATAGGGATGGGCCTTTAGTCCCGGTTGGCCTAGCCAACCGCGACTAAAGGCCTTCGGGGACCTTTAGTCCCGGTTGGCCAGGCCAACCGGGACTAAAGCCCCTCCCGTCCGCCAGCTGTCGACCGAGCGCGCTGGGCCCAGATAGTTGGTCGCGGGTCTCCTCCCGAACCGCGACTAAAGACCCCTTTTGTCGCGGTTCGATTATTTTGGGGACTAATGGGGGCGTATGGAAGCCTATTTTTCTACTAGTGCGAGCTCACCACGGACTTACCCAACCACCTCGACGTTGACATCCCTGACATCCCCATAGAGGTTGTACTTGATAAAAATGTGGTACATTCCATTCTGTAAGTGTGATATTTATGGAGTTCAATTATTAGTGTTGTCAATTATTTTCAGTCGTTTTCATTGTTATACATTTTCAGATCATATTCAGTTATAAGTATTCTCTAACTGTCACTATGTATGAATGTCTCTCATTCTTATTATCATTAGGCTCTTTCTCTGTCCATCTTCAGGTTTCCATTATTTATACAGGGAGTGGCAACATTTGCATCCTTGTGAAAACCAAAGCATCTAGCTAACGCATGCATGGGTTCAGTTTTTTTGAGAGAAAACATCAACAATGCAGCAATCTCGAACACACAACAGGTAGAGCACAAAAGAGTGATTTTCTGAGTTGCATTGTACATGCTCAGATGTTCACTTTTTCTCGCTTGCAATTTGTTCAGGCTCTTTCAGTTTTTATTTTTGAGGTTTGGAAGCACTTTTTTAACACGGCACTTTGTTCAGGCCCCCTGCCCCCACGTTTAATGCTTAGGCATTTCAAAATTCAAACCTTTTTTTACCAGAAGTAGTGGTCGAGACTATGCAAGATCGCAGTATACAAGATCGCAGTAACCAAAACAGATAGAGAGCTTCCTGATGTATCAAATGAAAAGGAGCCTTTTTCAGTCTTGTATGCTCCACAATTTCTAATTTTAATATTCCTATTTATCATCGATAAACAGTGTACAAACAGCAATTACCCCCGCTTCTTGATGAAATTGTTAATTTTGGGTCAAATTTACAAATAAAAAATTAAGTGAATAAATAAAAATTTGTAGCAGGCAATCTTGGTATTAGGAATATATCACTCAACATTAAAAAAACTCTCGTGCTTTATAAAAAAGTGAGAGCCATACTGGGGCTTGGGCTGTACCACAGAACCCAAGGTCCAATCTCATCCTCAGGGCTATGAATATGATATGCAAGTCTGGTCATTATTTTCTTCTTCGCGTTTTCATGACATTTTTTTTTATCGTTATACTCACCTATTGTGACGTGATCATATACTCTCCTACTCCATCCGTCCAAGTATTTTCGGACGGAGGGAGTATTCAGCTTCAACACCAAATTTACTAGATAGCCCCGCTCGAGGACCACACGTACGGAAAAATCAGTCTCTTTTAAAAAAACAAGGTATGCAGGTATGTAGGGACTAACGACACTAGTAGGAAAAGGGGCTTTTACCCCGGTTTGTAAGGGCCTTTAGTCCCGGTTCTCGAACCGGGACTAAAGGGTCGTTACTAATGCCTCCCCCCTTTAGTCCCGGTTCTTACACGAACCGGGACAGAAGGTCCTCCACATGGCCGCTGCTGCCAGCCCAGGCAGGGGCCTTTGGTCCTGGTTGGTGGCACCAACCAGGACAAATAGGCAGGGCCTTTTGTCCCGGTTGGTGTCACCAACCGGGACCAATAGGCATCCACGCGTCAGCAGCTGGCAGGAGCTGAGGTTTTTGTTTTTTTTAAAGGGGGTGGTTTAGGGGTTTTGGGGGGTTAATTTAGGTGTTTCATATATTGTGTTAGCTAGCTAATTAATAGAGAGAAGTGTCCTCTCTTATCTCCGTGCTTGGTCGACGCTACGTACTATATACGTATGGAGAGGAGTAGACACGCTAGCTAGTAATCAAATGAAGGAAACAGAAGATCGTCATGAACATATGCATACAGAGAGAAGTGATATCTACCACCTCTCCTTCTCCAAGATATTGGTCGAGCAACAAGTTCTCGTATATCTATCCGACACTACCGGCTACATATATACAATAATTATCTCTTACAATACAATCTCCTAATTAAATTGTAGGAACACAGGGTCCACATAGTATTCTCCGTTTTCAGCGATCACGTGGTCAAGGAAGAATGCCGCCAATTCCTCTTGAATTCCTCGCATACGATCTTCTGCTAGGAGTTCATCCCGCTTCCGAAACATCTAATTTGAAAAAGGGGGTCAATACATATATATATGAATAAATGAAACTCAACACAAATGATGGTAATAAAATAAAATTGTGAATATTATTGCTTACGCACTTCATATTGTTCTTCAGTGTAGCCCCGCTCACAGGTCGTGTAGCGGATGGACTCGCAAACGTAGTATCCACAGTAATAATTCCCGGGTTCCTGCCACAACCATTTTACAAGAAATAGAAGTCAATCTAACTGATAAGCAAGCATGCTAAATGGTATTGATGAAACTAGCGCTTGAATCACTAGGAGATGCGCGGAACATGCTACTATAGTACTTACTTTCGGGTGATTAAATTGCAGCTTCTTCGGCAGCCCCGGAGCTTTTGAGGTGAATTTTCTCCAAACCCTGCCAGACAAAGAAAACAATTACTTGATATCAGGAAATGAACAAAGTTGCTGATATGGTGGATAATGATCGATTTAACTTACTTCTCGAGCATTTGAGTCATGTTCGCATAGTCCTGGGGATCTTTTCGTCTCGAGTCTAAGACGGTTACTACTCCCTGCTCAAGCTTAATCTCTAGGAGAATATAGTGGAAGCTGCGCATGCATGCATAAGTCATCAATTACATTACCATAACCTGGACTAATAAGGGAAACCGAATATGCACCAGACAGTAACACTCACTTGAAGTTGTAAGGAAAGAGTATTATATCTTTGTTTTGATTTAACACCAACGATTGTAGCAAGTTAGCCTCGGCTTCTTTGGGATGTTTTTCAACCGTATATGCATCTATGAGATTTGTGTTAATGAACCCAATATCACCGATTTGTCTTTTCTTCAATTCGGCGATCTTCAATCTGCATAATATAGTGAGGATAAGTATAAATACATGCAATGAAAGAGCTGACCTATATAGAGAGACTTAATGACAGAAGTAGTACTACTTACAGACAGTAGCAAGTGATCGTTGTTTTATCGAGGGCCTTTTGATTGTAAAACTGGAAGAAATCCTCAAATGAAACATTCAGCAGATCAATTCCAACGAGGTCATGCTCCGGTTTAACGCTCAGCGTCAAAGTAGCCATCCCATCAGACTCTCTGCAGATTTTCATGTACCAATCATGTAGTCTTCGCATCATCGTTGATAGAGATCTTTCATCTTTGACGAGAGGCTTCCCGTAATGGTATTTGTGTTCGTCCACCTCCATGATTTCATAATGTACATCGCCGGGCAGGTAATCTCCAAGATTGCTATAACCGGGCACCATACTCGGATCATTAGCGACGATGTCTTTTGACACCTTGAGCGGGGGGCACGATTGGTTCGCTTGTTCGCCGAGCTGGGCAATTTTTTTCCCAGCTCGTCGTTCTTTTAACCTTTTATCACTGACAGTACTTCCCGACCGCTCCGCTTCGGCATATGTCTTTGCAAGAATGCGCTCATAGTTGCCTCTCGGCGGAGACTTTGGTGGTTTTGTCAGGGCAGCCAGAGTGCGCTTTGCTTTCACCGGATCTACCTTCTCCTCCGGAGGTGGATGTTTCTTTGCTTTCACCCCTTCAAAGAAGTTTGTCACTTCAGCTCGCACGATTTCTTGGTTTCCTCCTCGGTCCTCTCGTATGGTAACTTCTCTAGAGTCTTTAGAGAAGGACCGAATCTGTATTGCCTCCCGCCTCTGGAAGCTGTACTGCTAGACGCCGGCAGAGCAGACGGAGCGGCTGCAGCTGTCTTCTTTCCTTGCTTACAAGGCGGAGGAGAAGGACTACGACGCGCCGGAGCAGCCGCAGCGGCGGCGCGTCTCTTCCGCCCTTGCTGACGAGGCGGAGAAGGAGGAGGCTGGCTGCTCTGGCGCGCCGGCGCTGGCGGAGAAGGAGGCGGAGTGCCGTCACGCGCCTGAGAAGGAGGCTGAGTGCCCTGATCACTCGCCGGAGGAGGAGGCGGAGTGCCCTTACTCGCCGGAGCCGTCCAGTTCGGAAGCTTGATGAGCTCCTTCCGCCATAGGCATGGAGTCTTCAGAGCAGAACCCAGCCGAGTCTCCCCTTCACCGGTAGGGTGGTCAAGCTGGAGCTCCTCAAATCCCTCCGTTATTTCATCCACCATCACCCTAGCATATTCTTCTGGAATCGGCCGGCAGTGGTAGGTTGTGCCGGGTTCAGGAGGTAAAACAGAGCCAACAGCCGCCTTGACTTTGAAGTTCTGCCATTCCGCCATAAGGTGGCAATGTTGAGACTCTGTGATAGCATCCACGGGGTAGCTAGCAGGAGCCGCATGCTCCAGCTGAAGCAGCTCGGCGGAAGCCATGCTGTTTCTCCGCTGAGATGGCGTGTAGCTTCGGGGGCAGTTTCGGCATGTCGATTGCCGTCTCGTTCCTCTAGCGCTTGAACCCTTTCGTGCAGCTTCTGAATTTGGATCTGCTCCACTTTTTTCCTCCTCTCTTGGGTTTTGTAACCGCCCGCGTCCGGAAAACCAGCCTTCCACGGAACGGAGCCTGGCGTGCCTCGTGTCCGTCCAGGGTGCTCAGGATTCCCGAGGGCCATTGTGAGCTCGTCGTTCTCTCTGTCTGGAACGAACGTCCCTTCCTGCGCTCCATCGATATATTGTTGAATCTTCTTGACTGGTATTCTCAAAAGCTCGTTCGTCCAAACGCACCTCCCTGATACAGGGTCCAAGGTTCCGCCAGCCCCGAAGAACCATGTCCGGCAACGGTCTGTCCAGTTCATTGTCTGTGGTTCGATCCCTTTTTCAAGCAGATCATTCTCAGCCTTGGCCCACTTAGGTCGGGCTTTGAGGTAGCCACCTGACCCTGTGCGATGGTGAAGCTTCTTCTTCGCAGCATTCTTCTTGTTTGTCGCTGACATCTTCTTACTCTTTTCCGATGTCTTGTGGGCCACAAATGCGGGCCAGTGATCTCTGATCTTCTCATACCGGCCCGATGAATTCTGGTGTCTCTTCTTTGTCGACAAACGTTTTCAGCTCATTCTTCCACCTCCTGAATAGGTCTGCCATCTTCTTAAGAGCATGAGACTTGATTAATTGCTCTATAACTGGCTTCTCCGGATCCTCCTCTGGCGGTAGGGTGAAATTTGCCTTCAGCTCAGTCCAAATATCATCTTTCTGCATATCATTGACATAAGACACCTCAGGGTCTTCCTTCTTAGGCTTATACCATTGGTGGATGCTGATCGGGATCTTGTCCCTAACTAGAACCCCGCACTGAGCAGCAAATGCATCCTTTGTCCGGATGGGTTCAATCGGTTGGCCGTCGCGCACGATTGCTGTGATCTCAAACCTTTCATCCGAGCGCAACTTTCTCTTTGGGCTTCGTCTCTTTACCGCAGTTGTGCTCGATCGGAGGGCTAGAAAAAAGAAGAAAGACGAGTGTTAATTAATATGTGTACATACCAAAACAATGAATGCATCAATTAGCTAGTCAGCACAGGCTTAACTAATATATTTACCTGGCCGGACTCTGTTCGGTCACCGGAGCCGTCACCACGGGCTCCTTCTTGCACCAGCATTGGGTCACCGGAGCCATCATAATCATGTCTTTCCTCCTCCACTCTTCGATCACCATAGCCTGCTTCTTCACCCTGTTCTTCCAGACCATCATTGTCGTTAAGATACGACAAGATATCACCTCCGGCTAAGATTATGTCCCCCAACACCTCTTCTGCTTGCTCATCTCGTCCGTGCTCCATTGTTTCTGCAAATATTACAACATGGCAATTATTACACAAACATGACAGCAGGTGGATATATTAGTGCAAACGTAGACCTAGCTTATTCCGGGTTTGGGGTGGCCTAGGCAACGCTTCAAGGGTAGGGGCGCGGCGGGAGGGGGTAGGAGACCGACATCGTTTTTTTCTAGGGTTTGGGTGTCCTCGAGAGTTTTGGTCGAGCGAGAGGGCCGGGGGGTGCTCCTGTGGTATAAGTTATCACGGTCGAGAGGGCGTATAAATATCGACCGTCCATCATGTCGAAGTTATCTCGGAGGGAGTTATATATATCGACAACGACGACATACATACATGGGAAAATAATGTTATCGGGGAGGGGGTATATCGACCCCCCCCCACGTGTTGAAGTTATCGGGAGGGGGTTATATCGACAACGACGACATATACGTACATGGGAAAATAATATTATCGGCGGGGAGGGGGTATATCGACCCCCCCTCGTGTTGAAGTTATCGGGAGGGGGTATATCGACAACGACATACCCGATAAAAAATAAGAAGACGAAGAAGAAATAAAAAGAGGAGAAGAAGAAAGGAATAGAGGAGAAGATCGAAGAAAAAAAGAAGAAAAAGAAGAGGAGAAGAAGAAAGGAATAGAGGAGAAGAAGAAAAAATAGATAATATATCTATTTTTATCTATTTTTTCTTCTTCTCCTCTATTCCTTTCTTCTTCTCCTCTTCTTTTTCTTCTTTTTTCCTCTTCTTGTTTATTTCTCCTCTTCTTCCTCTCCTCTTCTTCTCCTTTCTTCCTCTTCTTATTTTCTTTTTTCCTATCCTTCTTTTTCTTCTTCTTCCTTTTCTTCCTAGCTAGATATATAAAACTTTTCAAAAAATGTAACTTTTGCATATATATAAAACTTTTTCTTCTTCTTCCTTGTTCCTTCTCTTCCTTCTTTTCCTAAATATATAAAACTTTTCTAAAAATGAAACTAACCTAAAATGGACTAAATCAGAGAACATATATAGATAAAACTTTTCTAAAAATCTATGTTTTGCATACATGAACATATATATACACAGAGAACATACATACATATATACATTTTTATAAAAATGCAAAAAACAAAAAATCTAAAAAGAGGACATATAATCAGATATACACACATACATATACTCACACATATACATATAATCTGGAAAAAAACATCATATATATGTTAAAAAAATAGGGAGGCAGGGGGCGGCGCCGGCCTGACCAAAGGAGAGGTGCGGCGTGGTCGGGGCAGGGGCAGAGGCACGGCGCGCGTCGGGGTAGAGGGCGGCGACGGCGGCGTGGTCGGGGCAGGGGCGACGGCGGCGTGGTCGATCAGGGCAGGGCGAGGCAGAGGCACGGCGAGGGCCCGCGGCGTGGTCGGGGCAGGGGCGTGCGGCTTGGTCGGGGCGGGACGACGGCGGCGTGGTCGGGGCAGGGCGGCTGCGTTGACGAGGCAGAGGGCGGCGACGGCGTCGACGGGGCGAGCTCGGGCAGCCTGGCGGCGTCGTCGGGGCGGGGCAACTGCAGAGATGAATCTGAAAAACGCTAAGTGTTTTCTTATATACTCAGAGCATTGGTCCCGGTTCGTGGCACCAACCGGGACCAATGCCCCCCTTTAGTCCCGGTTGGTGCCACCAACCGGGACCCCCTTTTCAGCAGCGCAAAGGGCGGGAAGCGGCGGCCTTTGGTCCCGGTTGGTGGCACCAATCGGGACTAAAGGGGGGCATTGCTCCCGGTTGGTGCCACGAACCGGTACCAATGCCCCCTTTAGTCCCGGTTGGTGCCACCAACCGGGACCAAAGGCCTTGCGCTGCCCGCGGCCAAAAGTTTAGTCCCACCTCGCTAGTTGAGAGGGGCTCGGAGTGGTTTATAAGCCCCACTGCGGCTGCCCTCTCGAGCTCCTCTCAAATGCAGGCTTACGGGCCTAATGTCACACTGTGCTGTCTGTGGGCCTATTGGGCCTTCTGCGGGCCTGAATCCTGGCCCAGGTTGGGTTTCTAGTCGTATTCGGGCCGTGGTGGCCCAATAGGTGGCAGTTTTTTAATTTCCAGTTTTTTGGTTCTGTTTTGTGCATTATTTATTTTCTTTTGTTTTTTTGCTTTATTTTTTAATTCTTTGTGCTTATAGGTCAGAAAATTTATAAACTTTCTGTTAGTGCCATTAGTTTTCAAATTTAAATAGTTAAAATTTGAATTCTATGAAATTTGTGTGAATCACAAGTTTGTGATTAACTTTACTATAAAAATAGTTTTTTTCAGTTTTTTTGTTTTGTTTTTTGCTTTATTTTTTAATTCTTTTTGCTTTTAGGTCAGCAAAATTATAAAATTTCTATTAGTGCCATTAGTTTTAGAAAAAAATATAAACTTTCTATTAGTGACATTAGTTTTCAAATTTGAATTGTTAAAATTTGAATTCTTTGAAATTTGTGTGAATCACAAGTTTGTGATTAACTTTAGTATAAAAATAGTTTTCTTTCAGTTTTTTGTTTGTTTTTTGCATTATTTATTTTCTTTTGTTTTTTGCTTTATTTTTTAATTCTTTTTGCTTTTAGGTCAGCAAAATTATAAACTGTCTGTTAGTGCCATTAGTTTTAGAAAAAATATAAACTTTCTATTAGTGCCATTAGTTCTTTATGAAAATTCTTTTTGCTGTATTTAGTTTTTTTGTTTTCTTTTTTTCTATATTTGTTTTGTTTTGTTTCTACTTACAACAAAAAACTTATTTATTTTATTTTGTTTTGTTTCTAATTACTTATTTATTTTACTTTATGATAATTCTTTTTGCTATTAAAGTTTCTATCAAAAAAAGTTCTTTATGAAAATTCTTTTTGATTTTAATGATTTTGAACAGAAAATACTTCGATAATTTTAGTTGCATCAATTTTATATGATTTTAGTTTCAATAATAATAGAGGTTTCTTATAATGTTTTGAACAGAAAATACTTTGTTAATTTTAGTTTCATAAATTTTATTAAAGTTTATTTTATTTTGTCGGAACACAAGAAGTCCGGAGTTGTAATAAGTTATTAAAAATAAAAAAGAGGCGCAATGCTCGTTGATTTGCTTCAAGCCTTTCGGAATAGTGTAGACTGCACTGCACATAGCTCGATGCAGTCTACCTTATTCCTCAAGGCTTGAAGCAAAGCAACGTGAGCATTGCGCCTCTTCTTCATCGTCTCTACACTCAGGGCTTATAAACCGCTCCTAGTGCCTCTCAGCTAGCGAGGTAGGACTAAAAAACTGCTTAGTAAGAAACTCTAGTACCGGTTCGTGCCACGAACAGGTACTAAAGGTGCTCGTGGGGCCACAGCCTCATTAGTACCGGTTCGTGGCACCAACAGGGACCAAAGGGTGGAATTGGTCCCGGTTCGTGCCACTCACCGGGACCAATGGCCTTGCACAGCGGCGTGGTGGTGAGTTTAGTCCCACCTCGCTAGCTAAGAGAGAGCCGCACCTGTTTATAAGGTGCGGTGCGCCTGAGCTGTCGAGCTCCTCTCTAAAGAAGGCTTACGGGCCTAACCTCTCTGTACATGCCTGTGGGCCTACTGGGCCTTCTGCGGGCCTGAATCCTGGCCCATGGATGGGTTTCTAATCGTATTCAGGCCGTGGTGGCCCAGTAGGTGGCATAATTTTTAATTTTTGGCCTGTTATTTTTCATGCATTTACTAATTATTTTGAGCTATAAGACCCTAAAATTGAAAAGCATTTCAAATGAACTCTGAAAAGGTTGAAAGTTGGCATGGTATCATCATTTCATCCACATAGCATGTGCAAGAAAGTTGGGAGGGTTACGGCAAAAATTAGATGCACTTCTTGTACAAAACGGACAATGGTATCATACTCGTCTATTACAAAGTTGGCATGGTATCATCATAATAGTTGCGGGAGAAAGTCTTCACTTTTTCTTCACTTGTGTCATTTGCTTATTGCGCCGTAACCATGGATAATCTTCATCGTTTATCAGGATGCTTGGGTCAGCCTTGACTTTGAAGGGAGGAATTTCATGAAACTTCTCATAATCTTCAGACATGTCTGTCTTGCCCTCCACTCCCACAATGTCCCTTTTTCCTGAAAGAACCATGTGGCGCTTTGGCTCATCGTATGATGTATTCGCTTCCTTATCTTTTTTTTCCTCGGTCTAGTAGACATGTCCTTCACATAGATAACCTGTGCCACATCATTGGCTAGGACGAACTGTTCGTCAGTGTACCCAAGATTGTTCAGATCCACTGTTGTCATTCCGTACTGTGGGTCTACCTGTACCCCGCCTCCTGACAGATTGACCCATTTGCACTTAAACAAAGGGACCTTAAAATCATGTCCGTAGTCAAGTTCCCATATGTCCATTATGTAACCATAATATGTGTCCTTTCCCCTCTCGGTTGCTGCATCAAAGCAGACACCGCTGTTTTGGTTGGTGCTCTTTTGATCTTGGGCGATCGTGTAAAATGTATTCCCATTTATCTCGTATCCTTTGTAAGTCAATACAGTCAAAGATGGTCCCCTGGACAACGAGTACAACTCATCACAAACAGTGGTGTCACCTCTGAGACGTGTTTCCAACCAACTGCTGAAAGTCCTAATGTGTTCACATGTAATCCAGTCGTCACACTGCTCCGGGTGTTTGGAGCGCAGACTGTTCTTATGTTCATCGACATACGGGGTCACCAAGGTAGAGTTCTGTAGACTGTGTAGTGTGCTTGAGACCAAGAATATCCGTCCCTACATATTATTGAGTCCCCTCCAAGCGTGCCTTTTCCAGTCAGTCTCCCCTCATACCGCGATTTAGGGAGACCTATCTTCTCAAGGCCAGGAATGAAGTCAACACAAAACCCAATGACATCCTCTGTTTGATGGCCCATGGAGATGCTTCCTTCTGGCCTAGCGCGGTTACGGACATATTTCTTTAGGACTCCCATGAACCTCTCAAAGGGGAACATATTGTGTAGAAATACGGGCCCCAGAATGACAATCTCGTCGACTAGATGAACTAGGACGTGTGTCATGATATTGAAGAAGGATGGTGGGAACACCAGCTCGAAACTGACAAGACATTGCGCCACATCACTCCTTAGCCTTGGTATGATTTCTGGATCGATCACCTTCTAAGAGATTGCATTGAGGAATGCACATAGCTTCACAATGGCTAATCGGACGTTTTCCGGTAGAAGCCCCCTCAATGCAACCGGAAGCAGTTGCGTCATAATCACGTGGCAGTCATGAGACTTTAGGTTCAGGAACTTTTTCTCTGGCATATTTATTATTCCCTTTATATTCGACGAGAAGCCAGTCGGGACCTTCATACTGAGCAGGCATTCAAAGAAGATTTCTTTCTCTTCTTTCGTAAGAGCGTAGCTGGCAGGACCTTCATACTGCTTCGGAGGCATGCCGTCTTTTTCGTGCAAACGTTGCAGGTCCTCCCGTGCCTCAGGTGTATCTTTTGTCTTCCCATACACGCCCAAGAAGCCTAGCAGGTTCACGCAAAGGTTCTTCGTCACGTGCATCACGTCGATTGAAGAGCGGACCTCTAGCTCTTTCCAGTAGCGTATGTCCCAAAATATAGATTTCTTCTTCCATATGGGTGCGTGTCCCTCAGCGTCATTCGGAATAGCTTGTCCGCCGGGACCCTTTCCAAAGATTACGTGTAAATCATTGACCATAGCAAGTACGTGATCACCGGTACGCATGGCGGGCTTCTTCCGGTGATCTGCCTCGCCTTTGAAATGCTTGCCTTTCTTTCGACATTGATGGTTGGTCGGAAGAAATCGACGATGGCCCAGGTACACATTCTTCCTTCTTTTGTCCAGGTATATACTTTCAGTGTCATCTAAACAGTGCGTGCATGCGTGGTATCCCTTGTTTGTCTGCCCTGAAAGGTTACTGAGAGCGGGCCAATCGTTGATGGTTACAAACAGCAACGCGTGCAGGTTAAATTCCTCCTGTTTGTGCTCATCCCACATACGTACACCGTTTCCATTCCACAGCTGTAAAAGTTCTTCAAGTAATGGCCTTAGGCACACATCAATGTCGTTGTCGGGTTGCTTAGGGCCTTGGATGAGAACTGGCATCATAATGAACTTCCGCTTCATGCACATCCAAGGAGGAAGGTTATACATACATAGAGTCACGGGCCAGGTGCTGTGATTGCTGCTCTGCTCCCCGAAAGGATTAATGCCATCCGCGTTTAAACCAAACCATACGTTCCTTGGGTCAGCTGCAAACTCAGCCCAGTACTTTCTCTCAATTTTTCTCCACTGCGACCCGTCAGCGGGTGCTCTCAACTTCCCGTCTTTCTTACGGTCGACCTCACTATGCCATCGCATCAACTTGGCATGCTCTTCGTTTCTGAACAGACGTTTCAACCGTGGTATTATAGGAGCATACCACATCACCTTCGCAGGAACCCTCTTCCTGGGGGGCTCGCCGTCAACATCACCAGGGTCATCTCGTCTGATCTTATACCTCAATGCACCGCATACCGGGCATGCGTTCAGATCCTTGTACGCACCGCGGTAGAGGATGCAGTCATTAGGGCATGCATGTATCTTCTGCACCTCCAATCCTAGAGGGCATACGACCTTCTTTGCTGCGTATGTACTGTCGGGCAATTCGTTATCCTTTGGAAGCTTCTTCTTCAATATTTTCAATAGCTTCCCAAATCCTTTGTCAGGCATAGCATTCTCTGCCTTCCACTCCAGCAATTCCAGTACGGTACCGAGCTTTGTGTTGCCATCTTCGCAATTGGGGTACAACCCTTTTTTGTGATCCTCTAACATGCGATCGAATTCAGCTTCTCCTTTTGACTTTCGCATTGCGTCCTTGCATCGACTATGACCCGGCGGAGATCATCATCATCGGGCACTGGTTCCTCTTGATCTTCAGCAGCTTCCCCCCTTGCAGCATCATTGGGCACATCATCTGGTTCCTCTTGATCTTCAGCAGCTTCCCCCGTTGCAGCACCACCGTATTCAGGGGGCACATAGTTGTCATCGTCCTCTTCTTCTTCGCCGTCTTCCATCATAACCCCTATTTCTCCGTGCCTCGTCCAAACATTATAGTGTGGCATGAAACCCTTGTAAAGTAGGTGGGTGTGAAGGATTTTCCGGTCAGAGTAAGACTTCGTATTCCCACATATAGGGCATGGACAACACATAAAACCATTCTGCTTGTTTGCCTCAGCCACTTCGAGAAAATCATGCACGCCCTTAATGTACTCGGAGGTGTGTCTGTCACCGTACATCCATTGCCGGTTCATCTGCGTGCATTATATATAATTAAGTGTGTCAAAAACCATTACAGAACATCATGAATAGATAATTAAGTGACCAAATTAATAGAAGTTCATCATCACATTAAAACCAAAGTACATACATAGTTCTCATCTCACAACATATATATAGCTCTCCAGAGCATCTAATTAATTAAACCATACATTGAAACTGTGTAAAACATTTCAATGCGAAAACAAATGCGATCATAATCGCAACCAAGGTAACAATTGATCCAGCGGCATAATGATACCAAGCCTCGGTATGAATGGCATATTTTCTAATCTTTCTAATCTTCAAGCGCATTGCATCCATCTTGGTCTTGTGATCATCGACGACATCCGCAACATGCAACTCCAATATCATCTTCTCCTCCTCAATTTTTTTTATTTTTTTCCTTCAAATAATTTTTTTCTTCTTCAACTAAACTTAACCTCTCGACAATAGGGTCGGTTAGAATTTCCGGTTCAACCACCTCCTAGATAAATAAAATCTATGTCACGTTGGTCGGTATATTTGTCATAAACAATAAATGAACCAAATAGTTATAAAAAGATAATATATACCACATCCGAATCATAGACAGGACGAGGGCCGACGGGGGCGGATACCAAAATCATCGCACTATGTAATAAGAAGGAATAATAAAAGTAACAAAATTAGACAAGTAACTATCTAAAGTAAGAATTTTTTCCTTTCAGAAAGAAGATAAGAACAAGAGGCTCACCACGGTGGTGCTGGCGACGAGATCGGCGTGGGCGATCGACGGCGGTGAAGACGGGGACGGGACGTGACGGACCGCTAAACCTAGACAAATCTCGGGGAAAATGGAGCTCGGAGGTCGAGTTTCGAGAGGACAAAGATTAACTAGTGTGGCTCAGACATTTCATCGAACACCTCATGTGCATAGGAGGTGAGCTAGAGCACCCAAATGCCCTCCCCTCGCCGGCCAGAAAAAACAAAGCACTGTGGAGTGCTCTGCTGTGGCGATGGGGTATATATAGGGAACTCAGTGGTCCCGGTTCGTGGCACCAACCGGGACTAAAGGCCTTTGGTCCCGGTTGGTGCCACGAACCGGGACCAATGCCCCCTTTAGTCCCGGTTGGTGGTACCAACCGGGACCAAAGGCCTTGTGCTGGAACTGGCGCGGTGCGGTGGGATGTTTAGTCCCACCTCGCTAGCCGAGAGGCTTCGACAGTGGTTTATAAGCGCAGCTGCGCTGACCACTTCGAGCTCCTCTCAAATGCAGGCTTACGGGCCTATTCTGTCACTATTTGCCTGTGGGCCTACTGGGCCTTCTGCGGGCCTGAATCCTGACCCATGGATGGGTTTCTAGTCGTATTCAGGCCGTGGTGGCCCAGTAGGTGGCATAATTTTTTTCCTCTGTTTTTTTTTCTCTTTTGCTTTATTTGTTTTGTTTTGTTTCTAATTACAACAAAAAACTTATTTATTTTATTTCTAATTACTTATGTATTTTACTTTAATTATTTTATTTTTATTTATTTTACTGCTGTTATTTTTATTTATTTTACTGCTGCTATTTTTACTTAATTTATTGTAGTTACTATAGTTTATTTTATTAAGGTTTATTTAGTTTTATTTATTTTATTAAGGTTTATTTATTTTATAAATATAAAAAAATAAATATAGATGCGCTTATAGAGAAAATTAAACCTAAATTCATAGTAAATTTCATAGAAATTTACTATGAATTTAGGTGAAATTCCCTGTATAAGGGCATCTATTTTCACTTTAAGAGAAGCTCAACAAGGCATAGAGGGACGGGCTTATAAACTGGTGTGAGCGCCCTTCGATTGGCGAGGTAGGACTAAACACTGGCCGCAACTAGGACCAGCCCTTTAGTCCTGGTTTGTGGTAGGAACCGGGACTAAAGGGTGGTGGGCCAGGAGCGTGGCCCATTGGTCCCGGTTTGTCCCACCAACCGGGACCAAAGGGTCCGGACGAACCGGGACCAATGCCCCCACGAGGCCCGGCAGGCCCCTGGCCGCACGAACCGGGACCAATGCTCACATTAGTCCCGGTTCGTGACTGAACCGGGACTAATGTGAATATTGCCCTGTGACCAAAGCCCAGTTTTCTACTAGTGCGAGGTAAATCCTTCATATACCATAATGAGATGAGTATGCATGTTTACATTTTTTAAAGCTAGCTACGTGTATGTCAAAATTGTTCTTGATCAATTAATGGTTAATCATCATTTGTCCGAGGAAGTATGTGGGTTACCATACAGTTTGATCAAATCTTAATCATCACAGAAGAGTACTGACTCACATCATGCAAACCAAGGATACCTACAAGTAAACCAAGATGTCATGGTGTGTTGATTTCGTGTTCACGGGTTTTCTGCGGATTGTAGTAAAACATAAACAATCCACAAAACAGTTAGAGTGTTTCATTTTTTACAGCCAACTTTTTTCCTCGAATGGAGGGATAACCCCTGGCCCCTGCATAAGGACGACACATACAACCATATATTATTAAGAATGGAATATCCAGCAGCTGAAAAACATCGACCCGGAAATAAAGCGAAAAAAAAAACCCCGAGGCCACATGCCTCGTGACTGTAACTCCACCAGATAACCACAAACCATATGTTACAAGAGGACAGTAACAATTATAGTGTTTCATTTTTTACAGCCAACTACACTATTTTTGCTGTTATTCTGAAAAGTTACGTGCTTCTATGGAGGAATATAGGGCCGCGTGGGTGGCTCTTGACGAAAGGTACACCTCACCACCCTCTAAGCATTACGTCCATAATACTCCCTCTGTAAACTAATATAAGAGCATTTAGATAACTACTTTAGTGATCTAAACGTTCTTATATTAGTTTACGGAGGGAGTACAAACAAAGAAGATGTTTTCTATTAAAAAAAAATCTTTCTGAAAACTGGAAGTTGGACTCGCTCAGCTTTTGTAGAGGCTTGCTCTTTTACTAATGGCCGTCGTTAAATTAACTGGTTAGCTTAGGCACACTACTATGGATGGAAATTGTAACAGCATGATGTCACTTCACTCGGAGACATATTTTGTTATAAGCATGTAGTCTCACTTCACTCGGAGAAGGAAAGAATAGCATGCACGATAAAGGAATACCAGCACCTTAATCAGCATACATTTGCACTTCTAGATTCAAATGTTAAAGCCAAAATAAATCTACAACTAAATTTGCAAGCAATTATATAGTGCCGCTGCGCTTTTTGAATCTGGTACAATGGTGAACGGGAACTGATTTTTTAGTTACTTTTTGATCGAGAGCTAGTCAGGTTTTGTGTATGTGTTCTGTTTTCATAGTGCTTTTTGTGCCATGTTGCAAGTTCAGTTTATGCAGACTTAGGTTTTCTGAATTCAGGGGGATAATGTGTCTGCACTTTTTTGTTTGATATGTTTCTGCAGCGTGCTCTGAATGCTTTTATGTGAAGTTTTCCTTTCAAGGAATGTTACTATTTGACTAGTACTTAATCTTTTAGAGGCAACATCTCACTAGCATAGTTCTGTTGGCCTTATTTTTTGGCCGTTCATTACCTCTGCTGCTAGTAAATCCTCCATTTTATATTCCATCTATCTGCTACTCTCTCCGTCCCATAATGTAAGACGTTTTTGCAAGCTAACATAGCTTGTAAAAACATCCTATATTGTGGGACGGAGAGAGTACATAACATGTGTTTTTTTGTTTCTGCAGAAGGTCTAGGGACTCTATGGCGCAGAGGTCATCGAGCAGTGGATACGAACCCAACTATGACCCTGATGTCGGTCCGTCCAATAGCGACAGCTTTGAGGATAGCACCACATCATGTGAGGAAGTAGCGCCAATCTTTTTTTTTTCTCGCGTCTATCCTTTTCTTCCTTCGTGCATTCATTTTTTGCTCCAGGTCGCCAGGTTGGACATTCTCATGCTCGGCATCCTGCAAATTTGCAACCTTTTTTAACACAGATTAGCGCTCTGGTGGAATCCTAGGCCTCTGGGCCAAAGCCCATTATGCGAGGGGAAGTAGGATTTTTAGTGAGCGATGCCTGCATTATTGGCGTAGCGGTGCCTGCCATAATTCCTGGGTCCTTCGGCGGCCGCTCCACCACCGCTAAGACCACAAGTCATCACGGGACGTAGAGGAGAGGGCAGGGTACGGACTGAATCTGGCGCAATCGTTCGTCTCCGATTCGCCGTCACCAGAGATTCCTTTTTCGTGATCCCAAATTGCAGATCGATTTCACCACCGACCTCGTCTGATCTGGCAGGTCGAATCGTTTCCTGAATCCGACTCCTCCCCTCCCTTCAAATCTGGTTCCAACACTGAGATTTTACAGGGCGCGAGAGGTATATAAATTCAAGGCTCCATCTCTTTTTGCCACAACAAACTCAAAGATTGATCGGTGACTTAGATTATTCTGTTTGTTAATAAACGCCGGGGACATGATGACCAACGCCAAGATGCCGACGGCGGCGGCGGCAGCGGAAAAAAGAGGCGGCGGCGGAACAAGCATCTGTACCTCGTGTTGGATGACTGGATCAAGGGGTACAGCATCCACAAGATCCAATCCGACAGCTTCGACTCTGACTCTGACTCTGATGACCAGCACAGCGGCGCTGCCCGGCACCTCCCGGAGCCTCCGGCCCTGCGGTTAGAGTGCCCGGTTGGCCCTGTGCCTCATTCCGGCATGTCGTTCTCTGCCTTGGGCACCAAGATCTGCTTCACCTTCATGAACCAGCGATGCAGCCTCATCTACGACACCAAGACGGATGCGCTGCAACATCCAACCGAGGGCTGGTCCTGGAAGACTCTGCCGCCACCACCGCCAACGTTCCGCCGCCGCGTCAACTCCTATGCACTACACCCGGATGGATGCACCATCTTCATGACCACAGCTAACTTCATGACCACACCTATCAAAGGTTGCCTGGGCACCTACTCATTCAACACCAAGGATTCTGTGTGGAGATGGCATGGGGAGTGGGCATTGCCATATATTGAAGAAGCTCACTTTGACAGGGAGCTCAACGCTTGGGTTGGCCTTCGGTGGGATGGCTACATCTCTGCTTGCCAAGTTGCCTCCCCCAGCTGCCACAGCACGACTCCAACGTTGCAGCTGGACTGCCAGACAACCAAGGAGAAGTTGTTCTGCAAGGACCGGCAGATGCACATGGGAGCCTCTCTCACCTACATGGGCACGAGCAAGTTCTGCCTCGTCGAGTGCGTGAAACGGGAGGGAGTGGAGGAGGGACAGGCTCTCGGAGACCATGACAGCTGTGTGCTCCATATCACCATATTTGGGCTCAAGTACAATCACAAGGGAGAGCTGCGGATCACAGATCACCGCTCCACGCGCTCCTTCATAGTGTCTAGTCATAAAGATCATTTTGGTCCTGTAGCATTTTGGATGTAGAAACTGTTTGGCTTGTTCCAAAATCCCTGCTTGACTGTCACTGGTTCATGTTGTGCTGTTTCCTCCTAGAAAAAGTGGAATCAATAAAAAGTTCTGTTTGATTGGAAGTTGTGCTTTACTTGATCCGTGTGCTCTATTTTTTAATATGCTAGTTATTGATGTATGTCACTAGATCTGTTGCTGAAACATATATATGTATGAAGATGGCCATGGTCCTATGTTTGAACAAAATCGAGATGTGGTACTCTTGCTCTTTCCAAAGCAAGCTAAATTTAGACATTGGACCTCAGGTGCATGTCTAGATTTGCACCCATTAAGTTCTGCCATTACATGAAAGAACTAGTAATTAGGAGGAGGTATACAACTAGTGATCCATCTCAATAGTTGTTGTTCATACCTTTTCAGCTTAATAGTCTATTTGTTATAATGTCTTGTGTTAATGGTTAGCAGCATGGAACCTCTAGTGATCCATCTTTAAATGGCCCCAGTAGATTGGTGCAACAGTGCATGATTCATCAGTTCTTTCCATACAATGCCAATAACAGAGGAAACCAATCTTTTTACTTTTTTTTCTTCACCAGCTTACCAAAGGAAAACCAGCATGATAGTCCGTCAGTCGGAGAAAATTGATAACACCCCGGAAAATTAAGATTGTGGGGGCTAACCATTTTAGATGTCTGGACCGAAACAGTTTGATTGAGAAACCAGCTGCTATTTCAGGATACCTCAAGATTATCAAAGTCAAATTTGAAGAGATGCATGACAGTGTTTGCAAAATCCTGATGTTCTGGAGTACATTTGACATATAAATTATTATCCAGAGGACTGACATAGTGGGTCTGGCCTTGTTCTCCTGAGAATATGTAAGTTCACTTGTGACTCTCTTCCTGATTTTAGCACAGTTTAGTTGTATAGAAGCCTTCATATATAAGCGCTTACAAAACACGATTAAATATCTTTTGTTTGATAGTACATCTTCTGTTATTAAATCCACCCGGGTAGCAGAGTAGCAATCAACCTGATGGTGGCCATCTGCAAGGTTGCAATGTCACCATCTAGACTTGCATTAGTAGTATGGAGTGACTGGTCCACTGATGTTTCTCAGAGTAACACAAATCACTGTAAGCAATTCAGTTCATGAGGCCAACGCTCAGGTATCCAAGTTTGCATCCTGCTCTTCATCGCTGATATCCTCATTCATCATTCAACAAGGCCTCGTCTAATCTTGCGATCAACATCTTCAAGAACGTTATTAATAGCTTGTCGAGCAGCAGCATTATTAGCCCCATCATCCAGCAGCTCCTGCTACTCTAGAGCCATGAAGATGCAAGCGCCATGGATTCTAAATATGTGATGGGTCTCTGGGTGGTCTTCTGCTCCTTCTTCCTCAAGAGGAGATGGCGAGCTGCTTGGTACTCGCTCTGCAGCAGCTTGTATTACCGGGTTTATGTTCAAGTGGCTGTTTTACCTAGGCTTCCTTCAGAGGTAAAACAAATGGGTAGAAGCTGAGATCACCGTTACCTTTTCATGGTTTGCTCTCATGTAATTTAATAAATACTATGGAGATTTATCATGTACCAATCAATGTTCAAGTGTATTGTACTGGAGATGTTCAAGTCACAAATTGGTAGACTGATTTCGATACTGATGTTTTGTATGCATATAAACTTATTGCAAATTAAGTTGTTCCTGCGTTCCTGGTACAGTGTAATAGTGCCTGTTGTTATCTATAGTAGTGAAAGTGTCCATTTTCTGTAGATGCAGTACTAATCATATTTTGCTGACATAATCCAAATCATCATCTGAAGAATACTCATACTACAGTAAACTGATCAAGTGCCTGATTGCTTGCCACCTGGGAAGTTCCAGTGTGAACAATTCAGAAACAAATATCCGCTAAATAAGGATATTTTTTTTTGAATAAAAAGGTAGAGCAGTTTCTACCTTATGCATTCAAAACGGGCGAAGTACCCGAATAACCAAAGTCATTTACATGAAGGTGATGTTAATGCCGCACAACTTGTGCACCAGGCCATCACCAGACCTACGTTAGGAATAGGATACATCAACCAGGATATAAAAGAAGGGGGAGTCAGCGCACATCTTGCTAACTAGTAGCAAAACCAGCTGCCCAGTCTAATAGTCTCTGTCGAGCATGTTCTGAAGCCCACAGACTCCATAGCCTGAATTAAACAGGTATATACCTTTTTTGCATCGCAGGCATATATTTCGTTAGTTTCACACTGAGATATTATAGTATAGGATGCTATCCTTTTTGTTTTGAGATATATATTTCGTTAGTTTTGCCAAAGTAAGCCTATTCTTCTTCCTCGATATTCGACACCTTCAAATTCTGGAACAACTCTTGCTGTGCCAGTCAGATCAATATATGCAGCAGCCTTGTAAACCTCTGCTCCTTCTCTGCAGAAACTGCCCTGACACAACAACCTGACATGACAACCATCTTCATCTTCAATTTCTTTTTCCGAAAGCTCTTGTTTGGTGCCAATAATGGTGGTAGTAGGTGCAGAAGTAGCAAGTATGGGATTACTATTGTGGACACTATACTATGCAGAAGTAGCAAGTATCATTAAGCAAACATTTGAAATTTGCTTGTATCTTAACAAAGATATTTTGAATACTTCCAAAATTTATGTTTAACTGTTTTAGAAAGGTCCCAAAACTTTTTCCTATCTTCTTCTCTATTGTGCTGTAATATTTTTATGTCCAATTGTGGTGATCATGGTTTTGGGTACTGCCCGAGAAATTCGGATACCGGGCGGTATCCGCGTTTCTCGCTGCCCCACGAGAAACACGCATGACGAGCAAAAAAAAATCGAAAATTTTGAAAATTTTGAATTTAAACGCTTAAAGTCCAGATAAATAGAGTAGCATCTCAGTCATGGCAAACAGGGTTTCCAGCTGGAGAAGCGAGCTCACCTGACTGCCGAGAGTAACTTGGCACGATCTAGTGTTCAACAGTGAGAAAAAAAATTCTCAGCAGCCAAGTCTCACCAGGCCGCCACCAGAGATCAAGCACAGTGCCGCCGGGATCCGAGAAGGGGAAGGATTTTAAGAGAGAACCCAAGCTCAAGTCGCCTCCCGATCTGTACGCCTCTGAAGATCAACCTGCTATGGATACCAAATTGATTGTAAGACCAGAACTACGAGCATGACTGAATTAAACGTTCAGAGAAACTTCAGAGAGATTTGACAGGATTTCCACTCGAATTCAGGGTGCTCTATTGCTTGGGGTGGAAGAACAGAAGGTAACGCATGCCATGGGTGGCTACGGTTTTACCCAATTCAACATTATTATGCCCCCGAAATGAAAAGGGAAAAGGGGCTTTATATCCATTATTACACTACAGGAGCAGGTGGAAAAGCAAAAGTAAAACAAGCAAGGCATGTCGGACATTGAACAACGACGTCCTAGAGCTTGTGAAGCTTCCGATTGAAGATTAACGGTCGATGACGAAGCTCAGCAACGAAGGGGTACAAAGACTTGAGTGCCATCCGATGCAGGATGAGCCTCAACGGTGACCTCAGAAGCGCGGGAACAATAAAAGTGTTGAGTTTTCAGTTAACTTCGGGCATGTTCACGGCAGGATCTTGGCCGCCTTCCGGGGGTAGTAAGGATGGAAGGCAATACCACACATTCCACTGCTTGCTTCGATGTTACGCTTCATCCGGATGTAACCATTCTCACCCCACGAAGCACCCCATGAGTTCCTAACAATCCAGTAGTCATTGCCGTCCCCTGTACCATAGCCAATGACGACGACTTCATGGTTAACGGATCCTTTGAATTCACAATCTCCGTTGAAGATACCCTAAGAGAATTGTAAGTGTTAATCATCAGTATAAAACTATAAATCGAATGCTTCTTTAAAAGGTCCAATCCAATGGTTAAAAAAATGCTAGTTTCACCTAGTTGAAGAGTTTACTAACTGGCAACAGTTTTATGTCAAGATGCTATTTGAGGTATTTTGTATATATAGTCTGAATTTCCCTTTCTACTGTTTGATCAAGATGGATAGCAAAAAGCGTTTAAAATGAATCTGATTTTTTTTCACATAACAGAACATGACGTTCTACTTTGTTGATTTCCAGCATCAGTGGATGGTAGCTCAGACCACTTAATCCAATATGTTATACTCCCTCCGTCCGGAAATACTTATCATCAAAATGAATAAAAGGAGATATATCTAGACCTATTTTAGTTTTAGATACATCTCTTTTTGTCCATTTTGATGACAAGTATTTTCGGACGGAGGGAGATGTGAACACACAAAAGTGACCCGTGCACTCAAAGTGCTCCGTAAAAGCAGGGACAGATAAGCATGATGATTACATGAATGGTGGGCACATAGAAACATTACTCTAGAGGAATAAAAACAGTGCAAATTATCTGGAGGATATCAAAGTATGAAAGAATCAGAACTGCATCAAAATTAATCATACTCCCTCCATTTTTGTATACAAGGCCACAAACTCGGATTATAGGTACCAATGTAAAATTTAATGCCTGCTTTGTAAGTCAACTTTTCTTCTTGTTTACTGGGATCATTAATACTCCATATGCATGCAAAGAAATTGAGTGGAGGAAGTAGCTGACTGTCATTATGACTGCATACATGCAAATATTAAACAGGTTGTTAGTACGAGAAAATATCATTAATTTTGCCTCGATTACTGTTGGCGGCCTTGTATAGATGCAAAATGTATATTCCATAGTGGTCTTGTATATAAAAATGGAGGGAGTACTTAAGTTGCAGTAGTTGCAGCTTGTGACTGAGGACAACAAAATTATTTGTTTTCGTGTAGGAGACAGTAAAAGAAATTAGGGTTGTGGACCAAACATATTGATACCTATTGAGAGAAATTCCTCCCAAGCTCTCAATCTGAATGATACCTATCTATTTGGAAATAAAGAGGTACCGGTAACCTTTTGGAGCCTACTCATTTGCTTAATTATCTACTGCACAACAGTAATATGAAAAGAAGCTCACTCCGGCGTAGCTCGCGAATGAGTCAGAAACCATAATCATGGCAACGATTGGCTGATTTGCAACTGCCTTCTGCAGACTCTTCTCACTATTACTGGGTACATTCTCGTATCCATCAATGGTAACAACCCTTGATTTTTGCTGTAAATTGCCACAAACACAAATAGAACGGCATATCAGTATAATGCACATTCTTAAATTTCAAAAAGGAATTAAGAAGACGGATGATACCTTTTCAGGATCGCAACGATTTTGCGAAGCCTGGTAGGGGTAGTCCTCCTCAGAGGCGATGCCACGATTGTGAATGATGAACTCAAAGGCATGGAGCGCCAGACCTCCATCGCATCCGTCGTTGCCGTATCTGCTAGTACAGTCAAGAAGCTCTTGCGCAGACAGAGGGATCATGTCGCCGGTAACGATCTGGTTGATGCCTTCAATAGTTGCTGTTGCTGCGAAAGCCCAGGCGCTCGCTGGAAAAGAGAAACAAATTCAGATTCTGATACAAGAAATCAGGACATACTATAGCATTCAAACAGAACTAATTAGAAAAAATAACTACTTAGAGGCCACTAAATCGATGTCATATTGAAAATGGGTGTCCCGGTTGCAGAACCCTAAATCATACTATAGCATTCAATCTAATTGGAGGCCAATTTTTACTGTAATAAAAAGGAAACGAAAGAGAGCAACAGATTGGTCGAGGATAGATGCTCACAGCAAGAGCCCTGGTTCTTGACAGGACCAACGGCCCCCTTCTTCCTCCAGTCGACAGACTCCGCTAGCTCCACGTTGACTTCGGCCTGTAAACTGACACTGAGCTTCCGCTCCCTCTGCGGCTTGGTCTGGGCGCCGAGATACCTGCTTTGGAACTCCTCGTAGGTAAGGTCGGAGAAGGGGTTGAGTCCGAGGCGGAAGGAGTGGACCCCGGCGTCGGCGGCAGCGTTGTGCTGGTCGATGTCGCGGAGGTTGTCCCTGAACACCTCAAACCGTCGCTTCCCCTCTCCGGTGGCGTTGTAGACCCTGCCGTGCTCCGCCATCCACTCGGCGTGCATCCGGCGCATCTCCTCCTCGCTCCTCGACATGTCCGCCGCCGCGGCCACCGACAGCAGCAGTAGCAGCGCCGCCACTAAGAGAGCCATGGAGCTCCTCATCTCCGAGAACACAAGGTCACCGCCGAGCAAGGAAGACCGAGAGTGGTGGGATTGGGTAGTAGCCTTGCTTTTGTTCTCCATGGACGATGGTATCCGAGGTAGCTTTTATAGGACTACTATTGGAGAGGAGGGAGATGGGGCCGGAGTGGTGTGCAACCCAAATCAGATCTGCTGCCACCTGGACAAGTTCACCACCGAACCAAGTTGTTTGTAGATTGTGTCACAGAACCAAGTTCCAATATTTTTGGGCTGCTGGTTTACAAGATATGTATTTTACAAATTGATTGTCCTAAAAGGTTGACAGATTTCTAATCAAACTGAAGTTCAGGCTTACTTAATCACAAGACAAAAGATAGTATCTTGCTAAAGTTGTAGCTCATTTTATGAAGTTTCCAAACATGTATTTATTGGATACATTTACTCTTTAGATTAAAATATAGCCCAAAAGAGTTTTTTTTATACGTATATCAAATCCAGAGAAAACAGTGACCTTTTTCAAACACATCCATCAATTTGAAGATATCAACATTCTCAAGGTGAGAAATCTGTTCTAGATTTGTACCACATTTGTCAGAAATTCAACTCCAAAGTTGTACGGTTTGAGATTCCTAGTATATCTATGTTTGAAATATCGTTGAAACATTCCACCTTCTCCAATGGTTTCCCGGTTAGCTGCGTTGTCGCAGCGGTAGTTGATGCTCTTTGCCACGAGTCCGATTCGAGTTGAGTTCGTGAGTCAAAGGTGCGGCAAGAGAGCGAGTTTGACTCGTGAAGATCCGCAAGTGAAGGACCGATCCTTTAACACGTCAGTAGGAGCCTCGCTGTTGCGTGATGAGGAAACCTCCCATTTGCTCTTTGCTCCCTCCTGTAGCCCCATGGAGGTGTTCTCGTCCCTCCCTAAGGGATAGTCGCTGTCGAAGATGGCCACCCTTCTTGGCCTACATGTGATTTCCTCCGCCTCAAGCTGACTTTAATCCATTCGGAAGATGCCCTTCCAACCAGGCTTAAGCTAGCCACTCTGGTCAAGGTTTTCCTCAAATTAACTTTCTACAAGGCAAAAGAAAACATCCATGATACAAAAATCTTATTCTAAGAAATGTAAGATGCTATAATTTAACTTCATTGTCCGTTTCAAAGCAAATCTGGCCCAAATTTGAGACGGACTTGGGTTAAGATGGACACAATGCAGACAAGATTTGGTTTTGCTCCTGCACATTGGACCGTCCCCCATTTTTCTGTTTTGACCCAAACGGACTGAGACGGCCTAAACGAATCTCAAAGTGATTAAGCGTGTGTGAGGGATAAGGAACTAGGAGCATGTGTGGTCGGCAGCCGCTTTTGCACTATCCCGTGGCGGACGAGGGGCCGGGCAGTGGACGGAGGCGACTGCTATGGAGATGGACGAACGATGTCGACCATGGAGCGAGCGACTGCGAGATTGAGAGAATGAAGGGATAGGGTCGTCCTCACCTAGTCCTGGAGCCGAGATCGCGTCGGCTGGAGCGCAGCGTCCATGTGCGAGTCGAGTGGTGCGCTGGAGCGGGTGAGCGGAGGGATACCGTGTGATATTGGGATCGGACACGTGTCGACGGATGAGATTCGGTAAGCACGGGAGGAGTCTTCATACGTCTCCACCGATTTTAGTTTTTCCTAAAAACTAAAAAAAGGGGAGATGGAAGGATTTGACTCCAGTGACTTTTAACTTTCCTGTCTATTTTCTTCTTCATTTAGCTGCGATAGTTTTATTCTCGCCATGAAAGATGAAGGAGATGAGTTATTCAACCTTTATATGTGTATAAAACATCGTTGTTAGCAAATCAACATATTCGCCACCTCTTCCGCTGCCTTGCTAAATTTATTTTTCCTTCCAGAACCGTGGTATATCATTGGGGGATGACGATAAGAGACCAAACCTTATTTCACCGCTAATTGTAACAATGTTGCCAGCCGTACGAAGAAATTGAAGTGTCACTGTTTGGTAAAATTTTGGGAATTTTTCTCACTGCTGGACCGGCATTGAAATTTTGGAGACATCAATTTTGATAGCAGTGGTTCCTCTCGCTCCATCTCTCTCCCTTGACCATGGATGTAAATCTGAAAGGCGAGACGCCATGAGAGGTAACTGGGAAGTGTCGTTGAAGTGAGGATATCGAAAAGGAGGCACCGCAATACAGTAGTTTGAGGTGGAATGGGGGCGGTGAGAGCGAATGTGGAAAGCAAGATAAGCTCACTGGTGCCCACGACAGCTGCATGTTCAAAGTGCAAGAATTCACACAGTTTTACAAAAACATATGCACTCACTTTCTAGATTGACAAGGGGAAACTTCTTGCATTCAATGTCCCTAGAGGTTGTTTCTTGCACTTGAGAAAGACGCCTCCTCAGTGAGATTACACACAATTTTCTCACTACCGGACCGACATTGAAATTCAGGAGACAATGGTTACTTAGGTAGTGTCGATGCATGAGCGGGGACAAGCTTGTTGGCTCCGCTTAACGACGACAACATGATTGATGGAGACAATTGCATGTTCTAAGTGCAATAATTCACATGATTTTTTCTCTGCTTCAAATAGCACAAGATTATTTATTTCTCTTTCATGAGTTCCGCTCGTCATTCATTGAACATCACTACCCCCCCCCCCCCCCCCCCCCCAAAGCCCCATCCTTTCCATATTTGATAGTTACCACCCATTTATGATTTCATTCATCAGTTTTCACTGAAACCTGCCTCAACCACCCCACTAGTTATTGACTTGCCAAAAATGTTTTCTTTTCTTTGTAACCTAATAAATATTTATATTGTAATATTTATGTTTTTTTCCAATGAAAGGGCAATATACTAGAATATTTATTTTTGTACAATATGGCCACAACGCATATGGGGGGCGCGGGGGGGGGGGGGGGGGTGGTGGGGGGGTGTCTAACAAGCGGATGTCCATATTGGACACAAGTAGATGCTTGAAATCCCTCAATCCAACACAAATCAAGGAGAAAGTAGAGGAGTCTGGGCATCCGTCACATTGGACTCATCCAAAACATTTCCTGGAGCCTGCGTCTTTTCCCGTCCCGATTAAAGCTCACCAGTCCGCCTATCAGCATTCATGACACGGCCATCGATGCATCATCTGAGGAGCCTCCCTCGGATATTAAAAGGAGGCTGGCAACCTCCAAACCTTAGTCGCCCCTTTTCCCCATCTTTTCCACGTTTCCGCTGCCGACGCTTGTAAACGATCTTGTCGTGGACCCCGACCGCCATTGCTATGGTCTGTTGGAAGCTCATGTGGTGCTAGATGGTCACCCCAGAGGGCTATGCGGGCCACTGTCGGCAGGCTCATGGTGCACATTGCGGATGGTCATCCTCTGACCTGGAGGACAAAGAGGAGGGCATCCCCATGGTACTCATGGAGCCCCACAAAAGAGGAGGCAATGGCGGTTGATGTCCCCCCTCCCACATGTTTGAAGCCGTCAGGTCCAAGATGGTCGGCGAGGTAGAGAAGGCGGGGCACCTCACGACCGAGACAGAGGAGTAATACCGCCTTGCACAGGCGCGGAGGAGGAGCATCTCGCAGTCATACGTGGAGATCATGGATGCCGCCACTCCTTGCAAACCTAGAGATCACTACCAAGAATTGAGCAATCTTCTAGTCCATGAAAAGTGCTGGCACACTCAAGTGTCGGAGTTGCATCTTCACCCACGATGTTGAGTGTGTCGCGCTCTTAGCAGACCTTGAAGACGGGGCCAAATAGGAGAAGGGCTAGGCCAATGCCGCTCGTCCTCCGCCTCCTGGGTTTGTCGGATGATGTGGATTCGTCCCACCCAACGGTGAGGCCGATGACACCGCTGCGAGGGTGATCGACCTCTCCTCACCTCCAACTTTGGAGTAGGATTTTTTAGATTAGGATTAGCAATGAAATGTCCAGTGTATTTCTCTATAAAAATATGTGAAGTATTCCTATTTTGTATGGTTTGCATGTATATTGAATTAATGATAGTGTTGAAGCTCTTGTTTCCTCCCCTAACCCTACACCGCTAGCGCAAACTCTCTCCTCCATTGTTCACCAATGAGATCGTGGATTTGCCTCCCCTCTGCCTGCCACTCTGACGGCCGGTGATGGGGACCGAAATCTGGGTGCCTCCACTCCAGTTAGTAGTTTTTTTACGGTTTCTTAGTCCTCACAGGCGCAATAGATCTATATATGCAAGGATTCACGGCGACAACTCCGGCTCCAAGGCACTGGTCCTTTGGGGCATGTGCACGAAGACTTTTTAGCTGTCTTCAACAAGATAAAGCCGGCTTCGATAGGGGAGCGGCGACAACGACGTGTCGACGGCATGTTCTTGCGGCAGTAGTGATCGTTTAGTGTAGGCCCTAGTTCGGTGGTCTCAGAATCTCAATGTAATTTTTATTATGTTTGTGATATTTTACAATTTCGTTGAACTTTTATAGTAGATCTGATCATTTTCAAAAAAGAATGACAGTTTCCTGAAGGGCCTTTGCTAGGTCAAAGTGGCCGCAGACACGTTCGATGTCTGCGGTCCGTTTAAGAAACGTCCGTTGGAGACGCAACTATCTTCCATTGCTTGTTTAGTCGGACCATGTTCCTCGTGGCTTTTGTGTGCGCATGATCGGCTTGATCACTGAGTATTTGTTCTTGATTGGTTCCACTAATTATCTTCCGAGTTCTTAATCGGCACGATCGGCGACTATTATTCCCCAGTATACTTGTTTAGTCCGGCTATGTTTCTCGGCGACAGTATTGAGCATGAGTTCTTGATTCGTTCCACTAATTAATAAATCCAGAGTTCGACGTAGTTCAGGTTTCGATATAAGATCACCACGCATGATTCCATCCGCGTGTCAAACTAGTGGGAAGTAACGTGAGTGAGTTGACTTGGAAATTTACACCACCAGGACGATCCTGAGCATCCAATAGCATATAGTACGTATCAGTCCATCGATCGAGGTAAAACCTGCATTTGGTATTTATTGTTTGCGGCATACAAAACTATTGGCATAGTGCTACAACTCTGTACAAACTCGGAACCAAGAGAGAGATACCAGCAATAGCTTTATCGCACCGTCAGTTCACTTTGGCTAATAATTTACCTTCACCGACTTGTGAAAATTTTGGATCGTGCTTTCATGAGTGTTGAGTGTGAGCATAAAATTTCTCGGGTGACAAGCCCTCCAAAAAAGTATCCCGGACCACCCTCCTCTTCTTTTGGATTCCGGTGAGGCGGCTCACCTAGGAAACAAGGCTGCTTTTTTCCTTTGAAACATCTTGGTTTGAGAGCGAAGATTTTCTCGATAGCCAAACTAAATTATGGACAAAGGAGACCAAATGAGTTACTAAGGCTGGTTGTAATGGGGAGTATCATATACTAGTATCATGCATAGATACTAGTATATGATGCTACCTCCCTAATGCATACTATCATATATTAATATCATGTAGTACTTTATTTATTACCATGCATGACACATAGTAGCATAACATTTATTATGATACGGTATCATGATCAAGGTTTTGGTTACCGAATGAGGCAATTTTACCGAGGGGGACAGATAAATGTGGTTACCACGGTTACCGAGAAATACCGAGAATATTTCGAGCGGATTTTATAGTTGAATTTTGAATTCAAATAAGTGAATGAACGAATATTCGAACCAGAGACCTCTCAAAACAGGAACTAGGTTGCTACCAACATGCCAGAACCAACTCTCATGGTATTAATTAGATCCTACGTACTTTACTGTAAATCGAGTGTTTAAATTCAAAAATTTCAAAAAACTGGTATTTTTTGCTCGGTATGGCGATTTACCGAGGGGTACGGAAATATGCGGTAACCATGGGAAATCTTGAAATTTCGACCGGTAACCAAAACCTTGATCATGATATGATACTCAACCCTCTCTTTTCTTCATTTAATGCTATGACACCTCATCAAAATTGGTTAGTTGGCATGCATGATAGTAGCTATGATACTACCATTACAACCAGCCTAATATAGATAAGTGACAATTCAAAATCTGGAACCTTAGGCAATTAGTTCCTGCTGGCATCGACTAAGTGTATTAGTGATGAGTACGAGAAGGAGAAAGACTCTCTTCTCACTATTGTTAACGCATCCCTTCACCGCAGCATATCTTTATACTAAGCCGGAGGCGGACAATTTTTAGCCAAGATTTTTAGTGAAGAAGAAATGAAATGGGCCCGGGGGCAAAAGTAAAATTTTCCGGCAAGGGAATAATAATACGAACTTCTTAGATTCGATTGCAATTGTAGAACACATTAAAAAAATTCAGCTTGAACAAGATGAAGGGACCATTCTGGGTCGGAATCATTTGATAGTGCATATAAGTAATGATTTCAAGTGCCTTTTGCGCTATCCTCAATCCAATTTCGCATCCTTGGGTGAAGATGCCAACGATGATATACCTTAACTCTCCACCGACGAATGTTGTTTTAGCGACACCTTCTCTTAGAAACCAAGTTTTTGAGGTCATTTCTCAAATTGAATGTAATAAAACTCCGAGACCATATGGGTTCCCAGCTGAGTTATATCAGAAAAGTTGGGAGGGGGAGCACTCCACTTCACGGGCTAAAAGTAAACCGTACTACACCCGTGGAACGAACCTACGGCGAAGCGACGTGAGTGGCAATAGTGATTGGTTCATAGGAGGTCCATGCGTGGATCAGTTCCACTATCAGATATTGGTTCCCTAGTAACCAAACAATCCTAAAGGAAGATGTGATCCAGATCCAGATTCCTGATATACTAGAAAAGATTTACACCTTACGAGGACTTTCTTTATGCTGGAATCCAGCTGGTTGGTCTGTTTTCTAATGTCAAAGTCCACTCTACGTACAAATTCAAAAATACCCCCTGCCCCCACGTTTAATGCTTAGGCATTTCAAAATCCAAACCTTTTTTTTACCAGAAGTAGTGGTGGAGACTATACAAGATCGCAGTAACCAAAACAGATAGAGAGCTTCCTGTTGTATCAAATAAAAAGGAGCCTTTTTCCAGTCTTGTATGCTCTACAATTTCTAATTTTAATATTCCTATTTATCATCGATAAACAGTGTACAAACAGCAATTACCCCCGTTTCTTGATGAAAATTTTAATTTTGGGTCAAATTTACAAATAAAAAATTAAGTGAATAAATAAAAATTTGTAGCAGGCAATCTTGGTATCAGGAATATAGCACTCAACATTAAAAAAAAATTACTCTCGTGCTTTATAAAAAAGTGAGAGCCATACTGGGGCTTGGGCTGTACCACAGAACCCAAGGCCCAATCTCATCCGGCTCAGGGCTATGAATATGATATGCAAGTCTGGTCATTATTTTCTTCTTCGCGTCTTCATGACATTTTTTTGATTGTTATACTCACCTATTGTGACGTGATCATATACTCTGCTACTCCATCTGTCCAAGTATTTTTGGACGGAGGGAGTATTCAGCTTCAACACCAAATTTACTAGATAGCCCCGTTGGAGGGCCACAAGGAACAATCAGTCTCTTTTAAAAACAAGGTATGCAGGTATGTAGGGACTAATGAGGTAAATCCTTCATATACCATAATGAAATGAGTATGCATGTTTACATTTTCTAAAGCTAGCTACGTGTATGTCAAAATTGTTCTTGATCAATTAATGGTTAATCATCATTTGTCCGAGGAGGTATGTGCGTTACCATAGAGTTTGATCAAATCTTAATCATCACAGAACAGTACTGACTCACATCATGCAAACCAAGTATACCTACAAGTAAACCAAGATGTCATGATGTGTTGATTTTGTGTTCACGGGTTTTCCGCGGAACGCACTAAAACATAAACAGTCCACAAAACAGTTAGAGTGTTTCATTTTTTACAGCCAACTTTTTTTTCTCGAATGGGATGATAACCCCTGGCCTCTGCATCAGGACAACGCATACAACCATGTATTATTAAGAATGGAAAATCCAGCAGCTGAACAACATCAACCCGGAAATAAAGCAAAAAAAAAAAAACACCCGAGGCCGCATGCCTCGTGACAGTAACTCCACCAGATAACCACAAACCATATGTTACAAGACGACAGTAACAATTATAGTGTTTCATTTTTTACAGCCAACTACACTATTTTTGCTATTATTCTGAAAAGATACGTGCTTCTATGGAGGAATATAGGGCCGCGTGGGTGGCTCTTGACGAAAGGTACACCTCACCACCCTCTAACACTAGTAGAAAAAGGGCATAATGTGAAGCACATTAGTCCCGGTTTGTAACTGAACCCGCACTAATGTGACCATTAGTGCCGGTTCGAACGGCTAAGCATTAGTGCCGGTTCGTGTTGAACCTTTAGTACCGCTTCATGCCACGAACCGGTATTAAAAGGGTGGTGGTAGGCTGGCGTCAGGCCGGGGCCCCAGGAGCCCCTTTAGTGCCGGTTTGTGACACAAACCGGGACTAAAGGTCTAACCTATTATGTCACAAACCGGCACTAAAGGGGTCTTAACCTATAGTCCCGCTTGGAGACACAAACGGGCACTATAGGGCAATTCTCAAACTCTACCCCCCCCCTATCGCCATTTCAGTTTTGAAAAAAAGAAAATGATAAAAACTTCAAATATTAAAATCCTTCGAGATGTAGTTATGTTACTACATCTACTAGTTAGGAAAGTTTTAAAACTTAAATTTGGACATGTTTTGCAAAAAAAATGTGATGAAAAAGTAAAACGACCATATCTTTTGCATACGATGTCGAAAAAAACATATAATATATCAAAATGTTCAGCACGAAAATGCGCATCCGATTTTGACGGCCGTAGGCCATTTTGAAATTTTTTTAGAATGCTCAAATTCTAAAAGGAAAAATGATATGCTCAAATTTCCGTTTGTTTGAATTTTCGTCAAACTATGGTCAAACTACTTATTTAAGAAATATTAGTGTTACTAAATAATTATTCAAGAATATTAGTGTTACTAATAATTATTTCAGTTTTTTGAATTTTGGTCAAATCTGGTCAAACTGTGGTCAAACTACTTATTCAAGAAATATTAGTGTTACTAAATAATTATTGTTTTTTAGAATAATAGTTTCAAACTCAAACGGTGAAACATGTGACCTAATGCTCAAGCTAAACTCCTGAGGGTAATAGGATTGACAGCTTACTATTGTCAAGAAAACAACAAATGCAGACTTGGAAACTTGGGGGAATAGAACTCGGAAGTTAAGCGTGCTCAGGCTGGAGTTGTGAGAGGATGGGTGACCGGCCGGGAAGTTAGACGATTTGGAATGAGTGATCCACACTTGAGCAGTTATGAGGGGTGATTAAAGACTAAATCGTCAATTAATTCGGAAAATCGAAAATAAAAAAAAATCATTTTTTTTTCCAAAAAATTCAAACAAAAAAACCTTTCGTGGGCGCGGGCGCGTACTAAAGGTCCCCCATACCACAGCGCGGGCGCGCGCCACGGGGTGGGTCTTTAGTGGCGGTTCGTGTTGAACCGGGACTAGGGGGGGCTTTAGTCTTCACCTTTAGTGCCGGTTGCAGAACCGGCACTAAACGCCCTTACGAACCGGTAATAAAGCTCCGTTTTCTACTAGTAAGCATTACGTCCATAATACAAACAAAGAAGATGTTTTCTATTCAAAAAAATCTTTCTGAAAACTGGAAGTTGGACTCGCTCAGCTTTTGTAGAGGCTTGCTCTATTACTAATGGCCGTCGTTAAATTGAACTGGTTAGCTTAGGCACACTACTATGGAGGGAAATTGTAACAGCATGATGTCTCACTTCACTCGGAGACATATTTTGTTATAAGCATGTAGTCTCACTTCACTCGGAGAAGGAAAGAATAGCATGCATGATAAACGAATCCAACTTCCACCTATGCAACCAAAAAGTACTGATGATGTAATACCAGCACCTTAATCAGCATACACTTGCACTGCTAGATTAAAACGTTAAAGCCAAAATAAATCTACAACTAAATTTGCAATAATTTGTTTGTCTAAGGCATCTGCCCATTGTGCCATTTGGTGAATGCTTTTTTAGACTATCAGGAGGGCAAAAAACGCCCCCCCGCCCCCCCCCCCCCCCCCCCGCGTTTCCATTTTTCATTCAAAACGAAACCAGAGCAGAATCTGTTACACGACCTCAAAGTTTTACCAGACAAAAGGAAAAAGGACTCAACAAAACTAGGAACTAGAAACTGCCGGAGCCCAACAGCCCCAAAGTGCAGATTATTACAGACCATTTCCTATTTTATATCTAAGAAAGTTCAGAGCTCATGCCGGTCATGCAGATCATACCATGAGTAGAAGACCATCACTAGTAGAAAACAGGCCTTTAGTCTCGGTTCCAGAGGGCCTTTAGTCCTGGTTCTGGACCCGGGACAAAAGGGTCGGGACTAAAGGCCCCCCTTTAGTCCCGGTTGTGTTACGAACAGGACTAAAGACCCTCCACGTGGCCGCTCTCTGTGCATGGGCTGGAGAACCTACCAACCGGGACTAAATGAAAAAAATTCAAACTTTTTTCAAAAAATTTTGATTTGTTTTTAATTTTCTTCTAATTTTCAAATCTTTCAATTATTTGACAATTTAATCTCTAATCACCCCTCCTCACTGCTTCAGAATTTAATCTCTAATCTCTAATCAGCACTCATTCCAAATCGTCAACTTTCCGGCCGGTCACACATCCTCTCACTACTCCAGCCCGAGCACGCTTAACTTTCAGGTTCTATCTCCCATAGTTTCCAAGTCTGCACTTGTTGTTTTCCTGACAATAGTAAGCTATCAATCCTGTTAACACTTAGGCCTCGATGTCACATGATTTAATTTTCATAATTCTAAACAATTATTAAAATAAACAAAAATGATTAACAAACAACAATGGTTAATTTAAGAACTCAAAAATACTTCAAAAAAGGAAAAAATCCCAAAAAAAATAAAATTCTAAAATAAAAAAAAATCCAAAATAATACAAAAATTCCAAAATAAAATAAGTAATAATAATATTGAATTTCAATGAAAATAAAATAAATATTATTATTATTATTATGTCATTTATTCATTTAATATCTTTAAATCTGTAAATCGAAATTTGACAAATAATATATCCATTATTATCAGAAAAATGTGACCATGATGTCACATGCTTCACTGTTTGAGTTTGAAATTATTATTCCAAAAAACAATAATTATTTAGTAACACTAATATTTATTGAATAAGTAGTTTGACCACTGTTTGACCACATATTTTTTAACTTATATTAAGTAAAGAATTTTTGTGTGTTCAATATGAACCACTCAAAGCCACATCTTTAAATTTCAACCCTTTTTGACTTCATTTGCTATTTTTTCATGCATTTAATGATTCTTTAAGCTAAATTAGCCTGAAATGGAAAAGCACTGCAAATGAACTCTGAAAACCCTAAACACGGGACTTAAAACGTCTGAAACTCTATTCTAAACAGTAAACACTAAAGGTTCAAACCCTAAACGTGGAAATCTAAACCCTAGCCCTAAAGCCTAAAATGTCTAAAACGTCCAAAAACTCTATTTTCCCTTTGGAATTTTGTGATTTTAAAAAATTGTCCTATACCCTAAACCCGGGACTTAAAACATCTGAAACTCTATTCTAAACAGTAAACACTAAAGGTTCAAACCATAAAACCTAACCCTAAACTCTGAAATCTAAACCCTAGCCATAAACCCTAAAAACGGATAGTTGCTGTTGCTGCGAAAGCCCAGGCGCTCGCTGGAAAAGAGAAACAAATTCAGATTCTGATACCTTTACAATTTTAGCTCAAATTCAATGCATATTGATACAAGAAATTAGTGACATACTATAGCATTCAAACAGAACTAATTAATTAGAAAAAATAACTACTTAGAGGCCACTAAATCAATGCCATATTGAAAAAGGGTGTCCTGGTTGCTGAACCCTAAATCATACTATAGCATTCAATCTAGTTAGAGGCCAATTTTTACTGTAATAAAACGGAAATGAAAGAGAGCAACAGATTGGTCGAGGATCGATGCTCACAGCAAGAGCCCTGATTCTTGACAGGACCAACGGCCCCCTTCTTCCTCCAGTCGACAGACTCCGCTAGCTCCACGTTGACTTCGGCATGTAAACTGACACTGAGCTTCCGCTCCCTCTGCGGCTTGGTCTGGGCGCCGAGATACCTGCTTTGGAACTCCTCGTAGGTAAGGTCGGAGAAGGGGTTGAGTCCGAGGCGGAAGGAGTGGACCCCGGCGTCGGTGGCAGCGTTGTGCTGGTTGATGTCGCGAAGGTTGTCCCTGAACACCTCAAACCGTCGCTTCCCCTCTCCGGTGGCGTTGTAGACCGTACCGTGCTCCGCCATCCACTCGGCGTGCATCTGGCGCATCTCCTCCTCGCTCCTCGAGATGTCCGCCGCCGCGGCCACCGACAGCAGCAGCAACAGCGCCGCCACTAAGAGAGCCATGGAGCTCCTCATCTCCGAGAACACAAGGTCACCGCCGAGCAAGGAAGACCGAGAGTGGTGGGATTGGGTAGTAGCCTTGCTTTTGTTCTCCATGGACGATGGTATCCGAGGTAGCTTTTATAGGACTACTATTGGAGAGGAGGGAGATGGGGCCGGAGTGGTGTGCAACCCAAATCAGATCTGCTGCCACCTGGACAAGTTCACCACCGAACCAAGTTGTTTGTAGATTGTGTCACAGAACCAAGTTCCAATATTTTTGGGCTGCTGGTTTACAAGATATGTATTTTACAAATTGATTGTCCTAAAAGGTTGACAGATTTCTAATCAAACTGAAGTTCAGGCTTACTTAATCACAAGACAAAAGATAGTATCTTGCTAAAGTTGTAGCTCATTTTATGAAGTTTCCAAACATGTATTTATTGGATACATTTACTCTTTAGATTAAAATATAGCCCAAAAGAGTTTTTTTTTATATGTATATCAAATCCAGAGAAAACAGTGACCTTTTTCAAACACATCCATCAATTTGAAGATATCAACATTTATATGTATAGTTAGTACATTCTCAAGGTGAGAAATCTGTTCTAGATTTGTACAACATTCGTCAGAAATTAAACTCCAAAGTTGTACAGTTTGAGATTCCTAGTATATCTAAGTTTGAAATATCATTGAGAATTCCACCTTCTCCAATGGTTTCCCGGTAGCTGCGTTGTTGCAGCGGTAGTTGATGCTCCTTGCCTTGAGTCCGACTCGAGTTGAGTTCGTGAGTTAAAGGCGCTCCAAGAGAGCGAGTTTGACTCTCGAACGATCCGCAAGGGAGATGAGGCCGGAGTGGTGTGCAACCCAAATCCGATCTGCTCCCGCCTAGACAAGTTCACCGTCGAACCAAGTTGTTTGTAGATTGTGTCACAGAACCAAGTTCCAATGTTTTTGGGCAGCTGGTTTACAAGATATGTATTTTACAAATTGATTGTCCTAAAAGGTTGACAGATTTCAAATCGAACTGATGTTCAGGCTTACTTAATCACAAGACAAAAAATAGCACCATTGTTAAAGTTGTAGCTCATTTTCTGAAGTTTCCGGAGATGTATTTATTAAAATATACCAAAAAGGAAATTTATTTATATGTATATCAAATCCAGTGAAAGAGTCACTTTTTTCAAACACATCTATCAATTTGAAGATTTCAAATCATCCATGTGTATATTGGATAATAGGATTCATTGACATTATAGTTAGTACATTTTCAAGGAAAGCAATTTGTTCTAGATTTCTACAACATTTGTCAGGAATTCAACTCCAAAGTTGCATGGTTTGAGATTCTTGGTCTAAGTTTGAGATATCGTTGAGCATTCCATCTTCAGCAATGGTTTCCGGTAGCTGTGTTGTCGCAGCGGTAGTTGATGCTATTTGCCCAAGAGACGAACAACGGACCCTCACTGTTGCGTGACGAGGAAGCCGCCCCTTCGCTCTTTGTTCCCCCCTCTAGCCCCAAGAAGATACCGCCGAGGCTCTCGTCCCTTCCGAAGGGGCATTCGCTGTCGAAGATGGCCACCCTTCTTGGCCTACATGTTATTGCCTCCACCTCGAGCTGACTCTAATCCATTCGGAAGATGTCCTTCCAACCAGGCTTAAGGTGGACACTTTGGTCAAGGTTTCCCTCAAATTAACTCTCTACAAGGCAAAAGAAAAGAAAATATCCGTGAAACAAAAATCTGATTCTAAAAAAATGGAAGATGCTAGTACATATATCCTGAACAACTCATCTATTGCAAGTTCTCTGAACTGGATATCTGAAAATGCATCAAACTGTCATGTCTTTTGGATCGTGCAGGTGAGGGGGTGGCGGCGGATCGGAATCCACCCCGATCCGCCGTTCGTCTTCAGCCAGCGGCGCGGGCTGTGGGCAGCGCGGGCCGGTGTCCTCCGCCGTGGCAGCGATGGCGTCGGCATGGTGGAGGCATCGGTGTTGTGGTGGTCCCAGTGCTCTTCTCGCATAATGGCAAAGATCTGCATGATCGGTCCTCCTCAATCTAGCCGTCAACGTGTTTCGAAACTGCTGCCGGAGATGTTGCCCATGAATATCTGGATCGGGTAGAATCCAGTAGTTTACGTCCATATCAGCTTACGCGGTTCCATGAGGGCGTGAAATGAAGCTGTATTGTTTGTTGACACCATGGAACATGTCGGCGATTTCCATGGCGTAGACAGCGGTAGAGAAAGTCATCATGGCTGAGATTGGAGGGTCAGTAAGGAGGAGGGGGCCTTGGAGGTGATGGAGTCAGTCAGGTGTTTGATAACTTTCAGAAGCAGCAGTGACAAGTGGGGTTGGCAGCAATGGAGGATTTCATTTTTGGTGGTGCTCTTCGGCTGGCGAGTCGTGACTTTCAGGGAGAAAACCTAAGGTCTGACCTTTATTGGTTGCGCCTGACAATTAACTTACTGAAATTATTGTTCTGAGAGCTCGGACTTCTCCATGGTGAAAACATAACATCTTGGATCGGGCGACGATGGTGCTTGTGCACTATTTTCCTTCTTGAAGGCGTCCCTTTTGGAGACATTTTATATTTTTCCGGTGTTTTCTTTGGTGGTGGTTTTTGTGCTGCTACTGAGAGGAGTTGATCACTGTGGCAAGGCCTTTGTTTGTTTTTCCTTTCTTTTTTGTCTTCTTTGGGGGCTGTGTGCATCTTTGATGTCTTTGAGACATCTCATTGGAGTAGAGGCTGGATGTATTTTACAAATTGACTGTCCTAAAAGGTTGACATATTTCAATTCGAACTAAATTCGGGATTAATTACGTAATCACAAGACAAAAGATAGTATCTTTGCTAAAGTTGTAGCTTATTTTATGAAGTTTCCAAACATCTATTAAGTGGATACATTTACTCTCTACATTAAAATATACCCCAAAAGAATTGTTTTATATGTGTATCAAATCCAGAGAAAACAATGACCTTTTTCAAACACATCCATCAATTTGAAGATATCAACTTTATATGTATAGTTAGTACATTCTCAAGGTGAGAAATCTGTTCTAGATTTGTACAACATATGTCAAAAATTCAACTCCAAAGTTGTACGGTTTGAGATTCCTAGTATATCTAAGTTTGAAATATCATTGAGCATTCCACATTCTCCAATGGTTTCCCGGTAGCTGTGTTGTCGCAGCGGTAGTTGATGCTCTTTGCCATGAGTCTGATTCGAGTTGAGTTCGTGAGTCAAAGGCGCGGCAAGAGAGCCTCCTTGTTGCGTGACGAGGAAACCTCTCATTTGCGGCCGGTGATGGGGAGGGAAATCTGGGTGCCTCCACTCCAGTTAGTAGTCTTTAAGGGTTTCTTAGTCCTCACAAGCGCAATAGATCTATGAAAGGATTCAACACCGACAACTGCGGCTCCAGGGCACTGGTCCTTAGGGGCATGTGCACAAAGACTTTTTAGCTCTCTTCAACAAGATCAAGCCGGCTTCGATAGGGAGCGGCTACAACGACGTGTCGACGGCACGTTCTTGTGACAGTAGTGGTCGTTTGGTGTAGGCCCTAGTTCGGTGGTCTCGGGATCTCAATGTAATTTTTATTATGTTTGTGATATTTTACAATTTCGGGGACCTTTTATAATAGATCTAGTCATTTTCCGTTGTTGAAGGGCCTTTGCCCGGTCAAGTGGCCGCAGACACGTTCGGAGTCTGCGGTCCGTTTAAGAAACGTCCGTCGGAGATGCAATTATCTTTTTATCGCGAATACGCAAAACTTGTGTATCATTTCATTTATAGAAGAGAATAGAGAAAGTACAAGATAGGGTACAACACACTACACGAATGCAAAGGCGCGAGTATGGTGCCCGGAGCAGAGGAAAGAGGGATGCTCAGCCCGAACAAGGAACACACACGGCTAAACCCACCTAGCCCGGCCTCCGGCCACATAAGGCAAGGAGACACGGGGAAGGGACACCCATACCGCGTCACGACTAACACAAGGCACCACCTCCGAATGGCCGCGGCTTCAGACTTGACATGATCAACGTACTCCCACCGAGAACGCCTAGAGATCGGCGAGTATCTTCCATTGCTTGTTTAGTCGGACCATGTTCCTCGTGGCTTTCGTGTGCGCACGATCGGCGGGATCACTAAGTATTTGTTCTTGATTGGTTCCACTAATTATCTTCGGCGTTCTTAATCGCCACGATCGGCGACTATTCCCCAGTATACTTGTTTAGTCCGGCTATGTTTCTCGTGGCCTCGCGGGTGCATGGTCGGCGACAGTATTCAGCATCAGTTCTTGATTCGTTCCACTAATTAATAAATCCGGAGTTCGACGTAGTTCAGGTTTCGATATAAGATCACCACACATGATTCCATCCGCGTGTCAAACAACTTGAGTGGGTTGACTTGGAAATTTACACCACCAGGACGATCCTGAGCATCCAATAACATATAGTACGTATCAGCCCATCGATGGAGGTAAGCCTGACTTTGGAATTAATTTTTTGCGGCATACAAAACTATTGCATACTTCTACAACTCTGTACAAACTCGGAACCAAGAGAGAGATACCAGCAATAGCTTTATTGGAACGTCAGTTCACTTCGGCTAATAATTTACGTTCACCGACTTGTGAAAATTTTGGATCGTGCTTTCATGAGTGTTGAGGGTGAGCATAAAATTTCTCGTGTGACAAGCCCTCCAAAAAAGTATCCCGGATCACCCTCCTCTTATTTTGGATTCCTGTGAGGCGGCTCCCGAATTTTTTATTAATAGTAATTAATAACCCAGTAATTTGGAAACTAGTGACAGGCAGGTGGAAATTTTAGAAATAGGAAGGACGCTAACTACAATGGCGTCCACACCTGAATGCTATCGAGGATAGCGTCCAGGTCTGGACGCTAGTAGTAACTGCGTCCAGTCAAGTGCTTCGCCTAGCCATCAGATCCGACTAAACCGAGTCTTTCCTAATGACAGATAGAAGTTACGCGAGGTTTAAAACCCTAGTACGGATGCAGTCTTCGCTCCTGGACCTCGCCATACGGTAAGCAATCTCTGGCAGCCGGCAACGCCGATCATCACAGGAGTACGGATGCAGTCTTCGCTCCTGGACCTCGCCATACGGTAAGCAATCTGTGGCAGCCGGCAACGCCGATCATCACAGGAGCGACATGGTCTCATCAGCCGCTCGCCATTAGGATTCTCCAATTGATTTTGTGCTTGGTTCATGTTAGTTGTTGTATTGTTCTATCGAATCTCCTTTGTTTTAATCTTCTATGCAATTGATACAATGGTTTACAAGCAGGCACTTTATATATGATTGGATTATTATTCCTGAATTATGGTCCTTAATTGGCTGGTTTGTGAGAAACCAAAATTTCAGTCGTGAGTCTATGGTAGATCAATTTGAAATTTTGATATTTACTTGCTGCATGTTCATTTTTGTAGGTGCATATAAGAACATGTTAATCGTTCTAGTCTACGTGGATGGTGAAGTGCAACATGGATCCATGGGTGTGGAGTATACCATTCCTCCCAAATTAACATTTCTAGCATCCGAGAATACCACTTTTGAAGATATCAAGAGTGAGACATGTCGAGGACTTGGACATGTTAATGTCAGTGCTCAAACAAACCTGAATATCCAAGCTCGCTTTGATATTGGAGCTCCTGGACCACATTATTTTCAGTTAATTCCAATATATGAGGAAAGAGGATGGAACATGATTTTTGAGAACACCAAGTCCCGGACAACGTGGCAAGTGATAGAGTTATATGTTAACATCACGCCAAATCAAGACATGTTGAGCCATGTCAGCGGTGGAAGCAACATACCAATAATTGAAAGTCAATCACAAAGGTATGGAAGTGCAGTGCACTCGTCATTGCATCAAACATCTATCGGTGGTTTTCCAAATTCTAGTTCACGTGGTCCTGACTTCGACATGGCACATGCTCCATCTTATACTCATGGTACTGTGACAAATGATTTTCCAACAAGTACTGCCAATGACCCATATGATCAGGAGGATACAGAGCCAGAGGAGGATTCTATGGGACATGATGATGACGATGAGCATGATTCTGATGCCGCACCTACCCAGAGTTCAGACGAAGATCCAGAACCAAGAGTTATGCATCATGTTAATGCATTTCCATTCATGCGTACATGTGGACAGAATGGTGTGAGAGCCTTTGGTGACATATCTATACTAACAGAGACGACAGCAGATGAAATTTTTTTGGATGCAAGAAGCACTTTCAAAGCCCATTGTCAGAGCAGCAAATTTTTGATTCAAAAGAGCACCTAAAAATTGCGATTGGTGAATTTCACATAAACATGAACCTGGAAGTGAAGTATAGCACAAGCAGTCAATCTAAACTTGTAGCAGAGTGTATTGATGACAGTTGCATGTGGAGGTTGTATGCAATACCAACAAAAATTGGTTCATGCTGGCAAATAAGGACATGTCCTTATTCTCACACTTGTCGTGCACCGGCTAATAGAACTGACCATTCTCAGTTATCGGCCTCTATAATTGCAGATGTTATTCGTGAAGCACTCAAGGATGACCCAGAGTTGAGTATAAAAAATGTGCGGGCATTGGTCAAACAATGTTACAGAAATGTGAGACCATCATACAATAAGTTGTGGCGTGGAAGGGAGAAGGCCATAGCACAACTTTTTGGTTGGGAAGGATCATACAATCTTCTCATCCCCTTCCTCGAGGCTATTAGAGTAAAAAATCCAGGTACAAAGTATGTTCTTCTATCAAAATCCATGACATTAGAAGGGCATAGAGAATTTTGATGTGTTGCTTGGGCATTTGGACCTTGCATTGCAGCAGTTCCCCACCTTCGACCTGTAATAAGTGTGGATGCATCATTTCTATCAGGAAGGTACAAGGGCCGATTGATAATGGCCCGCGGATATGATGCTAATAATAGGTTAATACCTCTTGTATTTGCCATTGTTGAGAAAGAGGACGTTATGAACTGGGGCTGGTTCATGAGATGGTTGCGGAGGGAGGTAATTGGTGTTGGAAAGTTCATGTGTGTGATTTCAGATCCCCACAAAGCAATTAAATGGGTGTTTAAGCAGCCACACCTTGGGTGGAATGAAAGTGCTGGCGAGTGTGTGCATCGTTTTTGCTCTCAACATGTCGCAGAGAACCTATACAAAGCTTTTCGTGATGATAACATTTTGAAAAATTTCAAGTGGGCAGTCAAGAAAAAGAAATCTCGTAGGTTTGAGGAGGGCATGTCTTCTATTGAACATACTTGTCCTGATGCAATAACATATCTTAGAAAGGTCGGTAAGTATTTGCAGGAAGACAAAAATGAGCAAGAGAAGCCTGAGAAAGTATTTCAATGCAAGGATGGGGGTTACCGGTGGGGGATCATGACAAGCAATGGGTCCGAGTCCTTAAATAATGTGTTCAGGCTTTCCCGAAGGCTACCGGTGGCAGCAATTGTGGAGGAGACATTTTCAAAGTGCTTAGAGTGGTTTGTAGAAAGAAGGCGAAGTGCTCTTAACTTGGTTGAGGGAGGCAACCAATGGTCCGAACGGGTGGACAAGCTATTGGTTAAAAGGGCCGACAAGGCAGGACATATGCATGTTATTTCATATATATGGTGATGAAGTTGGAATATTTGAGGTCAAGGTTGACAATGAGAGGGTTGCATTACACAATGGAGATCATGTTCTTTTTATTCATAAAGACTTCAAGTACAAGTTCACTCTCCAACCAAATACTGCTCCATCTTGTGACTGCCTAAAGCCAAACCTGACCGGTGTGCCATGTGCTCATTTGCTTGTTGTTTGCAAGTACAGGAATCTAAATGAAAATCAAATAGTTCATTCATATTATTCTTCTGAAGTACTTGCAAACACGTGGGCTGGACAATTTCATCCTTATGGGAACCAAAATGAGTGGCCAACATATAATGGCCCGATTATTGTTCCTGATGAGAACTTGATAAATCGTGGGTGGCGTCAACACAAAAGGATTCCGATGTACATGGATGAGATGCAAGGAAGGAGAATGGGACAGCAAGCCCGACGTTCGACTGCAGACAATAACCAAACAGGTATATAAAGTAGTTTTGTAGTGGTGGTTTAGATGCAAACTTATTTTCACTTGATTTTAATATTGTGTATGTACTATTTCACTGTAGGTACATCATGTAGCCAAGGACAGACTATTTCATCGAGTCGAGCACAGACTGGAGAGAGGTCGAGTCAAGGGAAGAGCACATCATCCAAAGGAAAGAGGCCGAGTCAAGGGAAGAGCACCACATCCAATGGAAAGAGGACATGTCAGGGGACGAGCATATCATCCAAAGAGAAGAGGTCGAGTAATAAGAAAAGCACATCATGCAACCAATGATGGACGTGCTTACTGATTTGCATTTATGTTCGCATATTTTCCTTAAGATGTAAACAAAATTATACTCCGGATACAAGTTTGAAACTATTTTCTGGATGTGAGACACGAACTAAAAAAATAAATTTGAGTGAAGAAATTCATATTCTGCAGCGAATTGAAGAACCTGACCTCCCCGCAAACATGACATTCGATTTATTTTCCTTTCACTGTAGCAATCTAGAATATTCTCATGAATGCGTGGCACAACAAAGCCAAAAAAGTTTTGCAGTTTCCTGTGTCATGTCACAAGCTGCCACTATTCGACATGCCCTCTGCACTCCATCTCCAGATGTATCCGTAAAGACTATGGAGCCAAGGATTTCTAGAACAAGTGCTCGAGCATGCCAATTAATCTCCCTATCCATTGGATTATCTGGCAACACATGGAAGCCTTCTCGTAGTTTGCCCAAATTTAGAGGGTATTGTGAATCCCTCACAACAATATTATCATCACTTTTTCGCCTTTTCTTTTGTTTCATGTGTTGTTCATCCACGGGAATCCCAAGCAACCTCTCAACTAATTCCGACCATGGCGCATCAGCTATGCCAACAAGTGGTTTACCATGGATAGGCAGCCCCCACAAACAACTGACCTCTTGCAGTGTAATAGTCATTTCTCCTACAGGTAAGTGAAAACTATTTGTCTCGGGCCGCCAACATTCCACCAATGCTGATATCAAGTATTTGTCGACATTGATTTTCCTCATCTTTGCAATCTGATAAAAACCAAGGTTCTCTAAAGCTGTCCTACATAGAGGATCAAATGGGAGGCCAACACGATGACACCGTACATTCAAGGAAATATTAGGCTGCATTAATACAAACAGAAATCAATTTAAGCCAAACACCAAGTGTAACAGACCACATGCAAATTCAACAAAGACTCACATTTTCCCAAGCTTTGGATATTTTATGTTGGCTGTGAGGCATCCATAATAAATCACTAAAACGCCCATTTGTATTCATTTCAGTACCCTGTCACAAGATAAAAGGAACAAGTAAGCCTTGAGAGTGCACTACATCAATCATTTGCATTTATTCTTCAGAGTATTAGATAAACCTCAGTAAATCATATTCTCTCTCAGTAAGAGCTATGCTTATGAAACCAATGACAAATCACTAAAGCAGCCGCATTAACAATATCAATCATTTACTGTCAACTACATACAAGTACCAGGTTGCACACTTACACTCATGAAAATTCAGGACTACACTTTTTTTGCCGCAATATCAATACCAATCTATTAATCAGAAGAAGAGACAAATACTATGCAATACATAGAAGATATCTGCTAGCATCTACTGTAGTGTGCTATTCAATTGAAGATCATGAAGAACATACAGTTTGAGGAAAAAATAACAGTACCTACTGTCCTGTGCTCCGGCGGGTGACGATTGAGGCTGCGAGGAATGCAGGGACGAGGAACGGAACAGATGTGGTGACCGCGGTCGAGAGAAGAGAGAAGGGCCGTCAACTCCGCCAATCTCGCCGTGGTGGCGCAACCTACTTCGACAGTGAGGAGGTGGACGAGGGGATTATAGGGAGGCGGCCTTGAGGAGTTTGGCGAGAGATGAGGTGGAGGGCGGAGGCGGCCGTGGATAGGTGGTCACGGGGATCACAGGTGGAGGGCGGCGGCGGCCGTGGATATGTGCTCGCGGGGACGAGAGGTGGAGGGCGGCGGCGGCGGCCGTGGAGAGGTGGCCGAGGCGATAATGGGCCAGAGCCGCTGGATTGCGGATGGGGCCCAACCTAACGGTGGCCGCGATCGATGCTAGCGTCCCGATCTGGACGTTGCATATACTAGCGTCCGCATGTGGACGCTGTAATGCCTAGCGTTCTTCCTATTTCTCAAATAAGGAATTATCCTTTCCTTTTTTCATAATTCTGTGATTATTAATTACTATTAATAAAAAATTCGGGGCGGCTCACCTGAGCCTTGGCTCAGTGGTTGGGCATGCGGTTGTGCAGCCTAACGACCCGAGTTCAATTCCTAGAATTGACAGGTGATGCACAGGGGTTTTTCCCTATTTATTGAGGATCAAGTTTGGTGTGTGATGGAACCACTCATTAAAAACTATCTTGATTCTCATTTAGAAAATTCTGAGGACCATGTGTATCTTGGTACTCATACTAAAATGGCCGTATGCATCCCTAGTTGGTGCAGAGGCCGGGGAACTGAAATTCTCCCCCAATTTTTTATCTCGCTCGCTCCATGAAAAGTGGATCGCCCCCGCGTCGTGTGTGGCGACACGGGAGGCCATCCATCGCGCCGCCCCAGTCATCTTCCCCAGCCCCTCCTGTCTCGCCGCTGCCTGAGGCCCTGCCGGCGAAGCCCGTCGGGTCCGGGGACGGCGGCGGCGGGGCGCTCTCCTGGCTCGCCATCTCTCTCCTGGGGGTTCCTCTGCTGGATTCACTGGGAGACGGCGGCGCTGGTGCTAAGGCGGGCTGCCTGAGGCCCTGCCGGCGAAGCCCGTCGGGTCCGGGGACAGCGGCGGCGGGGCGCTCTCGTGGCTCGCCATCTCTCTCCTGGGGGTTCCTCTGCTGGATTCACTGGGAGACGGCGGCGCTGGTGCTAAGGCGGGCTCCGACAGGCGGCTGGCAGGATCGGCGGCAACAGGGGAATTTAATCCATCACGGGATGGCTGGTGCCTGGCTCATCTTATCAGACCCGGTGCTAACCTCGGCATGGAGATGCAAACTATGGATGACGGCTTGACGCAGTGGGGTGGTTGTGCGGCGGCGACGGTCCACACCGCATGTAGCTGTTGCGATGCGGAAAAGTGGTGATGATAACACATAAGTGACGTCGATCGTGGTTCTATGCAAGCACCTGGTCATGAGTTCCTGGGTGAAAGCCTAGGTTTCCGTGTTGGATATACCTAGCAATGGCGATGTTTTAAGTCGTTACCTTGTTGGATGCATTGCTTGGATATGCTCAAATTGGTTCTTCAGGGTGAAAAGCTAGATTCCGACCTCGTGTGGTTGGATCCGGTGAATGCGACGCATAGATAAAAGTTTAATGTTGACATAAAAGTAATAATACTTCAAACATGCTAACCAAGCAATTATGTCCTATCAAAATAACATAGCCAAAGAAAGCTTATCCCTACAAAATCATATGGTTAGGCCATGCTTCATTTTCATCACACAAAACGTTCTCATCGTGCATAACCCCGATGACAAGCCGAGCAATTGGTTCATACTTTTTAACGCGCTTCAGCCTTTTCAACCTTCACGCAATACATGAGCGCAAGCCATGGATATAGCACTATGGGTCGAATAAGGTATAATGATGGGGGTTATGTGAGAAGACAAAAAGGTACAAAGTCTCACATTGACGCGGCTAATCAATGGGCTATGGAGATGCCCATCAATTGATGTCAATGCGAGGAGTAGGGATTGCCATGCAACGGATGCACTAGAGCTATAAATATATGAAAGATCAACAAAAGAAACTAAGTGGGTGTGCATCCAACTCGCTTTCTCATGAAGACCTAGGGCATTTTGAGGAAGCCCGTCATTGGAATATACAAGCCAAGTTCTAAAATGAAAAATTCCCACTAGTATATGAAAGTGACAACATAGGAGACTCTCTATCATGAAGATCACGGTGCTACTTTGAAGCACAAGTGTGAAAAAGGATAGTAACATTGTCCCTTCTCTCTTTTTCTCTCATTTTTTTTCTTTTTTTCTCTTTTTTTATTTGGGCCTTCTCCTTTTTTTCTTAGTCCGGAATCTCATTCCGACTTGTGGGGGAATCATAGTCTCCATCATCCTTTCCTCACATGGGACAATGCTCTAATAATGATCATCACACTTTTATTTACTTACAACTCAAGAATTACAACTCAATACTTAGAACAAAATATGACTCTATGTGAATGCCTCCAGCGGTGTACCGGGATATGCAATGAATCAAGAGTGACATGTATGAAAAATTATGAATGGTGGCTTTGCCACAAATACAATGTCAACTACATGATCATGCAAGGCAATATGACAATGATGGAGCGTGTCATAATAAAGGGAACGGTGGAAAGTTGCATGGCAATATATTTCGGAATGGCTATGGAAATGCCATGATAGGTAGGTATGGTGGCTGTTTTGAGGAAGATATAAGGAGGTTTATGTGTGATAGAGCGTATCATATCACGGGGTTTGGATGCACCAGCGAAGTTTGCACCAACTCTCAAGGTGAGAAAGGGCAATGCACGACACCGTAGAGGCTAGAAAATTGTGGAAGGGTGAGAGTGCGTATAATCCATGGACTCACATTAGTCATAAAGAACTCATATACTTATTGCAAAAGTTTATTAGCCCTCAAAGCAAAGTACTACTATGCATGCCCCTAGAGGGATAGATTGGTAGGAAAAAGACCATCGCTCGTCCCCGACCGCCACTCATAAGGAAAGCAATAAAAGAACACCTTATGCTTCAAATTTGTCACACAACTTCTACCATACGTGCATGCTACGGGACTTGCCAACGTTAACACAAGTATTTCTCAATTTCACAATTACTCAACTAGCACATTCTAATATTACCACCTTTATATCTCAAAACAATTATCAAGTATCAAACTTGTGACGATATTCAATGAACTCAATATGGAAGTTTTTATTATACCCATCCTGGATGCCTATCATATTAGAACTAATTTCACAATTAAAGCAAATTACCACGCTGTTTAAGACTCTCAAAATAATATAAGTGAAGCATGAGATATCAATAATTTCTATAAACTAAAACCACCACCGTGCTCTAAAAGATATAAGTGAAGCACTAGAGCAAAAACTATATAGCTCAAAAGGTATAAGTGAAGCACATAGAGTATTCTAATAAATTCCGAATCATGTGTGTATCTCTCAAAAGGTGTGTACAGCAAAGATGATTGTGGTAAACTAAAAAGCAAAGACTCAAATCATACAAGACGCTCCAAGCAAAACACATATCATGTGGTGAATAAAAATATAGCCCCAAGTAAAGTTACCGATAGACGAAGACGAAACAGGGGATGCCTTCCGGGGCATCCCCAAGCTTAAGCTTTTGGTTGTCCTTGAATTTTACCTTGGGGTGCCTTGGCCATCCCCAAGCTTAGTCTCTTGCCACTCCTTGTTCCATAATCCATCAAATCTTTACCCAAAACTTGAAAACTTCACAACACAAAACTCAACAGAAAATCTCATAAGCTCCGTTAGCGAAATAAAACAAACCACCACTCTAAAGTACTGTATTGAACTCATTCATTATTTATATTGGTGTTAAACCAACTGTATTCAAACTTCTCTATGGTTTATAAGCTCTTTTACTAGACATAGATTCATCAAAATAAGCAAACAACACACGAAAAACAGAATCTGTCAAAAACAGAACAGTCTGTAGTAATCTGTATCTAACGCAAACTTCTGTAACTCAAACAATTCTGATAAAATAGGAAATCCTGAATAATTTGTTTATTGATCTACTTCAATTGGAATCAGTATTTTATCACGTTCTGGTGATTTTAAAGAATTGTTTTCGTGAGCAGAAAGTTTCTGACTTTTTCAGCAAGATCAAATAACTATTATCCAAGAAGATCCTATAGATTTCACTTGGCACAAACACTAATTAAAACACAAAAACAAATCTAACCAGAGGCTAGATCAAATATTATTACTAAACAGCAAGGATAAATATTGGGTTGTCTCCCCACAAGCGCTTTTCTTTAAAGCCTTTTTAGCTAGGCATTGAGATTTCGATGATGCTCACATAAAAGATAGTAATTGAAACACAAAGAGAGCATAATAAAACATGTGAAAATCACATCTAAGTCTAACATACTTCCTATGCATAGGCATCTTATAGGCAAACAAATTATCAAGGCAAGCAAAAACTAGCATATGCAAGGAAGCGGAAAGAAACAATAGCAATCTCAACATAACGAGAGGTAATTTAGTAACATGAAAATTTCTACAACCATATTTTGCTCTCTCATAATAATTACATGTAGGATCATAAGAAAATTCAACAATATAGCTATCACCAAACATATTCTTAACACGATCCACATGTATGCAAAGTTGACACTCTTCCAAATAGTGGGATTATCATTAACTAAAGTCATGACCTCTCCAAACCCACTTTTATCAAAAATACCATAAGATTGAACATTCTCCAAATATGTGGGATCTAAAGTTGACACTCTTCTAAACACACTTTCAATATTATTGCAAACACTATTATCAATCTCATATTCATCATGGGGCTTAAATAAATTTTCAAGATCATAAGAAGAATCACCCCAATCATGATCAGTGCAACAAGTAATAGACATAGCAAAAATAGCATACCAAGCTTAGGGTTTTGCATATTATTAGCATAATTGACATCAAGAGAATTTATAGTAAAATCATTGCAATCATACTTTTTATTCAAGGCGCTATCGTGAATCTCTTCATAAATTTCTTCATCACAATTTTTAGATTCACGAATTTCAAGCAAAACCTCATAAAGATAATCTAGTGCACTCAAATCACTAGAAATTGGTTCATCATAATTGGATCTCTTAAAAAGATTAGCAAGCAGGTGACGATCCATAAATCTTAGGTTCTCCGTTTAGCAACAAATTATTCCAACCAAACGAGCAAACTAGCCAAGTAAGACATCAAGGCAAACGAAAAGACGAACAGAACAAGGGCGAATAAAACGGCAAGGTTGAAGTGGGGGAGAGGAAAACGAGAGGCAAATGGCAAATAATGTAATGCGAGGGATATGAGTTTGTGATGGGTACTTGGTATGTCTTGACTTGTGCGTAGACTCCCCGGCAACGGCGCCAGAAATCCTTCTTGCTACCTCTTGAGCACTGCGTTGGTTTTCCCTTGAAGAGGAAAGGGTGATGCAGTAAAGTAGCGTAAGTATTTCCCTCAGTTTTGAGAACCAAGGTACCAATCTAGTAGGAGACCACGCTCAAGTCCCACGTACCTACACAAACAAATAAGAACCTTGCAACCAAAGCGATAAAGGGGTTGCCAATCCCTTCACGGCCACTTGCAAAAGTGAGATCTGATAGAGATAATAAGATAATATTTTTGGTATTTTTATGATAAACACTAAAAGTAAAGAAAGCAAAACAAACAAAGATAGAAATAACGGGAGATTAATATGATAGAGAATAGACCCGGGGGCCATAGGTTTCACTTGTGGCTTCTCTCAAGAGCATAAGTATTACGGTGGGTGAACAAATTACTGTCGAGCAATCGATAGAATTGAGCATAGTTATGAGAATATCTAGGCATGATCATGTATATAGGCATCACGTCAGTGACAAGTAGACCGACTCCTGCCTGCATCTACTACTATTACTCCACACATCGACCGCTATCCAGCATGCATCTAGAGTATTAAGTTCATAAGAACAGAGTAACGCATTAAGCAAGATGACATGATGTAGAGGGATAAACTCAAGCAATATGATATAAACCCATCTTTTTATCCTCGATGGCAACAATACAATACGTGTCGTTTCCCCTTCTGACACTGGGATCGAGCACCGTATGATTGAACCCAAAGCTAAGCACTTCTCCCATTGCAAGAAAGATCAATCTAGTAGGCCAAACCAAACTGATAATTCAAAGAGACTTGCAAAGATAACAAATCCTACATAAAAGAATTCAGAGGAGATTCAAATGTTTTTCATAGATAATCTTTATCATAAACCCACAATTCATCGGATCTCGACAAACACACCGCAAAAGAAGATTACATCGAATAGATCTCCAAGAGAATCGAGGAGAACTTTGTATTGAGATCCAAAGAGAGAGAAGAAGTCATCTAGCTAACAACTATGGACCCGAAGGTCTGAGGTAAACTACTCACACATCATCGGAGAGGCTATGGTGTTGATGTAGAAGCCCTCCGTGATCAATGCCCCCTCCGGCGGAGCGCCGGAAAAGGCCCCAAGATGGGATCTCACGGGTACAGAGAGTTGCGGCGGTGGAAATAGGGTTTCGTCCTCTGTTCTGATGTTTCCAGGGTATATGAGTATATATAGGCGAAAGAGGTCGGTTAGGAGAGCCAGGAGGGGCCCACGAGGGTGGGGGGCGCGCCCAGGGGGGCAGGCGCGTCTCCCTGCCTCGTGGCCTCCTCGTTGATTGCTTGACGTCCACTCCAAGTCCACTGGATCACGTTTGTTCCAAAAATCACGTTCCCGAAGGTTTCATTCCATTTGGACTCCGTTTGATATCCCTTTCCTTCGAAACACTGAAATACGCAAAAAAAAACAGCAATTTGGGCTGGGCCTCCGGTTAATAGGTTAGTCCCAAAAATAATATAAAAGTGTATAATAAAGCCCATTGAACATCCAAAACAGATAATATAATAGCATGGAACAATCAAAATTTATAGATACGTTGGAGACGTATCACGCATAAGCGTCGCTCCCTTCGTGAAGGCGTTGCTGTTGAAGAATCTCGTTGTCCGTCTGATGTCATGTGGTGGTTGGTGCGGATATGGTAATTTCTGTAGTTTGCAGATCGCGGATCGGATTGCTTTGGATTTTTTTCCTCGCCCATGCATAGCTTTGGTCTTATATGACTTTGCTCTCTGTTGGGTTTTTTTGTGTGTGTGTGCGCGTTTGTAATGATTGTGTGCATCTTAGCTATACAGAGGCCGGGTGTGTGCTCATTGTGTTTTGTATCCTTTTAATGCTCCATTTTGAGCAAATAATATCCACCCTTTGTCGAAAAGGAAACAAGGCTGCTTTTTCCTTTGAAACATCTTGGCTTGAGAGCGAAGATTTTCTCCATAGCTAAACTAAATTATGGTCAAAGGACGTCAAAGGAGTCACTAATATTGATGAGTGACAATTCAAAATCCGGAACCTTAGGCAATTCCTGTAGGCTTGGGCTAAGCGTATTAGTGATGAGTACAAGAAGGAGAAATTTTTTCTTCTCACTATTGTTAATGCATCACTTCTCCGCAGCATATCTTCATACTAAGCGGGAGGCGGACAATTTTTAGCCAAGATTTTTAGTGAAGAAGAAATGAAATGGGCCTGGGGGCAAAAGTAAGATTTTCCAGCAAGGGTAGCACACACCCGGCCTCTGTATAGCTAAGATGCACACAATCATTACAAACGCACACACACAGACAAAAAAACCCAATAGAGAGCAAAGTCATATAAGACCAAAGCTATGCATGGGCGAGGAAAAAAATCCAAAGCAATCCGATCCGCGATCTGCAAACTACAGAAATTACCATATCCGCACCAACCACCACATGACATCAGACGGACAACGAGATTCTTCAACAGCAACGCCTTCATGAAGGGAGCGACGCTTATGCGTGATACGTCTCCAACGTATCTATAAATTTTGATTGTTCCATGCTATTATATTATCTGTTTTGGATGTTCAATGGGCTTTATTATACACTTTTATATTATTTTTGGGACTAACCTATTAACCAGAGGCCCAGCCCAAATTGCTGTTTATTTTTGCGTATTTCAGTGTTTCGAAGGAAAGGGATATCAAACGGAGTCCAAACGGAATGAAACCTTCGGGAACGTGATTTTTGGAACAAACGTGATCCAGTGGACTTGGAGTGGACGTCAAGCAATCAACGAGGAGGCCACGAGGCAGGGAGGCGCGCCTGCATCCCTGGGCGCGCCCCCCACCCTCGTGGGCCCCTCCTGGCTCTCCTGACCGACCTCTTTCGCCTATATATACTCATATACCCTGGAAACATCAGAACAGAGGACGAAACCCTATTTCCACCGCCGCAACTCTCTGTACCCGTGAGATCCCATCTTGGGGCCTTTTCCGGCGCTCCGCCGGAGGGGGCATTGATCACGGAGGGCTTCTACATCAACACCATAGCCTCTCCGATGATGTGTGAGTAGTTTAACTCAGACCTTCGGGTCCATAGTTGTTAGCTAGATGCCTTCTTCTCTCTCTTTGGATCTCAATACAAAGTTCTCCTCGATTCTCTTAGAGATCTATTCGATGTAATCTTCTTTTGCGGTGTGTTTGTCGAGATTCGATGTATTGTGGGTTTATGATAAAGATTATCTATGAAAAACATTTGAATCTCCTCTGAATTCTTTTATGTAGGATTTGTTATCTTTGCAAGTCTCTTTGAATTATCAGTTTGGTTTGGCCTACTAGATTGATCTTTCTTGCAATGGGAGAAGTGCTTAGCTTTGGGTTCAATCATACGGTGCTCGATCCCAGTGTCAGAAGGGGAAACGACACGTATTGTATTGTTGCCATCGAGGATAAAAAGATGGGTTTATATCATATTGCTTGAGTTTATCCCTCTACATCATGTCATCTTGCTTAATGCGTTACTCTGTTCTTATGAATTAATACTCTAGATGCATGCTGGATAGCGGTCGATGTGTGGAGTAATAGTAGTAGATGCAGGCAGGAGTCGGTCTACTTGTCACTGACGTGATGCCTATATACATGATCATGCCTAGATATTCTCATAACTATGCTCAATTCTATCGATTGCTCGACAGTAATTTGTTCACCCACCGTAATACTTATGCTCTTGAGAGAAGCCACAAGTGAAACCTATGGCCCCCGGGTCTATTCTCTATCATATTAATCTCCCGTTATTTCTATCTTTGTTTGTTTTGCTTTCTTTACTTTTAGTGTTTATCACAAAAATACCAAAAATATTATCTTATTATCTCTATCAGATCTCACTTTTGCAAGTGGCCGTGAAGGGATTGGCAACCCCTTTATCGCGTTGGTTGCAAGGTTCTTATTTGTTTGTGTAGGTACGTGGGACTTGAGCGTGGTCTCCTACTAGATTGATACCTTGGTTGTCAAAACTGAGGGAAATACTTACGCTACTTTACTGCATCACCCTTTCCTCTTCAAGGGAAAACCAACGCAGTGCTCAAGAGGTAGCAAGAAGGATTTCTGGCGCCGTTGCCGGGGAGTCTACGCACAAGTCAAGACATACCAAGTACCCATCACAAACTCATATCCCTCGCATTACATTATTTGCCATTTGCCTCTCGTTTTCCTCTCCCCCACTTCAACCTTGCCGTTTTATTCGCCCTTGTTCTGTTCGTCTTTTCGTTTGCCTTGATGTCTTACTTGGCTAGTTTGCTCGTTTGGTTGGAATAATTTGTTGCTAAACGGAGAACCTAAGATTTATGGATCCTCACCTGCTTGCTAATCTTTTTAAGAGATCCAATTATGATGAACCAATTTCTAGTGATTTGAGTGCACTAGATTATCTTTATGAGGTTTTGCTTGAAATTCGTGAATCTGAAAATTGTGATGAAGAAATTTATGAAGAGATTCACGATAGCGCCTTGAATAAAAAGTATGATTGCAATGACTTTACTATAAATTCTCTTGATGTCAATTATGCTAATAATATGCAAAACCCTAAGCTTGGGTATGCTAGTTTTTCTATGTCTATTACTTGTTGCACTGATCATGATTGGGGTGATTCTTCTTATGATCTTGAAAATTTATTTAAGCCCCATGATGAATATGAGATTGATAATAGTGTTTGCAATAATATTGAAAGTGTGTTTGGAAGAGTGTCAACTTTAGATCCCACATATTTGGAGAATGTTCAATCTTATGGTATTTTTGATAAAAGTTGGTTTGGAGAGGTCATGACTTTAGTTAATGATAATCCCACTATTTGGAAGAGTGTCAACTTTGCATACATGTGGATCATGTTAAGAATATGTTTGGTGATAGCTATATTGTTGAATTTTCTTATGATCCTACATGTAATTATTATGAGAGAGCAAAATATGGTTGTAGAAATTTTCATGTTACTAAATTACCTCTCGTTATGTTGAGATTGCTATTGTTTCTTTCCGCTTCCTTGCATATGCTAGTTTTTGCTTGACTTGATAATTTGTTTGCCTATAAGATGCCTATGCATAGAAAGTATGTTAGACTTAGATGTGATTTGCACATGTTTTATTATGCTCTCTTTGTGTTTCAATTACTATCTTTTATGTGAGCATCATTGAAATCTCAATGCCTAGCTAAAAAGGCTTTAAAGAAAAGCGCTTGTGGGGAGACAACCCAATATTTATCCTTGCTGTTTAGTAATAATATTTGATCTAGCCTCTGGTTAGATTTGTTTTTGTGTTTTAATTAGTGTTTGTGCCAAGTGAAATCTATAGGATCTTCTTGGATAATAGTTATTTGATCTTGCTGAAAAAGTCAGAAACTTTCTGCTCACGAAAACAATTGTTTAAAATCACCAGAACGTGATAAAATACTGATTCCAATTGCAGTAGATCAATAAACAAATTATTCAGGATTTCCTATTTTATCAGAATTTTTTGAGTTACAGAAGTTTGCGTTAGATACAGATTACTACAGACTGTTCTGTTTTTGACAGATTCTGTTTTTCGTGTGTTGTTTGCTTATTTTGATGAATCTATGTCTAGTAAAAGAGCTTATAAACCATAGAGAAGTTGGAATACAGTTGGTTTAACACCAATATAAATAATGAATGAGTTCAATACAGTACTTTAGAGTGGTGGTTTGTTTTATTTCGCTAACGGAGCTTATGAGATTTTCTGTTGAGTTTTGTGTTGTGAAGTTTTCAAGTTTTGGGTAAAGATTTGATGGATTATGGAACAAGGAGTGGCAAGAGACTAAGCTTGGGGATGGCCAAGGCACCCCAAGGTAAAATTCAAGGACAACCAAAAGCTTAAGCTTGGGGATGCCCCGGAAGGCATCCCCTGTTTCGTCTTCGTCTATCGGTAACTTTACTTGGGGCTATATTTTTATTCACCACATGATATGTGTTTTGCTTGGAGCGTCTTGTATGATTTGAGTCTTTGCTTTTTAGTTTACCACAATCATCTTTGCTGTACACACCTTTTGAGAGATACACACATGATTCGGAATTTATTAGAATACTCTATGTGCTTCACTTATACCTTTTGAGCTATATAGTTTTTGCTCTAGTGCTTCACTTATATCTTTTAGAGCACGGTGGTGGTTTTAGTTTATAGAAATTATTGATATCTCATGCTTCACTTATATTATTTTGAGAGTCTTAAACAGCGTGGTAATTTGCTTTAATTGTGAAATTAGTTCTAATATGATAGGCATCCAGGATGGGTATAATAAAAACTTCCATATTGAGTTCATTGAATATCGTCACAAGTTTGATACTTGATAATTGTTTTGAGATATAAAGGTGGTAATATTAGAATGTGCTAGTTGAGTAATTGTGAAATTGAGAAATACTTGTGTTAACGTTGGCAAGTCCCGTAGCATGCACGTATGGTAGAAGTTGTGTGACAAATTTGAAGCATAAGGTGTTCTTTTATTGCTTTCCTTATGAGTGGCGGTCGGGGACGAGCGATGGTCTTTTTCCTACCAATCTATCCCTCTAGGGGCATGCATAGTAGTACTTTGCTTTGAGGGCTAATAAACTTTTGCAATAAGTATATGAGTTCTTTATGACTAATGTGAGTCCATGGATTATACGCACTCTCACCCTTCCACAATTTTCTAGCCTCTACGGTGTCGTGCATTGCCCTTTCTCACCTTGAGAGTTGGTGCAAACTTCGCTGGTGCATCCAAACCCCGTGATATGATACGCTCTATCACACATAAACCTCCTTATATCTTCCTCAAAACAGCCACCATACCTACCTATCATGGCATTTCCATAGCCATTCCGAAATATATTGCCATGCAACTTTCCACCGTTCCGTTTATTATGACACGCTCCATCATTGTCATATTGCCTTGCATGATCATGTAGTTGACATTGTATTTGTGGCAAAGCCACCATTCATAATTTTTCATACATGTCACTCTTGATTCATTGCATATCCCGGTACACCGCCGGAGGCATTCACATAGAGTCATATTTTGTTCTAAGTATTGAGTTGTAATTCTTGAGTTGTAAGTAAATAAAAGTGTGATGATCATTATTAGAGCATTGTCCCATGTGAGGAAAGGATGATGGAGACTATGATTCCCCCACAAGTAGGGATGAGATTCCGGACTAAGAAAAAAAGGAGAAGGCCCAAATAAAAAAAGAGAAAAAAAGAAAAAAAAATGAGAGAAAAAGAGAGAAGGGACAATGTTACTATCCTTTTTCACACTTGTGCTTCAAAGTAGCACCGTGATCTTCATGATAGAGAGTCTCCTATGTTGTCACTTTCATATACTAGTGGGAATTTTTCATTTTAGAACTTGGCTTGTATATTCCAATGATGGGCTTCCTCAAAATGCCCTAGGTCTTCATGAGAAAGCGAGTTGGATGCACACCCACTTAGTTTCTTTTGTTGATCTTTCATATATTTATAGCTCTAGTGCATCCGTTGCATGGCAATCCCTACTCCTCGCATTGACATCAATTGATGGGCATCTCCATAGCCCATTGATTAGCCGCGTCAATGTGAGACTTTCTACCTTTTTGTCTTCTCACATAACCCCCATCATTATACCTTATTCGACCCATAGTGCTATATCCATGGCTTGCGCTCATGTATTGCGTGAAGGTTGAAAAGGCTGAAGCGCGTTAAAAAGTATGAACCAATTGCTCGGCTTGTCATCGGGGTTATGCACGATGAGAACGTTTTGTGTGACGAAAATGAAGCATGGCCTAACCATATGATTTTGTAGGGATAAGCTTTCTTTGGCTATGTTATTTTGATAAGACATAATTGCTTGGTTAGCATGTTTGAAGTATTATTACTTTTATGTCAACATTAAACTTTTATCTATGCGTCGCATTCACCGGATCCAACCACACGAGGTCGGAATCTAGCTTTTGACCCTGAAGAACCAGTTTGAGCATATCCAAGCAATGCATCCAACAAGGTAACGACTTAAAACATCGCCATTGCTAGGTATATCCAACACGGAAACCTAGGCTTTCACCCAGGAACTCATGACCAGGTGCTTGCATAGAACCACCATCGACGTCACTTATGTGTTATCATCACCACTTTTCCGCATCGCAGCAGCTACATGCGGTGTGGACCGCCGCCGCCGCACAACCACCCCACTGCGTCAAGCCGTCATCCATAGTTTGCATCTCCATGCCGAGGTTAGCATCGGGTCTGATGAGATGAGCCAGGCACCAGCCATCCCGTGATGGATTAAATTGCCCTGTTGCCGCCGATCCTGCCAGCCGCCTGTCGGAGCCCGCCTTAGCACCAGCACCGCCGTCTCCCAGTGAATCCAGCAGAGGAACCCCCAGGAGAGAGATGGCGAGCCACGAGAGCGCCCCGCCGCCGCTGTCCCCGGACCCGACGGGCTTCGCCGGCAGGGCCTCAGGCAGCCCGCCTTAGCACCAGCGCCGCCGTCTCCCAGTGAATCCAGCAGAGGAACCCCCAGGAGAGAGATGGCGAGCCAGGAGAGCGCCCCACCGCCGCCGTCCCCGGACCCGACGGGCTTCGCCGGTAGGGCCTCAGGCAGCGGCGAGACAGGAGGGGCTGGGGAAGATGACTGGGGCGGCGCGATGGATGGCCTCCCGTGTCGCCACACACGACGCGGGGGCGATCCACTTTTCATGGAGCGAGCGAGATAAAAAATTGGGGGAGAATTTCAGTTCCCCGGCCTCTGCACCAACTAGGGATGCATACGGCCATTTTAGTATGAGTACCAAGATACACATGGTCCTCAGAATTTTCTAAATGAGAATCAAGATAGTTTTTAATGAGTGGTTCCATCACACACCAAACTTGATCCTCAATAAATAGGGAAAAACCCCTGCGCATCACCTGTCAATTCTAGGAATTGAACTCGGGTCGTTAGGCTGCACAACCGCATGCCCAACCACTGAGCCAAGGCTCAGGTGAGCCGCCCCGAATTTTTTATTAATAGTAATTAATAATCACAGAATTATGAAAAAAGGAAAGGATAATTCCTTATTTGAGAAATAGGAAGAACGCTAGGCATTACAGCGTCCACATGCGGACGCTAGTATATGCAACGTCCAGATCGGGACGCTAGCATCGATCGCGGCCACCGTTAGGTTGGGCCCCATCCGCAATCCAGCGGCTCTGGCCCATTATCGCCTCGGCCACCTCTCCACGGCCGCCGCCGCCGCCCTCCACCTCTCGTCCCCGCGAGCACATATCCACGGCCGCCGCCGCCCTCCACCTGTGATCCCCGTGACCACCTATCCACGGCCGCCTCCGCCCTCCACCTCATCTCTCGCCAAACTCCTCAAGGCCGCCTCCCTATAATCCCCTCGTCCACCTCCTCACTGTCGAAGTAGGTTGCGCCACCACGGCGAGATTGGCGGAGTTGACGGCCCTTCTCTCTTCTCTCGACCGCGGTCTTCATGACATTTTTTCGATTGTTATACTCACCTATTGTGACGTTATCATATAACATATACTCTGTACTCCATCCGTCCAAGTATTTTCGAACGGAGGGAGTATTCGGCTTCAACGCCAAATTTACTACATGAAATTTCTTCACTTATGTAATGATGAGATACATGGAGTAGTACTCTATCGCGTACCTTGTACGCCTGATTGTTCCGTGTGGTCATCGAGGAGATAGTATGTAAGTGAAGTAATACCATCAAACAAGCAATGATGTATCCTTTCAACAAAAAAATTATGTATCAAACTGGTGCTACCGCTGTAAACCATACTACATTTTTTAAAACTCCATACTGCATTTTATTAAGACGTTAATAGAATGGATAAGTGTTCGCTGCTGTTAGTATGGGTCAATGGGATGTGCACGACTGGAGCAGTATGTTTTTTACAGGAATTTTTTAACATGCTCCTTCTTACCCCTTTTTTTTACATGTCAGGTTAGAAGATAAGAGTTAATTAGACAACTAATTAGTGAGATCAACGGCTCAGTTCTATTATATACCCTCATCTCTCATGTGAAAAGAGGGGGTAAGAGGGAGCATGTTAAAACTGCTTGCATCGAGACTAACTCACAAATTAAAATGATGTTTCTGTGGTACTGCCTATTTATTTTGCATACTAAGAGAACATGTCCAAACAAAATTTCTCTTTTAAAAACAAGGTATGCAGGTATGTAGGGACTAATGAGGTAAATCCTTCATATACCATAATGATGAGTATGCATGTTTACATTTTTTAAAGCTAGCTACGTGTATGTCAAAATTGTTCTTGATCAATTAATGGTTAATCATCATTTGTCCGAGAAGGTATGTGGGTTACCATAGAGTTTGCTCAAATCTTAATCATCACAGAAGAGTACTGAGTACCATCACGCAAACCAAGTGCACCTACACGTAAACCAAAAGGTCATGGCGTGTTGATTTTGTGTTCACAGGTTTTCTGCAGATCACGCTATAACATAAACAGTCTGAAAAACAGTTAGAGTGTTCCATTTTTTATAGCCAACACTTTTTCTTGAATGAGAGTATAACCCTCGGCCTCTGCATCAGGACGATGCATATAACAACCATATATTATTAAGAATGTAAAGTCCAGCAGCTGAACAACATCAACCCGGAAATAAAGCAAAAAAGAAAAAGAAACTGAGGCCGCATGCCTCATGACAATAACTCCACCAGATAACCACTAATCATATGTTACAAGACGACAGTAACAATTATAGTGTTTCAATTTTTACAGCCAACTATACTATTTTTGCTGTTATTCTGAAAAGATACGTGCTTCTATCAAGGAATATAGGGCCGCGTGAGTAGCTCTTGACGAAAGGTACAGCTCACCACCCTCTAAGCATTACATCCATAATTCAAACAAAGAAGATGTTTTCTATTCAAATAAAATATTTCTGAAAACTCGAAGTTGGACTCGCTCAGCTTTTCTAGAGGCTTGCTCTTCTACTAATGGCCGTCGGTAAATTGGACAGGTTAACTTAGGCACACTACTACGGATGGAAATTGTAACAGCATGCATGATGTCTCACTTCACTCGGAGACATATTTTGTTATAAGCATGTAGTCTCACTTCACTCGGAGAAGGAAAGAATAGCATGCACGATAAAGGAATCCAACTTCCACCTATGCAACCAAAAAGTACTGATGACGTAATACCAGCACCTTAATCAGCATACACTTGCACTTCTAGATTCAAAGGTTCAAGCCAAAATAAATCTACAACTAAATTTGCAATAATTTGTTTGTCTAAGGCATCTGCCCGTTGTGCCATTTGGCGAATGTAGGTTCTAAAAAGCGCTGGTGATTTTGTGGTCGTGACTCCCCCTCCCCGGCCGCCGGGAAGCCTGCGCGGGCGCCGGTGAAGGTGGCGGGGGGGGGGGGGGGGATCTCGGCGCAACATCCCCTCTCGGAGGCCAGTGGTTCCTGGGGCGGCGGCCCCAGCCGGGGAGGCGGCGTCGTCGGGCGGTTGGCGGCGTTCGCAGGGGTGCTGGCCAGCGTGCTTGGCCGCGCGGGCGGTGGGTGGCTGTTGGAATCCGGCCGCAACGCGAAGTCTATTCTTCGTCAGATCTGGAGGTTCGAAATCCCTCTCCCTGCTGCCTCTCTCTCGCCGTCGGCGGGGGCTAGCGATTTGTTCTCTGGCTCCGGCGTTGGTGTGTGCTGTTGGCCAGCTAGGGGACTGGGGGGGAAACCTTGGCCGGTCCGGCAGCGGCAACGCCCAAGGGCGCTGCTTTCCTCCATGGGGGCGCAGCCGAGGTCCCCTGCTCTCCACCCCGACCCCCCTGCCCGGGTGAAAGCCCTTTATCCACTGCGGATTTGGCGGCGGCGGCGCCTTGTGCGTCGTGACCTTGCCTTGGTGTCGTTAGGGGTGTTGGGCGTGGTCAGGAGACTCTATAGGTGAGGGATTGAGCCGCCTCCTCTTCGTCGACCGATTCCATGAAGCTTGTCTCCAACTAGTTGGGCATGGATCGTGGCGGAGCGGCCGGCTAGGGATATTCGAAGTGGTCGCACTATGTCCACCTTACGATGTGAGGGCGGCATTCTTCCAGCTCTAGGGTGAGCTTCTCAAAATCCCTACGGTGCGGCGCCTACGAGCCATGGCGAGGGGGTAGGGTCCCTCTTCGGTGATAGAGAAGGAAGATGTTGTTCCCCTTCTTCTCTAGGTGTTCCTGGAGCATGGCCATCTTCGATGGTCGGCTATGTCCTGCTCTGCTACATATGATCCTAGTGTGGAGTGCTCGGTCTTTGCAAGTTGTAATCTTAATTTCCATTTCGTTAGCTGCTTGTGGAGGTTGTAGTGAGTGTTTTTGCCCAGTGTTCCCCATTGTATTGTTCTGACCGTTGTAATTTGGGTTGTTTGTTGTAACTCCTGGCCGGTTGATGGCTTTGTTAATTCAAAATCGCGCTCTTCGTGAGCCTTCGTTACAAAAAAAGCGCTGGTCCAAGAAGGGGGGGGAGGTTCCGAAAGGCTGTCCAAACTTAATTACAGACCTGTAAAGCCAATCGGCTACCACCAGGAAATGATGCCATCCCCTCTGGGATCCATGCTCCAGCGTGCAGATTGCAGAATTATTGTGTTCCACATCCAAATCGATTTGTTGTGTTGTTGATGCTGGTGTTATGCCCTAGATGATTAATATTCCCTTGCGTTTATGCATTTTTTGGATGATACGACGTTACTATTATCTGTATGCATTTTACTTTACAACATCACTAATTCCTTTTATGGGTCGTGACCTTAGAGCATCGCCAGCCGAGCCCCCAATAGCCCCCCCAGGCGGCTTTTTAGCGTCGGCGGCCGAAAATCGGCCCAGTCGCTCCCCCAGGATCTCATTTAGCGCCGGTTTGGGCCGAAATAACAACCGGCGATCCCGAGCCGAACCCAAGCGCCCGGGGGTCGCCTGGGGGCGCCGGCAAAAGCGAAAAGGGGCGTGGGGCCGCTCTGTCAGCGAGAGGAGGCCCTTTTCCCGCCGTTTCCTCCCGCTTTCCCCCTCAGCTTCCCTCTCATTCTCCATTCTCCCGCCATTCTCCTCCTCCTCTCCTCCCAGCCGGCTGCCATGCCGCCGAAGAAGTACGTGGTCCCCCGCGCCGCGACGGATGCCACCGCCGCCACCCAGCCGAAGCAGAGGAAGTAGAGGGCGCTGTCGTCCAAGCCCCCGGGCATGTCTAACGCCGACTGGAGGGCGGAAGTTCAGCGCCGGGAGGCAGTCACCACCGACCGCCGGAACAGGGCGAACGCCAAGAAGGCCCGGGACAGGGCGGCGCTCCCGGCTGCGGCGGTGGCGGAGCAGGCGGAACGCTCGTCCGAACAAACTGAGGCGGCTCGCGCGGGGATGATGAATCCGCCCGGCGGCCACGACCCGTACGCATCCTGGAGCCAGCAAAGCGTTGGGTCTCCGGCCGGCTTCTCGTCGTCGCCATAACCCTGGGGCTGCACGCCGTTGCCGGGCTACGCCGACGGCGACGCACACGGTGGGTTCAACCCCAATACCACCTTCCCCCATGGTCACCCGGCCCAGCACACACCCTCACCCACCTTCGCCGGCATGCAGTACCCTCCGTACACCTATTCACCGCCGGCCTACGCAGCCTCCCCGATGCCACCCCTCCGCCGTGGCGCGCTGCTCTTCTCACAAGCCTCCTCGTCGCATCTCGGCGACACCACCGCAACGGAGGCCGACATGGACGACATCATCACGACCGGCTCGGCCGCCGCCACCGCCTCCCCCGGGTTCACTGCCCAAGATGACACAATAGACCTCAACGGCGACATGGGCGGCGAGCTCGACTACGGCGAGAAGGAGCCAGAGCCGGAGGAGCCGGCGCTGCTCCGGCAAGGATAGGAAAGAAGAAGAAGAAGCGAGCGGCCAGGACCAGCGAGTCGCGCATCAAGTGGGCATCGAAGGAGGACGAGTGCCTCGCCGAAGCGTGGAAAGTTGTCTGGCTCGACCCGATCACCGGCACGAACCAGAGCGTCGACACGTATTGGGAGCGCATCAAGGCCGAGTTCGACGAGCGCAAACTTGTCGACCCCTACTTCAAAGGCGTCTACATGCAGTGCGGGTCGAAGGCAATGGCGAACACCACCGTTTGATGCATTGCCTACGCGTCTTTTCTTTTTGCACGCCGAACTTTTCATTTGATCGCCAAACTGTGGCGCTGATCGCCGGACTTGTGGCTTTTTTGGGAGCGGGAATGGACCAAGTTTGAATTTGCAACGCCTTGGGGGCGGCACCTGGGGGCGTGGCTGGGACTTAGATCGCCCCTAGGGCCTAAAAATCGCTGGGGCAGCGCCCGAAATAGCGCCGGCCTATGCACTGGGGGGCCGAACGAGTGGAGATGGTCTTATGATTATGTGATGCCGGAGGAGGAAAATGATCCCAATGAGATGGAGGTGGAACAGGAGATCTTCAATCCTACCGCCGAGACATTGAATCTTCGATTGTACACTTTGGATACAGGCGATGCCAACAATAGTTAATTGATTTGCGTGAGAACACATGTCCTTGCCCCTGCCAACTGCACAAATCATGGTTCTTGTACACAAACAAAGATAGTAGACACAGATGTGAAGGGGAGTCAGGAATAGGGCACCATATTTGCAGAGGCCGGGGTTATCCTCTTCAAGAAAAAAAAAGGAAGAGAGCACCATGGAGAGATTTAGGAAGAGATGCAGCAATTGGAATGAGAGGTTTATGTCCCATGCGGCAAAAGAGGTAAACGTGAAAGCGGTGGCGTAGGCCCTCACCACACATGTAATGGGGGTCTTTAAACTCAATCAGAACTTCTGCGACAATTATGAGAAGGTAATTAGAGACTTTTGGTGGGGAGACAAAGATGATAGACGCAAGGTCCATTGGATGTCATGGGAGAACATGACGAAGCCAAAATGTGATGGGGGGGTAGGCTTCCGAGATATGCATATGTTTAATGAGGCCCTACTTGCCATACAAGGATGGAGGTTGCTACACAAGCCAGAGAGTCTCTGTGCTAGAGTTCTAAAATACAAATATTATCCCAATGGTAACCTTCTTGACACCGTCTTCTCGTCGAATGCATCACCCACGTGAAGGGGAATTGAGTTTGGCCTAGAACTCTTGAAAACGGCCCTCATCTAGCGAATCGGGGATGGAAGGAACATTCAAATTATGAGAGATCAATGGATCCCAAGGAAAGAAAGGCTGAAGGTGACATCATTTATAAAGAGGTCCAGACTCAGGTGGGTTAACCAGTTTGATCGACCCCCAGACAAAAGAGTGGAAGGTTGATCTAGTGAAGCAAATTTTCCACTCCTTTGATGCGGATGAGATTTGCAAATTAAAAATCCCGTGGGGGGGGGGGGGGAGTCGACGACTGTATCGCTTGGCACTATGAAAAAACGGGTGCATTCACAGTCAGGAGTGCTTATGTAACAAACTGGTTTTTGGCCCTTTTCTTTTTCATTTTGATATATCGGTTTTTGCTCTGTTTTTCTTTTTGGAGTGGTTATGTGGCCTTGTCACCTGGGAAATCATCCTCATTTCCTCTCCCAAGTGACTCATTATTCTCAATACCTTGCCAAGATCATGTCACTCCACTGCCTGACCAAACCATAATTTCTTTTTCTAGGGAAAATTCCCTTTTCTATTAAAGGAATAACCCTGCCTGCCCTAGGTTGTGAAGCAACCTATATTTCTGTCCATAAAAAAATTCCGAAATAATTCTCATAATTTCTTTGGGTCATATATTGCTCAAATATGCCCAAACTTTCCTGTTCTAGACCAAGAATAATTCTCCAAAAATTATTCGTCATTTCTGTCCAGTGTGGCTTTCTGTGAAGGAAGTGCCACCTATCCAAACTTGTTTGCTCCCAAACTTGTTGGGCATTCTTTTATGTCCAAATTATTGCCTCATGCCAAAATTCAACTTTATTTGCCTAGCCAATCTTCCTCAGTGATTTTTCAAAGTTTCTGTCAAACAGAAGCCACTGTGAAGGAAGTACCAGCTAGGAGCATCCAAATGAGTTGAAATTTTGCATGCCTCTTCATGTGCTCATATAATTACCCTCCTCCAAATTTTAGCTCCATCCCTTGATCTATGTGAGCACAGGACCAAATCTTTGATTCTGGCAATATTTTCAGGTTGTGAAGCAAGTGCATTTTATATTGCTTCATTAATTCTGAGAAATTACCAGATTGTTCTCCCACCAAAATAACATCCCTCCACCAAATTTGGCACCATTTCATCTAGCCAATATTTCTCCAAAATTATTCCAAGATTCTGGTCAGTGAAGATTTTTGTGAAGCAGGCACCATTTTGGCTTGTCCATTTGGTATGAAACTTTGACAGCACCTCTATATGTCCAAAGCATCAAGCCTTGCCAAATTTGAGCTCAAGTTGATGCTTAATGTGAGTGCATCATCATGCTCAAGTTTCTAGACCATTTTGGTCAGTTGCAAAGCAACTATATCAACCATTGGTCCAAATCACCTCAAATTTCACAGGATTAGAGTCCTTCCTATCCTAAACCTCCCAGGCAGCTTATTTAGCCCTTAGCATTTATTTGTTGATCACTACATCATGCTTCAGATTGATGCAGTAAACTTCAGAGCTTACTTACCATTTACCCACTTCACTTTTCATCGAACTACCCGCGCAGTTGAAAACTACCTTGGATGAACTTACCACTAGACAACATTTGCCAGCCATTTGTCTCCTCCTCATGCCAGTCTGCGCGGTGACCACCGCTTTGGCGTGCACTGGCCACGCCCCAAACGTCTTCTTGCTCGGGCCCGTCCTCTGCTTGGCGTCTCAGCGAGCACGGGCCTGTCCATCGTTTCCCCGAGTCGTCGCCGTCCTCCTAGAGCCATTTCCCCCTCCGTAAGCCCCTCCGTCAGCGCTCGTCGCCGCGCGCCCACGGGCGCACTTTGATCAACCGAGAATCAATGGCGCCGTGGCCGCGTCCCCTCTGCGCCCTCGACCCCTCTTGCCCTGTGCACCGCTGTCGCTCGTCCGCTCCTCCCTCGTCGCGTTCCCGCGCCTCCCCGTGATCGCTGAGCCTCGGCTGAGTGTTGGCTGGATCCCCGCGGCGACACCCGAGCTCGGCCTCCCTCGCCCGGCTATATATAGCCATTCCCGGCCTCGTCCGAGCTCACCACCAGCCTCACAACCCTCCTCTAGTCCTGCCTAGCCACTTCCCCGAGCTCGAGGAGCTCCCGTTGCCCTCCCATGGCCGAAGCCTCGCCGCGGTGCTCCGCTTAAATTTAGCCGACCCGAGCCACCCCTCTACTCCCTGACCTCACCCACGTCTTCCCCATGCTCCGGTGACCCTCCCCAATCATTCTCCTCGTCGCCGGAGTGCCCATGGCCGCGTGCTCCCCGCTCGGTCGCCGCCTCTGTCCTCGGCCGCCGCGAAGCCCCTGCGCCACGCGGTCTTCTCCGTCGCCGTTGCTGCCCCAGGTGGACGCGGCGCTTTGTCCTGGATGTCTCCCCTAAACTCTAGCTCGATCGTGAGAGAGAGAGAGAATTCAGAGAGGAAGAACACACAGAGACACTGAAGTTTTTTTTGTGCTGCGCTCAACCCCCCTGCAGCTTTTCTGTTTTCCTCTTCTTATTCATCAAGAGGACACCAACGTGCCCGAGCAACGTGCTCCACTACTGACCACGTCCATCCCCATGATCCGAGCTTCGTGCTGGGCCTACTACGACTGAGCCAAGGCGCACAAAACGCAACCAATTGGCGAGAAAAAACGCTAACAGAAAAAGAAGACTAGCTACTGTCGAAACTGAATGTGTCTAGCGACACTTATCTGAAGAAAAAACCAACTAAAATCAGAGGAACGGAGGGAGACAGGGTTTAGGCCAACAATCTCCCCCTCAACCCTGGCGAACGAGCTTGACGTCGACGATCCCAATCTTGCCAAGCAGCTCCTGGAAGCGAACACGGCTCAACGGCTTCGTCAGTATGTCTGCTTTCTGCTCCCTTGTACCGATGAACTCCACGGCCACCCATCTCTTCTCAACATAATCACGAATGAAATGATATCGAAGGTCGATGTGCTTACTGCGATCATGGAGAACTGGGTTCTTGCACAGGGAGATCGCAGACTTGTTGTCAATGAACAGAGAGAATGGCGCCGCTGGTTGATTCATCAGCTCGCCGAAGAGACGCGCAAGCCAAATGCCTTGGCAAGCCGCCGTCGCCGCCGCGATGTACTCCGCCTCGCAAGATGAGATTGCGACGACCTTTTGCTTCTGAGATTGCCAGCTGACGGGGCTTTCACCAAGAAAGAACAGCACACTAGAAGTGCTCTTCCTGGTGTCCACGTCGCCGGCGTGATCGGAGTCGCTGAAGCCTGTCAGGGACTCGCCGTCGCCGTAGCGGTACACGCAGCCATAGCTCAGCGTGCCTGCTATGTATCGAAGGAGGTGCTTCACTGCTGCATAGTGGTCTGCTGCTGGCGCCTCCATGAACCTGCTCAGGAAACCCACGGCGAACGAAATGTCCGGGCGAGTGTGTACGAGATACCTCAGGCTACCGATCACGCTGCGGTAGAGCGTTGCGTCCACCGCGGCTTCCTTGCTTTCCTTTCTCAACGGGCACCGTGGCTCCATAGGAGTGCGAGTTGGATAGCACCCCGTCAGCCCAGTTTTGTCGAGCAGCTTGGAGGCGTACGCTGCCTGTGTGATCGTGGTGCGTTCACGCTCCTGCTTCACTTCCAAGCCGAGGTAGTAGCGAAGCAGGCCCAGGTCGCTCATGGAGAAGAGCTGCTTCATCTCCTCCTTGAACCCGAGGACCTCCTGTTCCTTTGCGCCGGTGATCATCAGATCATCCACGTACACCCCGACGATGAGCAGGCTCTCGCCGGTTCCACGCGTGTACATGCCATGCTCTGCAATGCTGCGCGTGAACCCGAGAGATGTGAGACTGGCATCCAGCTTGTCGTTCCACGCTCTTGGAGCTTGACACGGACCATACAGGGCTTTGTGCAGCCTGTACACAGCCTGCTCACGCCCCTCGGTGACGAACCCAGGTGGTTGGGACACATAGACCACTTCCTTGAGGTCGCCGTTCAAGAACGCCGATTTGACATCCATGTGGTGCACTTGCCAGCCCCGGTGCGCCGCCAGCGCCAGGATGAGCCGCACGGACTCCAGTCTGGTCACCGGCGCGAATACCTCCTCGAAGTCCATGCCAGCACGCTGCACGTAGCCTTTAGCAACGAGGCGGGCTTTGTGCTTGACGACGTTCCCTTCCTCATCCTTCTTCAGCTTGTACAGCCATTTGAGGCCGATCGCTTGATGACCTGCAGGGAGCGTGGTGAGCGTCCAGGTGTTGTTGTCGTCGATGGACTGCAGCTCGTCGAGCATCGCCCGGCGCCAACAATCCTCGTGCTCGGCTTCGGCGAAGGATGCCGGTTCCTCCCCCGTCACTAGGTGCAGCTCCTCATCATCACCACTGTCCTCTGATGGCGGGGGGCTCTCAGCACCTCCTGGTACTTCAGAGGTTGAGCCAAGCAGCTCCTTGAACAGGCGATATCAATGTGGTGCAGAGACTTTGTCCGCGTTGTCGAACAAATCCGGCTGTACGGCCGGTGGTGACACAAAGGGCACCGGCGTGGTCTCTGGCGTGACCACATCCGCTCCTCCCCCATGCGTGGGCGGCTACGTGGCCGCGGGCGTGTCGGGGATGATGCTGCCTGCAGTAGACGAGGCACGAGACGAACTTGCAGAGGTAGGCGACGACGCTGCTCTTTCTGCTGCAGCGGCCTTGGTGACGCCGGTTCTTTCGGTGTACGCAGGGTGCTCGACGGTAAAGGAGCTGCTCACCGACGACTCCCCCGGCGCCTCCCAGTTCCAGCGCGCCTCCTCATCGAATACCACGTCTCTGGACACATGCAGGCGCTTCGTCACTGGATCGTACATGCGATACACCTTGGACCCGATCTCATAGCCGATGAAGACCATCGGCGTGCTCCTGTCGTCCAGCTTGCGTAGGTGTGATCCAGCTGCCCTGACATGGCCAACGCAACCAAAGATGCGCAGGAACCCGACGTCAGGCTTCCTCCCGTACCACGCCTCATACGGTGTCATGCCATCGACGGAGCGCGTGAAGCTGCGGTTGAGAATGAAGGCAGCGGTGAGCACGGCCTCCCTCCAAAACAGGTTGGGCACCTGCTTCGCCTTGAGCATGCTCCTCGCCATGCCCAGGAGCGTCTGGTTACCCCGTTCGACGACGCCATTCTGCTGCGGCGTGTACGGCGTAGTCAGGTGCCGCTGCACACCGCTCTCCTCGCAGTGTTTCTAGAATGTGGCCGAGGTGAACTCTCCGCCACGATCGGTGCGGAGCACGCGAAGCTTGTGCCCGCACTCCAGCTCGGCTACGGCCTGGAACTTGACGATGGCGCGCGCGGCTTCATCCTTCGTCTTGAGCAGCTCCACCCACATGAAGCGACTGCGATCGTCGATCAGCACGAGCACGTAACGCCTCCCCCCAGGTGTTGGTGGAGAGACGGGGCCGCACAGGTCACCGTGCACAAGCTCCAGTGGTGTCGTCGCCCTGTACTTGGCCTTCTGCGGGAATGGAATGCGACGCTGTTTCCCTGTGAGACAGGCCCCGCACAGCTCCTCGGCGTGAGCAATGTGCGGGAGCCCGCGCACCAGCTCTTTCTTGGCCATCTTCTCCAGGCCGTCGAAGTGCAGGTGGCCGAGCCTTGCGTGCCAGCGCCAGGCGTCAGAGAGCGCTCCCGCAGTAAGGCACACTGGATGCACAGGCGTGAAGACGAGTTTGTACAGGCGATTGGTGGAGCGTGATACCTTGACGAGGAGCTGCCCGCGATCATCGCGGATGGTGAGCACGCCACGCCGGATGTGCACATCGTACCAGCTCTCATCCAGCTGTCCTAGGCTGACCACGCTATTCTTCAGTGCAGGTATGTAGTACACCTGAGTGAAAGCGTTGTGATCACCCATCTCGGCGGCGAACACCACCGTCCCACGGCCGCAGATCTTCACCATTGATCCGTCAGCAAAGCGCACCGTGCCAGACACTGACCTGTCCAGCTCCGCGAAGGACTCCAGGGAGCCTGTCATGTGATTCGTGGCTCCAGTGTCGAGGAACCACGACTGCCGCCCCTGATCGCCGTCGATGGAGGGCGTGATGAAGGCCTTCTCTTCGTTCAGAAAGACTTGGCCGCCGTTGTGCACCGCAGAGTTGCACGACGCGGTCACCAGTTTTGATGCAGGGGTGGCCACGTGATCCATGCCCTCGCGCGCTTCCTCGACGGACGCCATCATGAGGCCAGGACCGCTGTCCTCCTCTGCCTCGGCGAGGTTTGCGGCCGCCACCGGCGGTGCTGCACCTGCCTTGGCAGCCTCGTCGCGCTTCTTCTTGCGGCAGTCTTTGGCCCAGTGACCTTTCTTGCGGCAGTAACGACACTGGTCCTTGTCCACGCCTTGAGCCGAGCCAGGCGGAGTCGAGGTAGGAGGTGGCTGGCCACTCCTCTTGCCGCGGTCGTCGTTCTTGACGCCAGAACCACCGCCACGGGGGTGGCGGTTGCGTGCCTCCCACTGTTCCTCCGTGAGGAGCAGCTGCCCGCTTGCGGAGCCGCTGCTCTGGTCACCATCCATGCGCTCCTCGATCGCGCGCAGATGGCCCGGGACCTCCTCGACAGTCAACAATGCAGGGTCGAGGAGGGTTTCCATCGAGAAGGCGATCTGTGCAAAACGCGAAGGAACTACTGAAAGGAATTTTCTCACTATTTTTTCTTCATTGACAACGTCCCCCAGTGAACACAGTGCAGCGGCGAGGTTGGAGATGCGGATGGCGAAATCCTGGATCTTCTTGCCGTCCATGAATGCCACGGTCTCGAACTCAGTTCGGAGACGCCGTAGTCGTCCGTCGCGCCCACGATCAGGTCCTTGGTACTGGACCTGGATCGCCTCCCACGCCGCTTTGGCCGATCCCTTCCCGATCAAGATGCAGTGCATGTCGGCCGGCGTCGATCGGAGCAGTGCCGCCAAGGTCTTCTTGTCGTCGACGCGAGGGACGGTGTCGTCCTCGATCGCGTCCCAGAGTGATGCGGCCTGGAGGTTTACCTCCATGACCATCGCCCAGTGCGTGTACTCGCCACGCGTCAGCATCGGGAACTACAGATTTGCGCCGGAGCCACTGCTGGACTCGCGCACGACCTGCTGCACGACCACCTCGCCGCCACCACGTCGAACTCTACTCCTGCCGCGGCAGGGCGAGCGCCGTCGCTGCTTCGCGGGCGGAGGGGCTCGCGACTGGTGCGGCGCGCCGCTCTGCGACATGGCCACATGATCTAACGGCTCTGATGCCAATTGTCTCCCCTAAACTCTAGCTCGATCGTGAGAGAGAGAGAGAATTCAGAGAGGAAGAACACACAGAGACACTGAAGTTTTTTTTGTGCTGCGCTCAACCCCCCTGCAAATTTTTTGTTTTCCTCTTCTTATTCATCAAGAGTACACCAACGTGCCCGAGCAACGTGCTCCACTACTGACCACGTCCATCCCCATGATCCGAGCTTCGTGCTGGGCCTACTACGACTGAGCCAAGGCGCACAAAACGCAACCAATTGGCGAGAAAAAACGCTAACAGAAAAAGAAGACTAGCTACTGTCGAAACTGAATGTGTCTAGCGACACTTATCTGAAGAAAAAACCAACTAAAATCAGAGGAACAGAGGGAGACAGGGTTTAAGCCAACACTGGACCTACCGGTGCCACCCGCACATTTGGGGATGGCCGGAGCAAGCCAGGCCGTTGCCGGCGCCGTGCTTCCCCTGCTCCTCCTCTGTCTCGATCGGGACAGAGGGAGGAGGAAAAAGACGTCGCGCCTGGTGGACAACACGTCGCCTCGGACCCCACCTGGCAGCGACCCAGGCGGCCGGTCCCACCGCTGCACATTGACCCGGTCTGCCGACGTGGATAAGTGATGGGCCCCACCCCGTGGGACCTGCCCGTCAGCGACCGCGCGCCCGCTCCCGCCGCTGATGGCGTGGATAAGTGGACGCGTAGTTCCGGTCGGTACGTCTTCATAAGCTGAAAGCGTATTCTCTAGGTGCTTCAGCTCAAAGTACGTTTTCGTTATTCTAAAAGCGTATTTCCTCTCTGTTTCAGCCAGGAATGCATTTTCCTCTCTGAAAAGCATATTTCCTAGTAACGCACGTTCTGTTTTTCCGGCTGAGGGCCTGTTTGTGATGCTTTTATTTACAAATGGGTCCATGGCAGAAAAACTATCATATCTCTTTACTCCCAACTCCAAATGAGGTGAATCCAACGCCCATTTCTTCGTTTCGTCGAGCCCGTTCTGTTGAAATCATTTTCACCATGTTATGACATTCTGAAAATGACCACTTTGCCCTTGCCCGTAAACAGCCCCTCCGAGACAGAACGGTTTCGGGTGATTCTTTCCGCGGCTTCACCGCACTTCTCCCTTGTGTATTCTTCATCCCCAGGCAAGCCACAACCACCGTTTGCATGATAGCCATGCAGTAGCATTGGTTTTCAACTTGAATCTTTAATCACTGTATGCTTGCTTTGCTACTGCTATCGTTATTTCGGTTATGTATATGGATCGGTGGTTACCGTCTTGCTATGTTTTCTTATACTCTATTATCAGGTGCTACCTGCTAGTATTACTTTCATATTGGCCATGCTTGATAATAGTACATGTTGGGTTGGTCATGTTGTTCGGTGCATGACCAACGTCGGTTACCGAGTACCATTGATATGCATTGTTCCTTTGCTGTTAATTGGTTAAGTGTTTACTCGGTATGTGATTGATGTGTTCTTGCATGGTACTCATTGTTGATGATAATGGTCATGTTATGCTATGAGTAGTGTTGTATTGTTAATATTCATACTCGTCATTATGATATGCTCAGTTGGATATGATTCATCGTTGATATGGTGGATTGTTATGTTGCACCCCATGCTTATGTTGATATCATACTCATGCATTGTAATTGCATCATATTATTTTATCATGGCTCAGCATATTTGCATTCAAGTTTAACCGGATTAACTTGAACTTGAACAAATGTTGGCTGAGTCATGGTGCCACCATATGGTGCTGACCAGTGCAACCACGCTTACCTTTATGGGAAGGTCCTAACTGGGTCTATTGTCGTGCCTCTCGCTGGTGCCTCCCACGCGGGAAGGTTATGGGCGTGCGCTACCCTGATCAGGTAGGCGGACATAAGCCTTGTGTGCCCGTAGTTGTTGTAACCGGTTTGTCCCCGTTTGGGACCGTTTTTGCCACGATGGTGGCCGTTTTGCCACGACGGTGGCCGTTGGTGCCTTTGGTAGGCACAGGGCCACCCAGGAATTAGCCCAGTGGGGGGTGAGTCGGAGTGGCCGGGAGAGTGTCATGGTAGTAGAACAGTTTTGTCGGAACGCCGTTGGTCCACCCGAATGGGAGTGCGAGGCCATGGGTTCCGTGGTGTGGGTACAGTGTGCTAACCTCTGCAGAGTCTATACTAAATCTATCGATAGCCGTGCCCGCGGATAAGGGCCCAGTTCATGTCGGTCACACTGTGGGTCAACAGTAATAATAATAATGTGCTTAATAACAACCCCGGTTTGATGATGAGATAAGTTGGTTATGTGATCGGTGAATGATCACCGTTTGGTTACGTGGTAACCCGTTGAGCCCAGAGTGGTTCCGTTTGTGATCCGTGAATGACCACCGTGGTATCAACGATACCGAGTTGTTGGATATTCGTGATCTTGTGCGAGAATCATGGGTAAGGTCAAGCTCCTTGTGGTCATTCAAAGATTACTACAGTATTGTTTATACCAAGCTTGATTTGATCCTGAGATGATCGTGTGATGTCCGAGGTTGGTAAGTGATGCATGTGATGGTTATGAGGTAACCCGAGCAGAATAAGTGGTGCATATAGTGTCATCATGTTGCATGCTAGTATCGTCAGATTTATATGTTCATGCCATGCTCTTATTGTTCTAGCAGTATCATGTTGTTCAGGCTATGTTGTTCGGATAATATAATGTTAATCCGTGTTTAACCTGTAATTGCCATGCTGTTGTATGTCTTGAATGCTTCTTGTTATTGTGAGCTTGCAAGTACATTCAATGTACTGACCTGGCGCGTCATGCCAGTTTGCAGGTCATGCCGGATTTGATTGCTTGCTTGTCATGGTTTCCGTTCGTGCGAGCTAGGATAAGCAGTCCAGCCAGAGTCCCTGCGGAGTGGAGTTCATCACCGTCGTCGATGTTCCGCTGCTAGAAGTTTTTCCGCTGCTTCGAGTTGTTCTGCTGCTTGCATAGAGCAACTGAGGATGGCGTAGTGTCGCCGTGCCAATGTTCTTCCTTGTAATATCGGAGACCTTCTATTCATATTCGTGTAATAATAGAAAGCTGGTTTGTTCTATGCTAAGCAGTGTCGTATTCCAGAAGACATCTCCTCGATCTCTGGGCTGGAATACGGGGCGTTCCGGTTTCTCTGAGCCGGGATGCCACAACGCTTGGTATCAGAGCAGGTCTGGCAGTAGGACGCCCTAGTCAGCGCGAGCGGTAGAAATCGGTAGTTTAAAGACCGGCTTGTTTATTGCTTTTGGTTGCTGCATTTGGTTGTTGCATAGCATGCATATAGCCTTAGTATTTGTTGCTAACGGTTTATCGGGTGAGTGTACCTGGCATCTGTTCGGATCCACTACAGCTCAGCCTTTGAATTTCTCCAGTTTTCTTTTCTTGCTCGTTCTTCGGTGTTTGGTGTTATTTCTGTCCCAGCAGAGTGATGCCAGGTGATCCCGACACCGTTTGCACAACTCGTGCTCAGGTATCTCGCCGATGTCTTTCTCTCAGCCCCACCTATCATTTCGGTGATAGACATGCTTCTATCCCGGATCGTTCTTTTTATCTTTTCATGTTGGCAACCCTTAATGATCTCAGTCATCATAAAAAGGGCCATGTCAGTAGCCTTAGTTTTCCTAGCTACCCTATCTTGGATGAGTACGGATCTTTTTCCGTCCGCTTGATAATAATGTGGTTGCGACATTCGTGTCCCACTACATGATTACTGAGTGCATCCTCGTCTCCGAGCTAGTCCAGGTTGCTACCTGGCTAAACTAGCACTTGTTGTAACGCTGTTTACACCAATTCTTCCACACATTTATTCGTCCTCGTGCACACCGTCACAGCATGCTAGGTCGTAGAACCGGAGACCCCGCAAGATTTGTGTGCTTAAGTAGGCACGCATATTGTGTGACTGGCAGTAATATGTGACATTTATTGTGTGTGAATTGATTGTTGTTGTGTGCTTTTGTTTAGTTGAGTTTTCTTTTGCTTCTTTCTTTTTGGGCCCCCGTGTTGCATTATTTTTCCCCTATAAAGAGTTGCTCATCAACTGACACCGGACTCGAAGAAGTAATAAGGATTCCAAATATTTGGAAACTCAGCTAAACAGAATGGAATTCTCAGCCGACTGCAGTGAAATGGGGAATATCTGATTTTGAAGCTGATAATCAATTTTGCATTAGTGTGCACTCCTCACAACAGTACTGATAACTCAAGTCCACATCAGTACAAAACCCTCACAGCAGTAATGATCAAGTTAGCAGCAAGAGAAGTTAGGTACAAGAGCAATAGTATATTTTCAGTCAAAGGTATGGATCATATACAAAATTTTGGCTCAGCAATGCACGATGCTTGAGATATATTATCATCCGAAATAAAGTCAGAAGGTGATATGCTAAAGGAAGACAGTCAAACAAATTTTCTCATGCACATAATCAGCCACCGAATATTATGGGTGTGTGTGTGTGGATTTCAGTCTGCATAGCATAGTATGAAGCTTTGGATGTGAGAAAGACAGTATTCTTTCACACGCTATGGGAAGAAATTTATGATGCAAGGCTCCTTGATTTTCCTTAGCCTGATATGTGCACAATTTCCGGTCCAAGATACCCGGTCTTTCTCAGCAAGATACCTCGGTAAAAGCTTCTGACAGACGGAAATGAATTTTTCCTCAACAAGCAAATCCGAGGAGAAGCTTCTCAAGTACGGAACTCAGGCTTCTCCAACACAATAATCAGACCAAGCTTCGTGTGTAAGCTATAGAGCCTTCTTCTGCACGATACCCAGACAAAAGATTTGAGCAGAAGTTAACAAGTCCTCCTCAGCAAGCTACTCGGATGGCTTCTCTCGTAAGCCACTCAGTCCGCGTCAGTACCACACTATTGCACCACCCTCAGAGATTATGCGGTGAGTTGGCAATATATGGCAGTACATCTCAAGAGTCAGATCCGCAATATTTTTGGTTAGAAGCACAAATCAATCAAAACATATGCCTACCTCAAGAATCAAGTGTTTGGTTGCATATGATTCTTATATATGGTGAGCATGCATCCGGAATCAAACCAGTCACTCATACGAGGTACGACAAGGATCCAACAGATATACCTAAGGAAAGTAAGGATCCCCAACCTCATGAATCATGCAAATGAAGATAAGCAGAGATACACATCTTATATAATACAAGGATCTATAAGATCTGGTTAAGACATCATAGAATCAACGGTCTTGACAGTGGCCACCAAGGCCAATATTCCCGCACCAACAAGGAGATCTCATGAACTCTTGTATGGTTGGCCTCAGCAATGAGCTCTGTACAGCTACATGTCGGGGATCGTAGCAGAAATTTAAAATTTTCTACACATCACCAAGATCAATCTATGGAGTCATCTAGCAACGAGAGAGAGGAGTGCATCTACATACCCTTGTAGATCGCGAGCGGAAGCGTTCAAGAGAACGGGGTTGATGGAGTCGTACTCGTCGTGATCCAAATCACCGATGACCGAGCGCAGAACGGACGGCACCTCCGCGTACAACACACGTACGGTTGGGAAGACGTCTCCTCCTTCTTGATCCAGCAAGGGGGAAGGAGAGGTTGATGGAGATCCAGCAGCACGACGGCGTGGTGGTGGAAGTAGCGGGGATCTCGGCAGGGCTTCGCCAAGCTCAGCGAGAGGGAGAGGTGTTACGGGAGGGAGAGGGAGGCGCCAGGGGCTGTCGTGCGGCTGCCCTCCCTCCCCCCCTTTACATAGGGTCCCTGGGGGGGCGCCGGCCCTGGGAGATCCCATCTCCAGGGGGGCGGCGGCCAACGGGGTGGCTTGCCCCCCAAGCCAAGTGGGGCGCCCCCCACCCCCAGGGTTTCCAACCCTAGGCGCAGGGGAGGCCCAAGGGGGGCGCACCAGCCCACCAGTGGCTGGTTTCCCTCCCCACTTCAGCCCATGGGGCCCTCCGGGATAGGTGGCCCCACCCGGTGGACCCCCGGGACCCTTCCGGTGGTCCCGGTACAATACCGGTGACCCCCGAAACTTTCCCGGTGGCCGAAACTGGACTTCCTATATATAATTCTTCACCTCCGGACCATTCCGGAACTCCTCGTGACGTCCGGGATCTCATCCGAGACTCCGAACAACTTTCGGGTTACCGCATACTAATATCTATACAACCCTAGCGTCACCGAACCTTATGTGTGTAGACCCTACGGGTTTGGGAGACATGCAGACATGACCGAGATGACTCTCCGGTCAATAACCAACAGCGGGATCTGGATACCCATGTTGGCTCCTACATGTTCCACGATGATCTCATCGGATGAACCACGATGTCGAGGATTCAATCAATCCCGTATACAATTCCCTTTGTCAATCGGTACGTTACTTGCCCGAGATTCGATCCTCGGTATCCCAATACCTTGTTCAATCTCGTTACCGGCAAGTCACTTTACTCGTACCGTAATGCATGATCCCATGACCAACCACTTGGTCACTTTGAGCTCATTATGATGATGCATTACCGAGTGGGCCCAGAGATACCTCTCCGTCATACGGAGTGACAAATCCCAGTCTCGATCCGTGTCAACCCAACAGACACTTTCAGAGATACCTGTAGTGTACCTTTATACTCACCCAGTTACGTTGTGACGTTTGGTACACCCAAAGCACTCCTACGGCATCCGGGAGTTACACGATCTCATGGTCTAAGGAAAAGATACTTGACATTGGAAAAGTTCTAGCAAACGAACTACACGATCTTTGTGCTATGCTTAGGATTGGGTCTTGTCCATCACATCATTCTCCTAATGATGTGATCCCGTTATCAATGACATCCAATGTCCATAGTCAGGAAACCATGACTATCTGTTGATCAACGAGCTAGTCTACTAGAGGCTTACTAGGGACATGTTGTGGTCTATGTGTTCACACATGTATTACGATTTCCGGATAACACAATTATAGCATGAACAATAGACAATTATCATGAACAAGGAAATATAATAATAACCATTTTATTATTGCCTCTAGGGCATATCTCCAACAGTCTCCCACTTGCACTAGAGTCAATAATCTAGTTACATTGTGATGAATCGAACACCCATAGAGTTCTGGTGTTTATCATGTTTTGCTCTAGGGAGAGGTTTAGTCAACGGATCTGCTACATTCAGGTCCGTATGTACTTTACAAATATCTATGTCTCCATTTTGAACATTTTCACGAATGGAGTTGAAGCGACGCTTGATATGCCTGGTCTTCCTGTGAAACCTGGGCTCCTTGGCAAGGGCAATAGCTCCATTGTTGTCACAGAAGAGAGTCATCGGGCCCGACGCATTGGGAATCACCCCTAGGTCGGTAATGAACTCCTTTATCCAGATTGCTTCTTGTGCTGCCTCTGAGGCCGCCATGTATTCCGCTTCACATGTAGATCCCGCCACCACGCTTTGCTTGCAACTGCACCAGCTGACCGCCCCACCATTGAAAATATACACGTATCTGGTTTGTGACTTAGAGTCATCCAGATCTGTGTCGAAGCTAGCATCGACGTAACCCTTTACGACGAGCTCTTCGTCACCTCCATAAACGAGAAAGATATCCTTAGTCCTTTTCAGGTACTTTCAGGGTGTTCTTGACCGCTGTCCAGTGTTCCATGCCGGGATTACTTTGGTACCTTCCTACCAAACTTACGGCAAGGTTTACATCAGGTCTGGTACACAGCATGGCATATATAATAGACCCTATGGCCGAGGCATAGGGGATGACACTCATCTTTTCTCTATCTTCTGCCGTGGTCGGGCATTGAGCCGTGCTCAATTGCACACCTTGCAATACAGGCAAGAACCCCTTCTTGGACTGATCCATATTGAACTTCTTCAATATCTTGTCAAGGTACGTACTTTGTGAAAGACCAATGAGGCGTCTTGATCTATCTCTATAGATCTTGATGCCTAATATATAAGCAGCTTCTCCAAGGTCCTTCATTGAAAACACTTATTCAAGTAGGCCTTTATACTTTCCAAGAATTCTATATCATTTCCCATCAATAGTATGTCATCCACATATAATATGAGAAATGCTACAGAGCTCCCACTCACTTTCTTGTAAACACAGGCTTCTCCATAAGTCTGTGTAAACCAAAACGCTTTGATCATCTCATCAAAGCGAACGTTCCAACTCCGAGATGCTTGCACCAGCCCATAGATTGAGCGCTGGAGCTTGCATACTTTGTCAGCATTCTTAGGATCGACAAAACCTTTCGGCTGCATCATATACAATTCTTCCTTAAGAAAGCCGTTAAGGAATGCCGTTTTGACGTCCATTTGCCATATCTCATAATCATAGAATGCGGCAATTGCTAACATGATTCGGACGGACTTTAGCTTCGCTACGGGTGAGAAAGTCTCATCGTAGTCAACCCCTTGAACTTGTTGATAACCCTTAGCGACAAGTCGAGCCTTATAGATGGTCACATTACCATCCGCGTCTGTCTTCTTCTTAAAGATCCATTTGTTTTCTATGGCTCGCCGATCATCGGGCAAGTCAGTCAAAGTCCATACATCGTTTTCATACATGGATCCTATCTCGGATTTCATGGCTTCTAGCCATTTGTCGGAATCTGGGCCCGCCATTGCTTCTTCATAGTTCGAAGGTTCACCGTTGTCTAACAACATGATTTCCAGGACAGGGTTGTCATACCACTCTGGTGCGGAACGTGTCCTTGTGGACCTACGAAGTTCAGCAGTAACTTGATCCGAAGCTTCATGATCATCATCATTAACTTCCTCCCCAGTCGGTGTAGGCACCACAGGAACATCTTCCCGCGCTACGCTACTTTCCGGTTCGGAAGGGGTGACTATCACCTCATCAAGTTCCACTTTCCTCCCACTTATTTCTTTCGAGAGAAACCCTTTCTCCAAAAAGGACCCGTTCTTGGCAACGAAGATCTTGTCTTCGGATCTGAGGTAGAAGGTATACCCAATGGTTTCCTTAGGGTATCCTATGAAGACACATTTTTCCGATTTGGGTTCGAGCTTTTCAGGTTGATGCTTGACATAAGCATCGCATCCCCAAACTTTTAGAAACGACAGCTTAGGTTTCTTCCCAAACCATAATTCATACGGTGTCGTCTCAACGGATTTCGACGGAGCCCTATTTAAAGTGAATGCGGCAGTCTCTAAAGCATAGCCCCAAAATGATAGCGGTAGATCGGTAAGAGACATCATAGATCGCACCATATCCAATAGAGTGCGATTACGACGTTGGGACACACCATTTCGCTGAGGTGTTCCAGGCTGCGTGACTTGTGAAACTATTCCACATTTCCTTAAGTGTGTGCCAAATTCATGACTCAAATATTCCCCTCCACGATCTGATCGTAAGAACTTTATTTTTCTGTCACGTTGATTCTCAACCTCACTCTGAAATTCCTTGAACTTTTCAAAGGTCTCAGACTTGTGTTTCATTAGGCAGACATACCCATATCTACTCAAGTCATCAGTGAGAGTGAGAACATAACGATAGCCACCGCGAGCCTCAACACTCATTGGACCGCATACATCGGTATGTATGATTTCCAATAAGTTGGTTGCTCGCTCCATTGTTCCGGAGAACGGAGTCTTGGTCATCTTACCCATGAGGCATGGTTCGCACGTGTCAAATGATTCGTAATCAAGAGACTCCAAAAGTCCATCTGCATGGAGCTTCTTCATGCGCTTGACACCAATGTGACCAAGGCGGCAGTGCCACAAATATGTGGGACTATCATTATCAACTTTACATCTTTTGGTATTCACACTATGAATATGTGTAACATCATGTTCGAGATTCATTAAGAATAAACCATTGACCAGCGGGGCATGACCATAAAACATATCTCTCATATAAATAGAACAACCATTATTCTCGGATTTAAATGAGTAGCCATCTCGAATTAAACGAGATCCTGATACAATGTTCATGCTCAAAGCTGGCACTAAATAACCATTATTGAGGTTTAAAACTAATCTCGTAGGTAAATGTAGAGGTAGCGTGCCGACGGCGATCACATCGACCTTGGAACCATTCCCGACGCGCATCGTCACCTCGTCCTTCGCCAGTCTCCGCTTATTCCGCAGCTCCTGTTTTGAGTTACAAATATGAGCAACCGCACCGGTATCAAATACCTAGGAGCTACTACGAGTACTGGTAAGGTACACATCAATTACATGTATATCACATATACCTTTGGTGTTGCCGGCCTTCTTGTCCGCTAAGTATTTGGGGCAGTTCCGCTTCTAGTGACCACTTCCCTTGCAATAAAAGCACTCAGTCTAAGGCTTGGGTTCATTCCTTGGCTTCTTCCCGGCAACTGGCTTACCGGGCGCGGCAACTCCCTTGCCGTCTTTCTTGAAGTTCTTCTTACCCTTGCCATTCTTGAACTTAGTGGTTTTATTCACCATCAACACTTGATGTTCCTTTTTGATCTCCACCTCCGCTGATTTCAGCATTGAATATACCTCAGGAATGGTCTTTTCCATCCCCTGCATATTGAAGTTCATCACAAAGCTCTTGTAGCTCGGTGGAAGCGACTGGAGGATTCTGTCAATGACCGCGTCATCCGGGAGATTAACTCCCAGCTGAGACAAGCGGTTGTGTAACCCAGACATTTTGAGTATGTGCTCACTGACAGAACTATTTTCCTCCATTTTACAACTGAAGAACTTGTCGGAGACTTCATATCTCTCGACCCGGGCATGAGCTTGGAAAACCATTTTCAGCTCTTCGAACATCTCATATGCACCGTGTTTCTCAAAACGCTTTTGGAGCCCCGGTTCTAAGCTGTAAAGCATGCCGCGCTGAACGAGGGAGTAATCATCAGCACGTGATTGCCAAGCGTTCATAATGCCTTGGTTCTCTGGGATGGGTGCGTCACCTAGCGGTGCCTCTAGGACATAATATTTCTTGGCAGCTATGAGGATGATCCTCAGGTTTCGGACCCAGTCCGTATAATTGCTGCCATCATCTTTCAGCTCGGTTTTCTCTAGGAACGCGTTGAAGTTGAGGGCAACGTGGGCCATTTGATCTACAAGACATTGTAAAGATTTTAGACTAAGTTCATGATAATTAAATTCATCTAATGAAAATATTCAATGAACTCCCACTCAGATAGACATCCCTCCAGTCATCTAAGTGAAACATGATCCGAGTCAACTAGGCTGTGTCCGATCATCACGTGAGACGGACTAGTCAACATTGGTGAACATCTTCATGTTGATCGTATCTTCTATACGACTCATGCTCGACCTTTCGATCTTCCGTGTTCCGAGGCAATGTCTGTACATGCTAGGCTCGTCAAGTCAACCTAAGTGTATCGCGTGTGTAAATCTGGCTTACACCCGTTGTATTCGAACGTTAGAATCTATCACACCCGATCATCACGTGGTGCTTCGAAACAACGAACCTTCGCAACAGGGCACAGTTAGGGGGAATAATTCCTTGAAATTATTGCGAGGGATCATCTTATTTAAGCTACCGTCGTTCTAAGCAAATAAGATGTAAAACATGATAAACATCACATGCAATCAAATAGTGACATGACATGGCCAATATCATTTTGCTCCTTTTGATCTCCATCTTCGGGGCGCCATGATCATCTTCGTCACCGGCATGACACCATGATCTCTATCATCATGATCTCCATCATCGTGTCTTCATGAAGTTGTCACGCCAACGATTACTTCTACTTCTATGGCTCACGCGTTTAGCAATAAAGTAAAGTAATTTACATGGCGTTATTCAATGACACGCAGGTCATACAAAAAATAAAGACAACTCCTATGGCTCCTGCCGGTTGTCATACTCATCGACATGCAAGTCGTGATTCCTATTACAAGAACATGATCAATCTCATACATCACATATATTTCATTCATCACATCCTTTTGGCCATATCACATCACAAGGCATATGCTGCAAAAACAAGTTAGACGTCCTCTAATTGTTGTTGCAAGTTTTTACGTGGCTGTTATAGGTTTCTTAGCAAGAACGTTTCTTACCTACGCCAAAACCACAACGTGATATGCCAATTTCTATTTACCCTTCATAAGGACCCTTTTCATCCAATTCGTTCCGACTAAAGTGGGAGAGACAGACACCCGCTAGCCACCTTATGTAACTAGTGCATGTCAGTCGGTGGAACCTGTCTCACGTAAGCGTACGTGTAAGGTCGGTCCGGGCCGCTTCATCCCACGATGCCGCCGAAAAAAGATAAGACTAGTGGTGGCAAGAAAATTGACAACATCTACGCCCACAACAAGTTTGTGTTCTACTCGTGCATAGAAACTACGCATAGACCTAGCTCATGATGCCACTGTCGGGGATCGTAGCAGAAATTTAAAATTTTCTACGCATCACCAAGATCAATCTATGGAGTCATCTAGCAACGAGAGAGAGGAGTGCATCTACATACCCTTGTAGATCGCGAGCGGAAGCGTTCAAGAGAACGGGGTTGATGGAGTCGTACTCGTCGTGATCCAAATCACCGATGACCGAGCGCCGAACGGACGGCACCTCCGCGTTCAACACACATACGGTTGGGAAGACGTCTCCTCCTTCTTGATCCAGCAAGGGGGAAGGAGAGGTTGATGGAGATCCAGCAGCACGACGGCGTGGTGGTGGAAGTAGCGGGGATCTCGGCAGGGCTTCGCCAAGCTCAGCGAGAGGGAGAGGTGTTACGGGAGGGAGAGGGAGGCACTAGGGGCTGTCGTGCGGCTGCCTTCCCTCCCCCCCTTTATATAGGGTCCTTGGGGGGGCACCGGCCCTGGGAGATCCCATCTCCAGGGGGGCGGCGGCCAAGGGGGTGGCTTGCCCCCCAAGCCAAGTGGGGCGCCCCCCCACCCCCAGGGTTTCCAACCCTAGGCGCAGGGGAGGCCCAAGGGGGGCGCACCAGCCCACCAGTTGCTGGTTCCCCTCCCCACTTCAGCCCATGGGGCCCTTCGGGATAGTTGGCCCCACCCGGTGGACCCCCGGGACCCTTCCGGTGGTCCCGGTACAATACCGGTGACCCCCGAAACTTTCCCGGTGGCCGAAACTGGACTTCCTATATATAATTCTTCACCTCCGGACCATTCCAGAACTCCTCATGATGTCCGGGATCTCAACCGGGACTCCGAACAACTTTTGGGTTACCGCATACTAATATCTCTACAACCCTAGCGTCACCGAACCTTAAGTGTGTAGACCCTACGGGTTCGGGAGACATGCAGACATGACCGAGACGACTCTCCGGTCAATAACCAACAGCGGGATCTGGATACCCATGTTGGCTCCTACATGTTCCACGATGATCTCATCGGATGAACCACGATGTCGAGGATTCAATCAATCCCGTATACAATTCCCTTTGTCAATCGGTACGTTACTTGCCCGAGATTCGATCGTCGATATCCCAATACCTTGTTCAATCTCGTTACCGGCAAGTCACTTTACTCGTACCGTAATGCATGATCCCGTGACCAACCACTTGGTCACTTTGAGCTCATTATGATGATGCATTACCAAGTGGGCCCAGAGATACCTCTCCGTCATACGGAGTGACAAATCCCAGTCTCGATCCGTGTCAACCCAACAGACACTTCAAGAGATACCTGTAGTGTACCTTTATAGTCACCCAGTTACATTGTGACGTTTGGTACACCCAAAGCACTCCTACGGCATCCGGGAGTTACACGATCTCATGGTCTAAGGAAAAGATACTTGACATTGGAAAAGCTCTAGCAAACGAACTACACGATCTTTGTGCTATGCTTAGGATTGGGTCTTGTCCATCACATCATTCTCCTAATGATGTGATCCCGTTATCAATGACATCCAATGTCCATAGTCAGGAAACCACGACTATCTATTGATCAACGAGCTAGTCACTACTGGAATCAGCTACTTTGTCATCTGCCAGCTCTTTGCCATCAGCTACCCAAAAGCTGACGGCGAAGAACTGGCTGATGGCAAAGAAGCTCTTTGCCATCAGCCAGTTCTTTGTCGTCCGCTAGCTGACGGCAAAGAGGGAGGGGGCCCCACTGACGAGCTGCTTAAAAAAACTTAACGGCCCCCCTCTTTGCCGTCTGCTAGCAGACGGCAAAGAGCAAAAAAGCAGACGGCAAAGGGGGCGGACGGCAAAGATTTAACATATCTAACGTTAACGGCCGCGCCCCACCCCGCCCTGTTTCTCTCCCACGCGCGCCGCTGCCCCCACCACTCGCCGCCGCCCGGTCGCCCCACCACCCCGCCGCCCCACCGGCCCCCCGCCCCGTCGCCACTGCCGCCCGGCACCGTCGCCCCACCACCCGGCGCCCCACCGGCCCCCCGCCCCGTCGCCCCACCGCCCTACCGTCTCGGCGCCGCCGCGCCCCACCGCCCCGGGCCCGGCGCCGCCGCCCCAGGCCGCCCCGCCCCCTCCTCCACCGGCCACCTCTCCCACCAGCCCCCCGCCCCTTCGCCCCCGCCGCCCTACCGTCTCGGCGCCGCCGCGCCCCGGCCCCCCCGCGCCCCACCGCCCCGGGCCCGGCGCCGCCGCCCCAGGCCGCCCCGCCCCCCTCCTCCACCGGCCACCTCCTCCACCGGCCCTGCCCCAGGTGAGCTCTACCTCCTCTTTTTTTTCCTTTTTTTTTCTGTTTTTTTAGTTTTAGGTTTATGTTTAGTTTAGATTTAGTTTTAGTTTTAGGTTTAGTTTTAGTTTAGTTTTAGGTTTAGATTTAGTTTTTTCCTTTTTTCTGTTTTTTTAGTTTTAGGTTTATGTTTAGTTTAGATTTAGTTTTAGTTTTAGATTTAGGTTTAGTTTTAGGTTTAGTTTTAGGTTTAGTTTAGTTTGAGGAAAGAAGAAGAAGAAGAAAAAAAGAGGAGAGGAGGAGAAGAAGAAGAGGAAAAAGGAAAGGAAGAAGAAGAAGAGGAGGAGGAGAAGAAAAAAGAAGAAGAGGAAGAAGAAGAAGAAAAAAGAGGAGAGGAGGAGAAGAAGAAGAGGAAAAAGGAAAGGAGGAAGAAGAAGAAGAAGAAGAAGAAGAAGGAAAAAAAGGAAGAAAAGGAAGAAGAGGAAGAAGAAGAAAAGGAAAAAAGAGGGAAAAACCCCGACCCGACACGGCACCCCGACCCCGACCCGGCACCCCGACACAACACCCCGACCCCTAGACCCCGACCCCGACACCCCGACCGCGACCCCGACACCCCGACCCCGAGCCTGACCCGACACCCCGACCCCGACACCGACACGGCATCCCGACCCCGACCCGGCACCCCGACCCAACACCCCGACCCCGACCCCGACACGGCACCCGGACACCGACACGACACCCCGACCCCCGACACCTCCCGAAAAGGTGTTCTTTGGCCTTCCAAAGGCCGACGGGGTCATATATTTGTGAATTATTAGTTAGGTCATATATTTTTCGATTTTGTTATGAAAAACATCATATATAATTGTGTTGATCGGGTAGTTTTAAATGTGCAGTTGCTTCATCGCTGCGAGGTTTGGTGTTCGACGACCTCGCCGTGCGTTTGACGAGCTCTGCCCCTTCGTTCGTGGGTGAGCACAAATGACATGTCCTCCTCCCCCATTAATTATTTGATCTATTCCGATGAAACTTGGTAGCTAGCTATATATGTGTCTTGAATCATCAGTATGCGTAACCAATATGTGTCTTTCGTTCGAAAGCGTCATAGTTATAAATATGGATGCATTTGCATATTTATAACCTTTATTCTTTCGAATTGTCCAACGCTATCCATGGACAGCCCGAGTATGTTTAGATTGGGTTCGTTTTCCCATATGCTTTGCTCCGGATCCGACGCATAAATTTCGTCAGTGCCTCCCCTGTTGTTCTCCGGGTACACATCCTCTCTGTTTATTGCAGAGACGTGTATCAGGAGAACAGCGGGGAGGTGCTGCCGAAATTTTGCGTAGGATCCGGAGCATAGAATTGGAAAATGAACCCAATCTAAACATACTCGGGTGGGATTAGGACCTATCATTACCTATTAGAGTGTAGGTTGCATGGACGTAATAAAATTGACAAAGTAGATCAACTGATGAATATATACATCGTGAATTATACATATATATTTGTTGTGTGTCTAGTAGCTCTGAAAGTCAAGATGAGTGATCGTGCGTCGATGTACACCGGTCACACTGGTCAGAACAAATGGAGCACTGAATGGTTCACAAAAACCAAGGGGTTTGTGCGAGCCGCATTTGCAAATGGCCAGAGGAAAACCTGGCGCCCCTGTTTACGGTGCGGCAATTGGGAAAAGAGGACAAAGGCTGAAATGGGCAAACACCTGCAAAAGAGTGGTTTTACGCCCGATTATACGGTGTGGACATTTCATGGTGAGTCTGCCCAACGTGACCGAGCTGAGGTGGATCGTCGTCGCACCGACGAGCATGGTACCGGGATGGAAAACATGGTGCAAGACTTCGATGATGCTCGGGATTCGGACGAGGAGATGGAGGAATCTGCAAAGGCCTTCAATGAAATGTTGGAGTCTTCAAAACGTCCGCTCCATGAGCACACTGAGCTTTGTCAGTTGGATGCATCTCACAAGTAATGGCTCTGAAGGCTCAGTTCAACTTGGGCAGAGAATGCTACGATGCAATGATGACAGTATTTGGACGCTTTCTACCCAAAGGCCATGTAATGCCTGCAAACCTGTACCAGTCGGACAAAATCCTCCGTGCACTGAAGATGCCCTATGATAAGATACATGCCTGTGAGAAAGGATGTGTCTTGTTTAGGCTTGACTATGCGGACTTCAACTATTGTCCCATTTGCAAGTCTTCCAGGTATGTTGTGGTAGACAACGGTATGGGTGAAAAGACACAGACCAAAATCCCCGTTAGTGTTCTTCGGTATATGCCAATCGTACCAAGACTTCAACGTCTTTTCATGGTCGAAGAGACGGCCAGACAGATGACATGGCACAAAACGGGCAAAAGAACCAAACTAGATGCAGATGGGAATCTGATGATTGTACACACATCGGATGGTGTTGCGTGGAAAAAGTTTGATGAATTACATGGTGACAAAGCGGCAGATCCGAGGCATCCTCGAGTCGGCATCAGCACGGATGGGTTCAGTGTGTTTAGTATGACGGCAGCCCAATACAGTTGTTGGCCCGTATTTGTCTTTCCACTCAATCTCCCCCCCCAGACAGATTATGCAAAGAAAGAACATTTTCCTGACGTTGATAATTCCAGGGCCCAACTATCCGGGGAAAAATATGAATGTGTACATGCAGCCGCTTAAGGACGAATTGCAAGAAGCCTGGGATAATGGGTTCAAGACATACGATGCCTATAGCAAACGGAACTTCATAATGCGTGTCTGGTACATGTACTCAACGCATGACTTGCCGGCGTAAACGCTATTCGTTGGCTGGTGTGTGCATGGAAGGTTCCCTTGCCCCACATGCAAGGGAGCTCTTGAGTTTCGTTGGCTTCAGGCCGGTCGCAAGTTTTCTTGCTTCGACATGCATAGACAGTTCCTGAATCCTCGCCATAAGTTCAGGAAAGACAAGAAGAACTTCATCAGAGGTAGAGTTGTCAAAAACTCTGCACCACCTGCATTGACAGGCCAACAGACCCTGGATCAGTTAAACACTCTCGAGCCAGATCCAGAGCGTCCAGGGTACTTCAAGGGGTATAATTCTAAGCACGCCTGGACTCACAAAACATGCTTATGGGGTCTGCCTTACTTCAAAGACCTCCTTTGCCCACACAACATCGACGTGATGCACACTGAGAAGAATATCGCCGAGGCACTTTTTGGTACATTGTTCAGCATAGATGGGAAGTCAAAGGATAATACTAAGGCTAGAGTCGATCTGGAGGCACTATGTGATAGGCCGTTACAAAACATGAAAGAACCGAAAGGAAAGCAGAACTGGACGAAGCCAAAGGCATGGTTCAATCTTGGAAGGCCAGCTATGAGGGAAATTATCTTGTGGGTGAAAATGCAGTTGATGTTCCCCGATGGGTATGCAGCGAATCTAAAGAGGGGAGCCAGTCTTGATAAATTGAAGATATTTGGTCTCAAGAGTCATGATTGGCACATATGGATTGAGCGGGTAATGCCGGTGATGTTGCGTGGCTTCATCCCTGAGGATGAATGGCTAGTACTGGCAGAACTCAGCTATTTCTTCCGTGTTCTTTGTGCGAAAGAACTATCGCCTGGCGTGCTAGAAGAAATGGAAGAGTTGGCGTCGGAGTTTATCTGCAAGTTAGAGAAGATCTTTCCACCGGGCTTCTTTAATCCAATGCAACATTTGATTTTGCATCTCCCGACCGAGGCAAGATTGGGGGGCCCGTGCAAAATCGTTGGTGCTACCCAACTGAGAGGATGCAGAAGATGCTTCGACAAAAATGTAAAAATAAATGTAGAATTGAAGCATCGATGGCTGAGGCATTCATCACTGAGGAGGCGGCAAACTTCGTGACAGCACACTACGAAGCCAAAAATTGTCATTTGCATAATCCGAAGCCTCGGTACAATGCTGACGACCCTAAAAAGGGTGGATCCAACCTCAGCCTATTCAAAGGGAATCTCGCACCAGCCAGTGTTTCAAATCCAGTATATTTTGATAACGAACAATGGCAGACCATTTCGTTGTATATCTTCAACAACCTGATAGAATTGCGGCCGTACATCGAGTAAGTTCTCGGTACATAGTTTCGCAACTTCTATTTCCTTTGAACTGCTCTTATTCCTGGATATTTCATACAGTCGATACGTCGCCTTATTCTCGTATGGAGCGGTGATCCAAAAGGATTCTGTCGAAGAGTATGAGCTTCTCGCAAAGCAAGGAGGCGGCTATCCCGGTTTCATCTCTTGGTTCAAACAAACGGTAATTTCTATTAGACAATTTCATTTCATTTGCTAATTTGTGCGTAATGCAACAATCCTTTCATATTAAACTTGTAGGCTAATTCAGAGTCTATGGACGCCGAATTGAGACAAGTCGCTAATGGTTTTGACTATAAGGTCTATTCATTTGACAAATACGACATCAACGGGTATCGCTTTCGTACCTATGGCAAAGAGCTATCTATGGCCGATCGGAAGTCTACAAATTGTTGTGTATCTGCTATCGGCGAAGGAGGTACCGAGTATTATGGGAGAGTTGAAGCAATTTATGAACTTCTATTCTATGGTGAAAACCCACCGAATGTCATAGTCTTCAAATGTTATTGGTTTCAGCCGAAGGAGACTAGAAGGACTCATGAACATATAGGGCTAGTTGAAATCAACCAAAGCACCCATTTAGATGTTCCTGATGTCTATATTACGGCTCAACAGGCGACCCAAGTATTCTATCTACCGTGGGCCTGCCAAACTAATCCAAATCTGAAAGGTTGGGATGTCGTTTATGAAGTGCCGCCACGTGCTAGACTATCTCCCCCAAAGGAAGAGGATTATGAACCTCACATTAACCCAGACACATATGAAGGAGAATTCTTCCAAGAGACACGTCTTTCGAAAAAGCGTTTCAAGAACCGCTATACTTCACCCCAAAACATTGAAGTAGACAGCGACAGTGAATCCGACATCACCCCAGAGGAGGAACAAGAAGAGGTTACTGCTGCGGATGACCTGTCATTGCTTGACCGATTACGTCAAGGTGGCCTTCCACATGTTGATGCCACTGAACCCTATGAGCCCGTCATTGATTATAGTGATGATGATGATTATGCATTTATTGATGATACTGATTGAGATTATTAGTAGTGTCAGGTATTAAATTTTTTTATGTTGTACTTGATGATGATACACTTAAGTGATACACATATTATTATTCATGTCGGTCTTTTTTTTATGTTGTACTTATTTCGTTTACTGTTTTGTCATGGCAGGTGTTGAAAGATGGTGGGCGCTGGTCGGGAGCGCGCCAAGGCCCCTTCTTCGTCGGCGCGTGGTCTGAGGTCTTCCATTCCAGAGGCACCTCTCCGCCGAGCGTTGCTGGACAGTATGGCGACACCGCCGGGCCCTTCTTCGTCGACCGCGGTGCCGAGCAGGGGACGAGGTAGGAAGAGAGGAGGTGGGGCGCGTGGTCGCGGGAGAGGAGGTAGGGTGACTGCTACGGCGCCTTCCTCGCCGCCATCCCCAGCTGTTTCACCCGAGCACGTGACTGCTAGGGTGGACTCGTCCGAGGAGGAGGCTACACGGACTCTGGTCCATGAGCCTCCGGTCCACGGGTCTTGGGCCCACGAGCCTCGGGTCGACTGGCCTTCGGCCCACGAGAGTTCGGCCCATGAGACCCCGGACGAGCACACGTCCGGATGGGGTACCTGGCCGGATCAGCCCGAGGAGCCGAGTGGCCATGCTGATGATGGCGGGGAGCCGACTGATATTGAGGAGGAGGGGGGCACCGTCTACCAGCGTGGTGCTACACGGCTCCCGTCCGTGCCGGCGACCCGCGAGCAGAGGTGGTTGAGTTTCCCTGATGGGGAGAGGTACGTAAGTGCATTTAATATTTTTGTACCTTCTGCATTCACGTTTCTTCAAATACCTAATGCGTTGGCCTTGTCATGCTGCAGGGGTTGGGACCACCATCATAGTGTCCGCCGGCCCAACTCCGTCCTTGGAGTTCTTTGCCGGCAAAACTTCCCGGGGTTTGTCACGTTGCCTGGTGAGGGTCGGCTTCCAGAGCTTGGATTGAGCTGGGAGCACTACTTGGTTGCCCTGGCCCCGCCGGATGAGATTATCGACGGTGTCTTGTGCGACACGAGGGCAGACATGGTGATCAGAAAGTTCTGGGTAATTTCTCCTTTACACAATTAAAAATCTTCAACTAGCTAGTTATTAATTGTACTAATCAATATTGTCTCATTTGATTGCAGACATTCTACAGGTGTGAGGAGGGATACGAGGAGGACGCGGCACATGTTATCGAGAACGTCTGCAAGCGCCTACTACAGAACTTACGGCACGAGGCTCGGGTGCAGGCTGTTCGAGACTACTACGCCTTGCGTGGTATCAAGAAGACCAAGCCGGCGTGCCGCGATAAGTTCCTGAGTAAGGAGCAGTACATGAAGGTAATTCTTAAGGCCTTCTACTTAAGTTCCTTCATTTAGTAATTCTTAGCCGTAGCGCTCAAGTTTCTATTTGCTAACTTAGGCGCCTCCGAGATGGTGTGTGGATCGGATGGATTGTTGGGTGGTGTTGGTCAATGAGTGGTGCTCAAAAGAATGGCTAGCCCTCCACAACGAGGCCAAGGACAAACGTGCCCAAATGGAAGGTGTGCCACACCATCAAGGCAGCTCCAACTTATATCAGTTCGGTCAGAACTGGGTATGTGGTTTGCTTCATGATTCATGCAATTCATTCATCATGCTAGCTGGAGCCCTTTAATTACTAATTTACATTGTTTCTCTCTTTCAGGCACGCCACAATAAGGTGGATAAGGTGCCAGAGGAGTACGACCTGTATGCCATGGCCCACACTGCCTCTTTCAAGAAAGTCAAGGCTTTCTCTCAGTCTGACCTCGATGATGCAAACAACTTCACCAACATCTCCTCCCACAACAAGCTCGTGAGATATAGAGATGAGGGGAAGGCGAGGAAAGGGGAGGACTTTAACCCGAGCCAGGGTCCCATTGATCCAGAGCTAGTGATGATATCTGGTGGCGGGAGGTCCCATGGCTCCATAGCCATTGGAGATGGACTTATCCGTTGTCCTAGCACTCTCCCGGAGATCAAGGCGCGCCAGTCGAGCTCCGCTCCTGAGATAAGGCCTCGTGAACGGCCAGTGCAACTCGCCATCAAGGTTAGTGATACGTACTCAACTATCTTTCTCCATTACATTGTGTAAGCTTCCATCAATGATTACAAATGGTCATGTGAGTGGTGTTGCAGGCTGCTATACAGAGTGAGAGAGATAGAACGGAGAAACTTCTGGCGGAGGCGGCGGAGAGGCAGCGGGAGTTGGAGGAGAGGACGACAAAGATGATGGAGGTGGAGAGGGCACAGAATGACATGCAGGCAAGGGCCAAGTACGAGCTCCTTGTGGTAAGTTTCTTCTGCAGATTAGCCAAAACATTCATGTAGTGTTTGTCTCATTACTAACTAGTATGACTGAGTCGTCAAAACCAAATGTGCAGTCTGTGTGCGAGAAGACCGGTCAGACCCCTCCGCCGATGCCAGTGATTGCTCCTGGGACCACGGTGAGTTTAATTTGAATGGACATTACTTGCTAGTCTTAACATTTGAGTGTCATCATGCTAACAAGACATTGGAAATGATCTTTGGTGCAGCGTAACTCCAGACAAGCATCGCACGATCCTTCTCCAGCTACCGACACGAGCCAGCCCGCTCCTACACCTCCTGGATCATGGTAAGTTTATCTAGTGTTTTTCTTAACACATGCATAAAGACCTAGACTTAGCTTTATTTCCTCCAATGCTTACCATAATGACCTGGACTTCGCTTCTTCTCCTCCAAAATGACTTAATAAGCTTACTGACCTCCAAAACCATCCATTTTACCTAAGTTAGCTCTAAAACGATCTGTACTTAGCTTACTTATGTCAAAAATTGCATAATTAGCTTAGTTAGCTCATAAACGATCCATTTTACCTAAGTTAGCTCTAAAATGACCCATTTTACCTTGGTTAGCTTATAAATGATCCAGTTCATCCAAGTTAGCTAAAAAATGACCCATTTTACCTAGATTAGCTCCTAAATGATCCATTTTACCTACGTTAGCTTTAAAATGACCCATTTCACCTAGGTTAACTCCAAAATGACCCATCTTACCTAGGTTATCTCATAAACGATCCATTTCAACTAATTTAGCTCATAAACGATCCATTTCACCAAGTTAGCTAAAAAACGATCCATTTCACCTAAATTAGCTCTTAAATGATCCATTTCACCTAAGTTAGCTCAAAAAGATCCATTTCAACTAAATTAGCTCATAAATGATCCATTTCACCTAAGTTAGCTCAAAAACGATCCATTTCAACTAAGTTAGCTCATAAATGATCCATTTCACCTAAGTTAGCTAAAAACGATCCATTTCACCTTAGTTACCTCAAAAACGATCCATTTGACCTTAGTTAGCTCATAAAAGACCCATTTCAACTAAGTTAGCTCATAAATGATCCATTTCACCTTAGCTAGCTCATAAACGACCCATTTCAACTTAGTTAGCTCATATATGATCCATTTCACGTAAGTTAGCTCATAAATGACATACTCTTCTTGTTCTAGTCTTCTTCTTGTTCTAGTCTTCTTCTTGTTCTACTCTTCTTATTCTAGTCACCTATTTCTAACTTTCTTATTTTGCCATTTTGCAGATCTCATTCACTTCATGGAAGCTACTCTTCTTGTTCTAGTCTTCTTGTTTATGTATTGATGGAACTTGTTTATGTATGAATTGATGGATGGAACTTGCTTATGTAATATGTATGGATGGAAGTTGCTTATGTATGAATGGATTGAACTTGCTTATGTATGAATGTATGGAACTTATGTGCTGGATATATGTGATATGAATGCCTGTGAAATATATCTATATATGTCATATATATTTGCTGTGAAAAATGTTGGATTTAATAAAAAACAGAAAAAAGAGCCAATATGCAGGCTCTTTGCCGTCTGCCACCGACGGCAACGGGCTCTTTGCCGTCTGCCGCGGACGGCAAAGAAGCCACGTGGCAGCCAACTGTGCTTCCTGGGAGCTGACCCATTTGGTCAGTTTGCCTACAGTGGCAGACGGCAAAGAGTAAACAATTTTGCCGTCAGCGGCGGACGGCAAAGGCCTGCCATGTAGTGACGTGTAGATGACATCATAAGGCGGACGGCAAAGACACTAGAAAGTTTGCCGTCTGCCGCGGACGGCAAAGGCCTGGCCTGCCATGTAGTGACGTGTAGATGACATCATAAGGCGGACGGCAAAGACACTAGAAAGTTTGCCGTCTACCGCGGACGGCAAAGGCCTGCCGTTAGCCACTTAATGGACTGACAGCGCAATTATTGCCGTCCGCTGTCTTTGCCGTCCGCGGCAGACGGTAAAGGGCCTTGCCGTCAGCCGCCCGGAAGCAGACGGCAAAGAAGCTGTTTACCGTAGCCTACTTTGCCGAAGCCTTTTGCCGTCCGCGGCTGACGGCAAAGGCCTTCGCCGTCCGCCGTTCATGCCTTTGCCGTCCGCCGTGGCAGACGGCAAAATAGCTGATTCCTGTAGTGAGTCAACTAGAGGCTTACTAGGGACATGTTGTGGTCTATGTGTTCACACATGTATTACGATTTCCGGATAACACAATTATAGCATGAACAATAGACAATTATCATGAACAAGGAAATATAATAATAACCATTTTATTATTGCCTCTAGGGCATATCTCCAACACTACAAGCCCCGAACATATGTCATATGTGTGCAGACCCAGGTCAGAAAATAAGCAAAAGGAATAATGCCAACAATATTGCACTAACCACAATCATGGTCATACGAAGAGTTAAGGACATGTGTGGCCAAGTTATTTCAGTAAGATATCCTGGCAAAGAAAATCATGACCGTCAAAAGGATGAGGCTGATAGCAACGGTATGATGATTTTTGCATGACCATCAGGGTCCGGAAAGCCAAGTCAGTTAGTGGCCAGATTACATATGGAGGCACAAAGGCATACCCTCAGTGGATTACTCTTCTCTACAAGGACTTCATATCCCGCTGACCCGCTAAAAAATGGTTAGTGCGGAATATCCAAATATGTTCTGTCAAGTCCAAGATTCTTTTGCAACCTCAGCAGTTTGACTTCAGCGACAGTATAAGGCATCGCACAGCTTATTACCACATCTGGGTATACCGACCACATGGGTAAATCTAAAATCGAACAATCAGCTCAGACCAGGTATATCCACTGGTGTAACCTAGTACCCGGACAGCCTGTCATGAAAAGCATCTTCCCACCAGCATACCTGTCAGGATAGTCTCAAGATGTTAATAATTGAGGTATGCTATAGTTATAAGTATATACCCTGTTATATTTCGCATGACAGAAGGGAGTCAAATCTTTGGTACATATCTCATGCTCGAGCCAAAAGATAAATCAAAATAAATCAGTACCACTTATGAGCAGTCAGAGTCCGTCAGAAGATGGCCATGATGAATTCTCAGCATTTATTGAAACCAGAAGGCCTGTATTTATTTGAAGCAACCCCATGACAGAAGTAAAAAGATTTTCATGACCAAAAGAAAATTTATGCTCAGATCCATTGGATATCACCACAGGTATGGAGAATCAACGTGAGTAAAAAAAGAATTGGTATATGAGCAAAGACCCGTCAGAATCTGGGGATAGGTGACGCAAGCCACCCCAGAGCAAGGTAAGTTAATCATCTGAAATTCTTGGGGGAACAATAAATAAAGGAAAAAGGATACCCGAGCTGGAAACTGTGTCCTCAAGTCATACTTGTTCCCTGAGCAACCAAATCTCAAGGACGAGATTTCTTTAAGGGGGGAAGGTTTGTAACAGCTTGGTTTTTGGCCCTTTTCTTTTTCTTTTTGATTTATTGGTTTTTGCTCTGTTTTTCTTTTTTGGAGTGGTTCTGTGGCCTTTTCACCTGGGAAATCATCTTTATTTCCTCTCCAAAGTGACTCATGATTCTCAAAACCTTGCCAAGATCATGTCACTCCACTGCTTGACCAAACCCTAATTTCTTTTTCTAGGGAAAATTCCTTTTTCTATTAAAGGAATAACCCTGTCTGCCCTAGGTTGTGAAGCAACCTATATTTCTGTCCATCCAAAAATTCCCAAATAATTCTCACAATTTCTTTGGGCCATATATTGGTCAAATATGCCCAAACTTTCCTGTTCTAGCCCAAAAATAATTCTCCAAAAATTATTCTTCATTTCTGTCCAGTGTGGCTTTCTGTGAAGGAAGTGCCACCAATCCAAACTTGTTTGCTCCCAAACTTATTTGATCCCAAACTTGTTGGGCATTCTTTTATGTCCAAATAATTGCCTCATGCCAAAATTCAACTTTATTTGCCTAGCCAATCTTCCTCAGTGATTTTTCAAAGTTTCTGCCAAACAGAAGCCACTGTGAAGGAAGTACTAGCTAGGAGCATCCAAATGAGTTGAAATTTTGCATGCCTCTTCATGTGCTCATATAATTACCCTCCTCTAAATTGCAGCTCCATCCCTTGATCTATGTGAGCACAGGACCAAATCTTTGATTCTGGCAATATTTTCAGGTTGTGAAGCAAGTGCATTTTATATTGCTTCATTAATTATGAGAAATTACCAGATTGTTCTCCTACCAAAATAACATCCCTCCACCAAATTTGGCACCATTTCATCTAGCCAATATTTCTCCAAAATTATTCCAAGATTCTGGTCAGTGAGGATGTTTGTGAAGCAAGTACCATTTTGGCTTGTCCATTTGGTATAAAACTTTTACAGCACCTCTATATGTGCAAAGCATCAAGCCTTGCCAAATTTGAGCTCAAGTTCATGCTTCATGTGAGTGCATCATCATGGTCAAGTTTCCGGACCATTTTGGTCAGTTGCAAAGCAACTATATCAACCATTGGTCCAAATCACCTCAAATTTCACAGGATTAGAGTCCTTCCTATCCTAAACCTCCCAGACAGCTTATTTAGCCCTTAGAATTTATCTGTTGATCACTGCATCATGGTTCAGATTGATGCAGTAAACTTCAAAGCTTACTTACCAATTACCCGCTTCACTTTTCATCGAACAACCAGCACAGTTGAAAACTACCTTGGATGAACTTACCACTAGACAACATTTGCCAGTCATTTTTCTCCTCCTCATGCCAGTCTGCGCGGTGACCAACGCTTTGCCGTGCACTGGCCGCGCCTCGAACGTCTTCTTGCTCGGGCCCCTCCTCTGCTCGGCGTCTCAGCGAGCACGGTCCTGTCCATCGTGTTCCGCGAGTCGTCGCCGTCCTCCTGGAGCCACTTCCCCCTCCGTAAGCCCATCCCTCAGCGCTCGTCGCCGCACGCCCACGGGCGCACTGTGGCCGACCAAGCATTAATGGCGCCATGGCCGCGTCCCCTCTGCGCGCTCGGCCCCTCTTGCCCTATGCACCGCTGTCGCTCGTCCGCTCCTCCCTCGTCGCGTTCCCGCGCCTCCCCTTGATCGCTGAGCCTCGCCAGAGCGTTGGGCGGATCCCCGCGGCGACACCCGAGCTCGGCCTCCCTCGCCCGGCTATATATAGCCATCCCCGGCCTCGTCCGAGCTCACCACCAGCCTCACAACCCTCCTCTAGTCCTGCCTAGCCACTTCCCCGAGCTCGAGGAGCTCCCATTGCCCTCCCATGGCCGAAGCCTTGCCACGGTGCTCCGCTCAAATTCCGCCGACCCGAGCCACCCCTCCACTCGCTGACCTCACCCAAGTCTTCCCCATGCTCCGGTGACCCTCCCCAATCCTTCCCCTTGTCGCCGGAATACCCATGGCCGCGTGCTCCCCACTCGGTCGCCGCCTCTGTCCTCGGCCGCCGCGAAGCACCTGCGCCACGCGGTCTTCTCCGTCGCCGTTGCTGCCCAGGTGGACGCGCCGCTTCGTCCCGGACCTGCCGGTGCTACCCGCTCGGTTGGGGATGGCCGGAGCAAGCCAGGTCGTCGCCGGCGCCGCACTTCCCTTGCTCCTCCTCTCTCTCGATCGGGACAGAGGGAGGAGGAAGAAGACGCCGCACCTGGTGGACCCCGCGTCGCCCCGGACCCCACCTGGCAGCGACCCAGGCGGCCGGTCCCGCTGCTGCATGTTGACCCGGTCTGCCGACGTGGATAAGGGACGGGCCCCACCTCGTGGGACCCACCCATCAGCGACCGCACGCCCAGTCCCGCCGCTGATGACGTGGATAAGTGGACGCGCTGTTCCGGTCGGTACGTCTTCATAAGCTGAAAGCGTATTCTCTAGGTGCTTCAGCTCAAAGTATGTTTTCGTTATTCCGAAAGCGTATTTCCTCTCCGTTTCAGCCAGGAATGCATTTTCCTCTCTGGAAAGCGTATTTCTTAGTAAGGCGCATTCGGTTTTTCTGGCAGAGGGCCTGTTTGTGATGCTTTTATTTACAAATCGGTCCCTGGCAGAAAAACTATCATATCTCTTTACTCCCAACTCCAAATAAGGTGAATCCAATGCCCATTTCTTCGTTTCGTCGAGCCCGTTCTGTTGAAATCATTTTCACCATGTTTTGACATTTTGAAAATGACCACTTTGCCCTTGTCCGTAAACAGCCCCTCCGAGAGAGAACTGTTTCCGGTGATTCTTTCCGCGGCTTCACCGCACTTCTCCCTGGTGTATTCTTCATCCCCAGGCAAGCCACAACCACCATTTGCATGATAGCCATGCAGTAGCATTGGTTTTCAAGTTGAATCTTTAATTACTGTATGCATGCTTTGCTACTGCTATCGTTATTTCGGTTATGTTTATGGATCGGTGGTTACCGTCTTGCTATGTTTTCTTATACTCTGTTATCATGTGCTACCTGCTAGTATTACTTTCATATTGTCCATGCTTGATAATAGTACATGTTGGGTTGGTCATGTTCTTCGGTGCATGACCAACGTCGGTTACCGAGTACCGTTGATATGCATTGTTCCTTTGTTGTTAATTGCTAAAGTGTTTACTCGGTAATGTGATTGATGTGTTCTTGCATGGTACTTATTGTTGATGATAATGGTCATGTTATGCTATGAGTAGTGTTGTATTGTTAATATTCATACTCGTCATTATGATATCCTCAGTTGGATATGATTCATCGTTGATATGGTGGATTGTTATGTTGCACCCCATGCTTATGTTGATATCATACTCATGCATTGTAATTGCATCATGTTATTTTATCATGGCTCAGCATATTTGCATTCAAGTTTAACCGGATTAAATTGAACTTGAACAACTGTTGGCTGAGTCATGGTGCCACCATATCGAGCTGACCAGTGCATCCACGCTTACCTTTATGGGAAGGTCCTAACTGGGTCTATTGTCGTGCCTCTCGCCGGTGCCTCCCACGCGGGAAGGTTATGGGCGCGCGCTACCCTGATCAGGTAGGCGGACATAAGCCTTGTGTGCCCGTAGTTGTTGTAACCGGTTTGTCCCTGTTGGGGACCTTTTTGCCACGATGGTGGCCGTTTTGCCACGATGGTGGCCGTTGGTGCCTTTGGTAGGCACGGGGCCACCCAGGACTTAGCCCAGTGGGGAGTGAGTCGGAGTGGCGGGGAGAGTGTCATGACAGTAGGACGGTTTTGTCGGAACGCCGTTGGTCCACCCGAATGGGAGTGCGAGGCCATGGGTTCCGTGGTGTGGGTACAATGTGCTAACCTCTGCAGAGTGTATACTAAATCTATCGATAGCCATGCCCGCGGATAAGGGCCCAGTTCGTGTCGGTCACACTGTGGGTCAACAGTAATAATAATAATGTGCTTAATAACAACCCCGGTTCAATGATGAGATAAGTTGGTTATGTGATCCATGAATGATCACCGTTTGGTTACGAGGTAACCCGTTGAGCCTAGAGTGGTTCCGTTTGTGATCCGTGAATGATCACCATGGTATCAAGGATACCGAGTTGTTGGATATTCGTGATGTTGTCCGAGAATCATGGGTAAAGATCAAGCTCCTTGTGGTCATTTAAAGATTACTACGGTATTGTTTATACCAAGCTTGATTTGATCCTGAGATGATCGTGTGATGTCCGAGGTTGGTAAGTGATGCATGTGATGGTTATGTGGTAAACCGAGCAGAATAAGTGGTGCATATAGTGTCATCATGTTGTATGCTAGTATCGTCAGATTTATATGTTCATGCCATGCTCATATTGTTCTAGTTGTATCATGTTGTTCAGGCTATGTTGTTCGGATAATATAATGTTAATTCGTGTTTAACCTGTAATTGCCATGCTGTTGTATGTCTTGAATGCTTCTTGTTATTGTGAGCTTGCAAGTACATTCAATGTACTGACCTGGCGTGTCATGCCAGTTTGCAGGTCATGCCGGATTTGATTGCTTGCTTGTCATGGTTTCCGTTCGTGCGAGCAAGGATAAGCGTTCTAGCCAGAGTCCCTGCAGAATGGAGTTCATCACTGTCGTGGCTGTTCCGCTACTAGAAGTTTTTCCGCTGCTTCGAGCTGTTCTGCTGCTTGCATAGAGCAACTGAGGATGGCGTAGTGTCGCCGTGCGGATGTTATTCCTTGTAATATCAGAGACCTTGTATTCATATTCGTGTAATAATAGAAAGCTGGTTTGTTCTATGCTAAGCAGTGTCGTATTCCAGAAGACATCTCCTCGATCTCTGGGCTGGAATACGGGGCGTTCCGGTTTCTCTGAGCCAGGGTGTCACAGCTTACAAACTTGCAGATTCGCTTAAGGGAAAAGGTACAGAAAAAGCTACGAGCTCCTCAAGGGACCTGGGTGACCGCAGCATATGGGATGCTATCTGGAAAGCTAAGATCCCGGAGAAGGTGAAAATCTTCGGTTGGAGAGTGGCCACAAACTCCCTGTCCACCAAACACAATGCCTTCAGAAGGACAATTGCGGACGATAGTGTATGTGAAATATGCGGAAGGGATGAGGAAGACGAGCACCATGCTATTATCGCATGCACCAGAAGTGTAGCTTTGCGCCATTCCATCAGAGCCTTTTGGGGAATCCCTAGAGAATCTAAGTTCAAAAATACAAGGGTAGACTGGCTGCAACTGCTGCTGATCGCCCAACCCGAGGAGGTCAGAACAAAATTAATGCTAATTTTATGGCAGGCCTGGAGTTTAAGGAACAATGCCATACATGGGGATGGGAAAGATACTGTCTCAGGATCTGTCCAATACGTGCTCAGACGAGGAGATTCTAATGGCGGCAAGCGAACCTGCTGAGGTGGGAGAAAAGAATAAACAGTCTCTGTTCCCCACGAGAGCATGCTTGCCAACAAGGGCAAAACCCAAGCATTGGATGGCTCCTCCAGCCGGCAAAGTTAAGCTGAATGTGGACGCCGCATTTCTAGTGGAATCAGGCGACACGTGGGGAGGCGCGGTAGTTAGAGATCATAGGGGCCATGTCTTCCTATCAGTAGGCCGGCGTTTGGGCTAGTGCAGCTCAGCAGAAGAAGCAGAAGCAGCAGCGGTGGTGATGGGATTAACTGAATTTCCCAAGTACCATCAGGGTACTTTGATCCTAGAAACTGATTGTGCGGGAATCGGGCAGGCCCTATAGGCGGAAGAGACATGCAGATCAGCCTGCTTCGCATCTATAGCCGACGTGAAGACCATTGCCTCGAGCTTCACAAACACGGAGTTTAGTATTATAAGCAGGGGGCTGAACAAGTTGGGCCATGAGCTAGCTTCTAGTGCACGAAGAACTGGAGATTTCCTGCTCATAGCTGACGTCCCGGCTGATTGTAGAGATGCTTTGACGAACAAGTTCGTCCCAACCATGGTGTAATTCAGTTTGCCATGGATCTCAAAAAAAAAAAAGCGAGTGACGTTGTAGCTCGACTTCAGATGCTGTCCCCAACCCACACACACCAGAGTACGTACCTACTATTGGCTTCCTTTCTCATCAGCCATCATCCATCCACTCGTTGGAATTTTTTTTTATATTTGATGACAAAGGAAAAAACGGCCCAAAAACTGGTACTGTAGAAAAACTAAACTACTCAATTGTTAAGGTGAAAACATAGCATGCTAGCATGCTTTTTGTCTCGACTGACCTGCGCAGGTTCGATCCTATCCGATCTCAATTAGTACGGAGTATTTCATGATCCACCTAGCCAGCTCAACAAATTAGCCGGCCGACCAATGCGCGAGGGAGACAGATCGATCGACCCATCATCATGGACAATGTGATGGAGCTACCTGACGATCTGCTCGCCGATGTCCTCCGCCGGAGAAGACTCGCCGCGGCATGGTGCGTCCACAGCTCCTGGCACGCCATCATCAACACCCGCCGCCTCATGCAGCTCCTCCTGCTGCGGCTGGCCGGCATCCTCATCAACTTGATGCGCCCTGGTGGTTTGTGCCCACCTCGGTGGCCTCCCGCACTGCTTCTTCGCCCTAAAAATTCAAATATTCCAAATCCCCGGAAGATAACCCTAAATCAGAAGTTCCACCGCCGCAAGCCTCTATAGCCACAAAAACCAATCTAGAACCCGTTCCGGCACTCCGCCGGAGGGGGAAATCATCACCGGTGGCCATCTTCATCATCCCAGCGGCCACCATGATGAGGAGGGAGTAGTCCACCCTCGGGGCTGAGGGTTTGTACCAGTAACTATATGTTTAATCTCTCTCTCTCGTGTTCTCGAGATGGCACGATCTGGATGTATCATGGGCTTTGTTAATATAGTTGGATCATATTGTGTTTTCCCCTCTATATCTTGTTGTGATGAATTAAGTTTTCCCTTTGAGATTTCGATCTTATCGGATTGAATACTTTTATGGACTTGAGAGCACTTGATATATGTCTTGCATATGAATACCTGTGGTGACAATGGGGTATTATATTGATTCACTTGAAATATGTTTTGGCACTCATCTCACGGATTTCCGAAGTGAAATTGGGGTAATCTATGCATAGGGGTTGATGCAGGTTCTCGTCTTTTATTTCTCCACTAGAAATTTTGGGGCACTCTTTGAGGTTCTTTGTGTTGAATTAAGTATTATGAATCTGAATATGCTTTGGCGTTATTTTAGTACGAACTCTTGATAGATCGATAGGAAAAAATAATTTGGTGTTATTTTAGTACGAACTCTTGATAGATCGATCGGAAAGAATAACTTGGTGTTATTTTAGTACGAACTCTTGGATAGATCGATCGGAAAGAATATCTACAAACAATTTCTTCTTATGTTCTCCGCTAGATAAGAACTTTGGAGTGATTCTTGATCGCACTTTAAGGGATGGTTATATGATCCAATTAGATTAGCATTGTTGAGAGATTGCACTACCGAAAGTACGGACCCTAGGACTCATTTTCAAGCTTTGCAATACCGTTTGTGCTCCATTTTATCAATTGCTACCTTGCTGTTTTTTATTATTCTTATTACAAAAACAAATGTCTACTATCCATATTACACTTGTATCACCATCTCTTCGCCGAACTAGTGCGCCTATACAAATTACCATTGTATTTGGTGTGTTGGGGAAACAAGAGACTCTTTGTTATTTGGTTGCAAGGTTATTTGGGAGAGACAATCTTCATCCTACGCCTCCTACAGATTGATAAATTTTAGGTCATCCACTTGAGGAAAAATTGCTACTGTCCTATAAAACTCTGCGCTTGGAGGCCCAACACGAGTCTACAAGAATAAAGTTGCGTAGTAGACATCAAAGCCCGACGAATCAGACCTGGCGGTTAAACCCCTCCCAGGATCTTCGGATCTAGCCGAGGATCCTCAGGCGGTCGCCGCCCAAAAAACGGTTCTATGTTCATTACATCACAACCACAACTGGCCAGACCAAGCTCGGAACTCATATCCGAACACTCATCAAAATGACTATGTTAACGTTATTGCACGGTCCTTCCCAAGGGCCCCGTCAGGCTATCCCCAGGAGGATTTCCTCGGTAGACTGATGTTAGATCAGAGTGGAATCAAATTTTCTCTCCCACCCACCACCCACGTCGCACACTGCCTCGATAATTTAGGGCCAACCGATGTCTGGAATTCGGATGAGGTTAAACAAATCCCAAAGAGACAGTTCGACAGTTTTGGATGAGATTCACGTTTGTATGTAGAAAATAAGATCCCAGATTGTTGTGACATGGAGGCTCTAGCACCATTCCGCTTCAATTGCGACGATGAAGACATCTCCAACCTCTTGGCTCGGAGACGTGTTAGAACGTTCCCCGAGATATCAGACATCATATCAAGATACTTGATGTTTGCTTGAACTACATCGGTATTTCCCCAAAGAGGAAGGGATGATGCAGCACAACAACTGTAGGTATTTCCCTCAGTGATGAGTCCAAGGTTATCGAACCAGTAGGAGAACCACGCAACACTACGTAAACAGCTGCTGCACACAAAGAACAAATACTTGCAACATGACGTAAGAGAGGGGTTGTCAATTTCTCACGGGTAAAAAGATAGGTAAAATTATGGTAGATTGGATAAATAGATCTCGCGAGAACGCGAGATATAATAAATAAATAAAAATTGCAGCAAGGTATTTTTATATTTTTTGATTAATAGATCTGAAAATAAAAGCAAATAAAAATAGATCGCGAAGGCAAATATAATAAAGAAGAGACCCGGAGGCCGTAGATTTCACTAGTGGCTTCTCTCGAGAAAAATAGCATACGGTGGGTAAACAAATTACTGTTGGGCAATTGATAGAACTTCAAATAATCATGACGATATCCAAGCAATGATCATTATATAGGCATCACGTCCAAGATTAGTAGACCGACTCCTGCCTGCATCTACTACTATTACTCCACATATCGACCGCTATCCAGCATGCATCTAGTGTATTAAGTTCATGAAGAAAAGGAGTAATGCAATAAGAACGATGACATGATGTAGACAAGATCTATTTATGTAGAAATAGACCCCATCTTGTTATCCTTAATAGCAACGATACATACGTGTCGGTTTCCCTTCTGTCACCGGGATCAAGCACCGTAAGATCGAACCCATCACAAAGCACCTCTTATTGCAAGATAAATATATCGAGTTGGCCAAACAAAACCCAAATATCAGAGAAGAAATACGAGGCTATAAGTAATCATGCATATAAGAGATCAAAAGACTCAAATATCTTTCATGGATAAAAACATAGATCTGATCATAAACTCAAAGATCATCGGATCCCAACAAACACACCGCAAAAATAGTTACATCAAATAGATCTCCAAGAGACCATTGTATTGAGAATCAAAAGAGAGAGAGGGAGCCATCTAGCTACTAACTACGGATCCGTAGGTCTACAATGAACTACTCACGCATCATCGGAGAGACACCAATGAGGATGATGAACCCCTCTGTGATGGTGTCTAGATTGGATCTGGTGGTTCTGGAACTTGTGGCGGCTGGTATTGATTTTCGTCGACTCTCCTAGGGTTTCTGGAATATTGGGGTATTTATAGAGCAAAGAGGCGGTGCAGGAGGCCACCGAGGTGGGCACAAACCACCTGGGCACGTCTGGCCCCCCAGGTGAGCCCTGTGGGTTGTGCTCCCCTCGGAGCACCCCTCTTGTACTTCTTTGGCCCAACAGGTGTCTTCTGGTCCAGAAAAAATCCACGAAAAGTTTCGCTGCGTTTGGACTGCGTTTGGTATTGATTTCTTGTAATGTAAAAAACAAGCAAAAACAGCAACTGGCACTGGGCACTATGTCAATAGGTTAGTCCCAAAAAATGATATAAAATGATTGTAAAACATCCAAGAATGATAATATAACAGCATGGAATAATAAAAAAAATTATAGATACGTTGGAGACGTATCAATACTAGATCATGGAGGACGCCCGGCTAGCAGAGAAGGAACAAAGGGATTCGATCCAGGGTCTATCGAACTCTGGTGATAAACACACGTGTCTCAAGCGACGCCCAAAACGCTCTAGAGCGGACAAGCGAGTCGATGAGCCTGATCGAAAAAAGAATCAACTGGAGTAAGCACCGAAATCGGCGCTGGACACGTTTGTCTCTTGGACGAACGTTGTGCCATACATTCCGTCTCGTTAAACAAAAAACCAACCCACAGGCTTCTAGCATGTTGGGTTGTCAGGGAGGTGGAGAAAGGAGGGATAAACCTTCGAGACAACCTCAGAAGCTAGAAAGGCCGAGAAAAATTACCAAGCTGGCAGTCGCCTGACGAGGACGAGATCCTAACGATCTGTGAGACTCACCCATCAAGGAACTAGCGAAAAAGAGCTCTCCGAGAGATCAACCACGTTAGCCACGTGGCCACCTCGGACAACAGATGGTTGGACACCCTGATCACCTCCGGATAGGATGATCAGCCGACGTCTACCCCCATCCGAGGAATCACGGCCCTAGTCCTCACCCCCATTGTTGACGGCTATAGACTAACCAAAGTTCTGACGGACGGCCACAACAGTTTGAACCTCATTTATGAGGACACTTTACAAAAGATGCAGTTCAATAAACCACGCATAGCTTCAAAAGAATCGTTCCAGGAAAGGAGGCATGATGCAACGGTAGGGTCACGCTCGACGTGGTGTTCAGAACGCACGAGAACTACCGAGTTGAGGAATTAATCTTCAACATCGTACCCTTCCAAAGTGGTTATCATGCTTTACTCGGATGAGACGTGTTCGCTAGGTTTCACGCCATCCACCACTATGCATATATGAAGCTGAAGATGCCGGGACCAAATGGAGTGATCACGGTGGCCAGCAATGTAGATATATCTCTTAAAGCAGAGAACAAAATGGCCTCACTCGCCTTAGAGGCAGAGGCCAAGATCCTCACAACCAAAGAATTGACAACACTGCGTGCAACCATGGACAGGGACGACGCCATTCTCGATCAGAGGTCTAAGTCTATGTCGTTTAAACCAACCGATGAGATAGTTAAATTTCAGGTGCATCCTGAGGACCCTTCTAAAACGGCCTCAATCGGAGCACGGTTGGACCATCACTTGATGAAGCACTACGCGCTTTCCTTCTGGAAAATGGGGATATATTCGACAAGCATCCTTCAGACATGCCAGGAATCCCAAAACCCCGCAAAGCACAGCCTCAATATAATCGGGGGATTTAAAACCTGTTAAACATGCGCTCCGTTAGTTCTCGGAACCAAAAAGACAAGCTATGGCGAAGAGCCGGCCAAGCTATCAGAGGCCAGATTCATCCACGAAATCAAGCTCCCCGAATGACGGGCCAACCCGGTCAAGGTACCAAAGAAGGACAAATCATGGCGCATCACATCAATTTTAAGGACGTCAACAACGCCTGCCAAAAAATCCCTTCCTGTTTTCTCAAATTGTTGTTCAAATATATGAGAGCAATATTAAATGGCGGCCTCCGGTATCATTGTCTGCGCACTGGTCCTCCGGCCCATTGCAGATGCTCCCCCCTCCCCCAGCGCCACCCCACGCGGAACTTCAAGGGGTGGGACTCATCTTCCCTTGATTATTCAATGCTAACCGTTTCACCTACCTAGTTACGTTAAACCCGTAACTAAATTTACGTAGGCGTAGAATCTCTCAAAATTATGTACGCTTAAGAACTGTAACCTATCATATCCGCACACTAATAAATTATTCCCTCTGCTCTTATATTATGGGAACTTCAAGGGGTGGGGCTCTTCTTCCCTTGATTCTTCAATGCTAACCTTTTCTCCTAGCTAGTTACGTTAAACCCGTAACTAAATTTACATAGGCGTAGAATCTCTCAAAGTTATGTACGCATAGGAACTGTAACCTATCATATCCGCACACTAATAAATTACTCCCTCTGCTCTTATATTATGGGACGTAGGGAGTATCATCTTTACTAGAAGGGTCGAAAGCGCTTTGCTGCGCCGTTGGTGTTGTTGGTTTCTTAGAAACATTACTCACTCTGTTTCGAATACAAGTTGTATTGCATTTTTTAAAGTCAAATATTTTTAAGTTTGATCAAATTTGTAGAGAAATATATCAAAAACCATAAAACCAAATTGGTATAATTAGATCCATCATGAAATGAATTTTCATATTTTTTGTTTAATATAGTGGATGTTGACATTTTTTGTTCTAAACTTGGTCAAAGTTAAAGGAATTTGACTTTCCATAAAACTAATACCCTTATATTTTTGAATTGATGGAATATTTAGTTTGGCGGGGCGGGAAGATGATGTAGTGTTTTTTTATAATTTGGCGGGCCTTTCTCGTGATGATTCTGTGTTATCCGCTAAGAAATCCATATTTATGTGCAAAATTTTATATGTCCGTAACTGCATGTACTATATAGGTCCTACATTATCACTTGCTGGCCTTTTTTTCTAGGTGGTAGGAGGGTGCACGTGATTAATATGTTTTTATAGGCGGCTGATGCTGATTGATTTGAAAAATGATTGGCCCGATCAAAATCTTAAACCAAATCCACAATTGAATACCTCAATCGAATTGAAAAGCTTCGAAACTAGGGAACAATAGTGAATTAAAATAATTGAATGAGAGAGCTCCTTGAGAAATTGTTGACCCTATCAAAATTGAGTGACTTAATTTTAAATCAAAGATCTCAATTAGTTGTGAGGCGTTAAAAATTAGGAAGCATAGTGTATAGTATAAAAGAATTGAACGAGAGAGCTTTGAGAAATTGTTGACCCGATCAAATCAAATGACCTAATTTTAGTTGGATACCTCAATTGATTGCAAAAAAAATTAGAGAGTTTAGTGTTATAGAGGATTATAGGATCCTGCGCTAAGAATTGTATCACGCGAAGGGGGTGCTTTTTCAGTTTTTCTAGTAACAAAAAATATACATCTTATCATCAGGAGAGCCATCATAGAAGCGCATCGTCTCCCTTTGTTTACTCTTCCCCTTCCGCCCCTTGTGGATCCCGCCGTGCCTTGCCGTGCCGTGCCGTACCTCAGCGCCGCCGCCCCCGCCTCCCACCCACCAACACTGGGGACGCGCGTCGCCGCCGCCGCCGCCATCGCCGTTCCCCTTCTTCGTCGAGTCCCAGCACATCGCGCCAGGGCTATCCTGCTACCGTCTCCCTCCTTTCGAGGTACTCCCAGCATCAGTTCCCCTTGTTAAATCAATCCGTCTCACTAGGAGAAACAAGTTCCGATTAGTAGTTCGATTAGGAGTTGCCGATCGATTAGGAAGTACCTCTCTCTATATGTATATCTACAGATCCAATTGGTTCGGCGATCGATCTCGACCAACTAAAAAAATACTAGCATGCTATTTCGGCGTTTTTAACCTCCCTATAGCGTATCTGAGAGTGCCATTTTAGCCATTTTATTACTCGCTATGACGCTAATCGCGTTATGGATAATCTACTGCAAAATAGAGCTCCTGCCATGGATAATCTACTGTAATATCTCAGATTTTCCTTATGCAAGTCTGTTTCCTTCTCTTGATTGAAGTAGAACATGGTTTGGTGCTTTATGCATGTTTGTTTCCTTCTCTGCTTTGGAGCATCATGCCATCCGAACATAATACTAGCTAAGGAGGTTTATGCAGCTTTTCCTGTAGTTTCCTTCCCTTTTTGGATGCAAGTTTGTTTCCTTCCCAGTTAATTCCTGTAGTTTGACCATTGCATAATACAACTACAAATTTTGATGTAGTTTAACCATTGCACGTCATGCCCTAGTTTAACCATTGCCTGTACATGCCCTGTTTCCCTGTTTTTCCTGTAGTTTAACCAGGGCTTAGAGCAATAATCTGATCTCCTTGTAACTACAAATTTTAGATGTTGAACTTCTTAATTTCTGGGATATATTTGGCATATTTTTTTCACAACGCTATTTTGAATATAGCACGCTATAACCTGTATAGCATTTGGAGAAGGGCCACGCTGTTTTTTACATTGATCTCAGCACCGATCAACGACGCACAGGAAGGCAGCAGGTGTATCGACCGACTCCACCATGGGAGCCTGGTTCTCTTTCCCTGGTAACGACGGGCGTGCGATCCCAGGAGAGTGGCTGGTTGCAGCTGGATTGGATGCCACTCCCTTTGATATGCGTTGACTCAAGAACGTGGGTCGCCCAGCCACCCGGTACAATTCCGTGGGTGTGTGTGTGTGTGTGCGCGTGTGTGTGTGTGTGTGTGTGTTCAATGCAAACAATGCATTCTGCCAGACAAGCTTTGCGCACGTAGAACTTTAGTGTCCGCGTTGCCACGAAATAACACTTTTCATAAAAAATATATACATCTATTGCAATCACTCGAGTGGTGACGAAACACGTATGCTCGTTTTTCACACATCTGGAACGTGCCTTGCCCCAGCTCAATCTCTCCTCCAAATCCATTTTGACATTTGACATTCTCCTCTTGTCTTACAAAACTTCGGTGACCTTGTTAGTGAATCTGCCATCTCCAACAAAGTTCAGCACTCAGCAATGCCTTTGACACGAATTTCTGTTACGTTCCCCAACAGTGGTATCAGAGTCAGGTTTATGCGTAGATTCTATGCACGAGTAGAACACAAAGTAGTTGTGGGCGACGATTTGTTCAATTTGCTTACCGTTACTAGTCTTATATTGATTCGGCGGCATTGTGGGATGAAGCGGCCCGGACCGACCTTACACGTACTCTTACGTGAGACAGGTTCCACCGACTGACATGCACTTGATGCATAAGGTGGCTAGCGGGTGTCTGTCTCTCCCACTTTAGTCGGATCGGATTCGATGAAAAGGGTCCTTATGAAGGGTAAATAGCAATTGGCATATCACCGTTGTGGCTTTTGCGTAGGTAAGAAACGTTCTTGCTAGAAACCCATAGCAGCCACGTAAAACATGCAACAACAATTAGAGGACGTCTAACTTGTTTTTGCAGGGTATGCTATGTGATGTGATATGGCCAAAAGGATGTGATGAATGATATATGTGATGTATGAGATTGATCATGTTCTTGTAATAGGAATCACGACTTGCATGTCGATGAGTATGACAACCGGCAGGAGCCATAGGAGTTGTCTTAATTTATTGTATGACCTGCGTGTCAATGAAAAACGCCATGTAATTACTTTACTTTATTGCTAACCATTAGCCATAGTAGTAGAAGTAATAGTTGGCGAGACAACTTCATGAAAACACGATGATGGAGATCATGTTGATGGAGATGCGTGTCATGCCGGTGACGAAGGTGGTCAATGCGCGCCTAGAAGATGGAGATCAAAAGGCGCAAGATGATATTGGCCATATCATGTCACTTTATAATTTGCATGTGATGTTTGTCATGTTTACATCTTATTTGCTTAGAACAACGGTAGCATAAATAAGATGATCCCTCACTAAAATTTCAAGAGATGTGTTCCCCCTAACTGTGCACCGTTGCGAAGGTTCGTTGTTTCGAAGCACCACGTGATGATCGGGTGTGATAGATTCTAACGTTCGCATACAACGGGTGTTGACGAGCCTAGCATGTACAGACATGGCCTCGGAACACAAGCAAAACACTTAGGTTGACTTGACGAGCCTAGCATGTACAGACATGGCCTCGGAACACAAGAGACCGAAAGGTCGAACATGAGTCGTATAGTAGATACGATCAACATGGAGATGTTCACCGATGATGACTAGTCCGTCTCACGTGATGATCGGACACGGCCTAGTCGATTCGGATCATGTATCACTTAGATGACTAGAGGGGTGTCTATCTAAGTGGGAGTTCATTAAATAATCAGATGAACTTAATTATCATGAACATAGTCAAAATGTCTTTGCAAATAATGTTGTAGCTTACGCTTTAGTTCTACTAAGATATGTTCCTAGAGAAAATTTAGTTGAAAGTTGATAGTAGCAATTATGCGGACTGGGTCTGTAAACTGAGGATTGTCCTCGTTGCTGCACAGAAGGCTTATGTTCTTAATGCACCGCTCAGTGTGTTGAACCTTGAGCGTCGTCTGTAGATGTTACGAAACATCTGACATACACGTTTTGATGACTACGTGATAGTTCAGTGTGTGATGCTAATGGTTTAAAATTGTGGCACCAAAGACGGTTTTGAAACGTCGCAGAACATATGAGATGTTCCAAAGACTGAAATTGGGATTTCAGACTAATGCCCACGTCAAGAGGTATGAGACCTCTGACAAGTTTCTTAAGCCTGCAAACTAAGGGAGAAAAGCTCAATCGTTGAGCATGTGCTCAGATTGTCTGAGTACTACAATCACTTGAATCGAGTGGGAGTTAATCTTCCAGATGAGATAGTGATGGTTCTCCATAGTCACTGCCACCAAGCTATTACAGCTTCGTGATGAACTATAACATATCAGGGATAGACATGATGATCCTTGAGCAACTCGCGATGTTTGACACCGCGAAAGTAGAAATCAAGAAGGAGCATCAATTGTTGATGGTTAGTAAAACCACTAGTTTCTAGAAGGGCAAGGGCAAGAAGGGATACTTCATGAAACGGCAAATTAGTTGCTGCTCTAGTGAAGAAACCCAAGGTTGAACCCAAACCCAAGACTAAGTGCTTCTGAAATGAGGGGAACGATAACTGAAGCAGAACTACCCTAGATACTTCGTAGATGAGAAGGCTGGCAAGGTCGACAGAAGTATATTGGATATACATTATACTAATGTGTACTTTACTAGTACTCCTAGTAGCACCAGGGTATTAGATACCGGTTCGGTTGCTAAGTGTTAGTAACTCGAAATAAAAGCTGCGGAATAAACGGAGACTAGCTAAAGGTGAGATGACGATATGTGTTGGAAGTGTTTCCAAGGTTGATGTGATCAAGCATCGCATGCTCCCTCTACCATCGAGATTGGGGTTAAACCTGAATAATTATTATTTGGTGTTTGCGTTGAGCATAGACATGATTGGATTATGTTTATCGCAATACGGTTATTCATTAAAGGAGAATAATGGTTACTCTGTCTATTTGAATAATACGTTCAATGGTCTTGCACCTAAAATGAATGGTTTATTGAATCTCGATCGTAGTGATACACATGTTCATGCCAAAAGATATAAGATACTAATGATAGTACCACATACTTGTGGCACTGCCACTTGAGTCATATTGGTATAAAACGCATAAAGAAGCTCCATGTTGATGGATCTTTGGACTCACTCGTTTTTGAAAAGATTGAGACATGCGAACCATGTCTATTAGTATATATGCATGAAGAAAGTCCATACAGATGGATCATTTGGACTCACTTGATTTTGAATCACTTGAGACATGCAAATCATACCACATGGGCAAGATGACTGAAAGGCCTCGTTTTCAGTAAGATGGAACAAGAGAGCAACTTGTTGGAAGTAATACATTTGATGTATGCAGTCCAATGAGTGCTGACGCACGCAGTGGATATCGTTATGTTCTTACTTCACAGATGATTTGAGTAGATGCTGAGAATATTTACTTGATGAAACACAAGTCTGAATTATTGAAAGGTTCAAGTAATTTCAGAGTGAAGTTGAATATCGTCGTGACAAGAGGATAAAATGTCTGTGATATGATCATAGAGATGAATATCTGAGTTACGAGTTTGGCACACACTTAAGAAATTGTGGAAATTGTTTCACGACTAATACTGCCTGGAACACCATATTGTGATGGAGTGTCCGAACATCATAACTGCACCCTATTGGATATGGTGCATACCATGATGTCTCTTATCGAATTACAACTATCGTTTATGGGTTAGGCATTAGAGACAACCGCATTCACTTTAAATAGGGCACCACATAATTCTGTTGAGACGACACCGTATGAACTATGGTTTAGAGAAAGCTAAGCTGTCGTTTCATAAAAGTTTGGGGCTGCGACGCTTATGTGAAAAAGTTTCAGGCTGATAAGCTCGAACCCAAAGCGGATAAATGCATCTTCATAGAATACCCAAAACAGTTGGGTATACCTCCTATTTCAGATCTGGAAGCAAAAGTGATTGTTTCTAGAAACGGGTCCTTTCTCGAGGAAAAGTTTCTCTCGAAAGAATTGAGTGGGAGGATGGTGGAGACTTGATGAGGTCATTGAACCATCACTTCAACTAATGTGTAGCAGGGCACAGGAAGTTGTTCCTGTGGCACCTACACCAATTGAAGTGGAAGCTTACGATAGTGATCATGAAACTTCAGTTCAAGTCACTACCAAACCTCATAGGACGACAAGGATGCGTACTACTTCAGAGTGGTACGTAATCATGTCTTGGAAGTCATGTTGCTAGACAACAATGAACCTACGAGCTATGGAGAAGCGATGGTGGGCCCGGATTCCGACGAATGGCTCGAGGCCATAAAGTCCGAGAGGATCCATGTATGAAAACAAAGTATAGACTTTGAAAGAACTACTTGATGGTCGTAAGGCTGTTGGGTACAGATGGATTTTAAAGGGAAGACAGACAATGATGGTAAGTGTCACCATTAAGAAAGCTCGACTTGTCGTTAAGATGTTTTCCGGCAAGTTCAAGGAGTTGACTGCGATGAGACTTTCTCACTCGTAGCGATGCTAAGAGTGTGTTAGAATTATATTAGCAGTTACTGCATTATTTATGAAATCTTGCAGATAGGATGTCAAAACATTGTTTCCTCGACGATTTTCTTGAGGAAAAGTTGTATGTGATACAACCAGAAGGTTTTGTCAATCCTGAAAGATGCTAACAAGTATGCAAAGCTCCAGCAATCCTTCTAAGGATTGGAGTAAGCATCTCAGAGTTGGAATGAACGCTTTGATGAGATGATTAAAGATTTTGGGTTTATACAAAGTTCATGAGAAACTTGTATTTCCAAAGAAGTGAGGGGGAGCACTATAGAATTTTTGATGAGTATATGTTGTTAACATATTGTTGATCAGAAATGATGTAGAATTTCTGGAAAGCATCCAGGGTTATTTGAAAAGTGTTTTTAATGGAAAACCTGGATTAAGCTACTTGAACATTGAGCATCAAGATCTATAAGGATAGATCAAAAAAGCTTAATAGTACTTTCAAATGAATACATACCGTGACAAGATTTTGAAGGAGTTCAAAATAGATCAACAAAGAAGGAGTTCTTGGCTGTGTTACAAGGTGTGAGTATTGAGTAAGACTCAAGACCTGACCACGGCAGAAGAAAGAGAAAGGACGAAGGTCGTCCCCTATGCTTTAGACGTAGGCTCTACAATATGCTATGCTGTGTACCGCACCTGAAGTGTGCCTTGCCATGAGTTAGTCAAGGGGTACAATAGTGATCCAGGAAGGGATCACATGACAGCGGTCGAACTTATCCTTAGTATCTAGTGGACTAAGGAATTTTCTCGATTATGGAGGTGGAAAGGGGGTTCGTCGTAAAGGGTTACGTCGATGCAAACTTTGACACTAATCCGGATGACTCTGAGTAGTGAACCGGATTCGTATAGTAGAGCAGTTATTTGGAATAGCTCCAAGTAGCGCGTGGTAGCTGCATCTACAAGATGACATAGAGATTTGTAAAGCACACACGGATCTGAATGTTGCAGACCCGTTGACTAAAACCTCTCTCGTAAGCATAACATGATCAAACCCTAGAACACATTGAGTGTTAATCACATGGTGATGTGAACTTGATTATTGACTCTAGTAAACTCTTGGGTAATAGTCACATGGCGATGTGAACTTTGAGTGTTAATCACATGGTGATGTGAACTAGATTATTGACTCTAGTGCAATTGGGAGACTGTTGGAAATATGCCCTAGAGGCAATAATAAAATGGTTATTATTGTATTTCCTTGTTCATGATAATTGTCTGTTCTTCATGCTATAATTGTATTAACTGGAAACCGTAATACATGTGTGAATACATAGACCACAACATGTCCCTAGTAAGCCTCTAGTTGACTAGCTCGTTGATCAATAGATGGTTATGGTTTCCTGACCATGGACATTGGATGTCATTGATAACGGGATCACATCGTTAGGAGAATGATGTGATGGACAAGACCCAATCCTAAGCATAGCACAAGATCGTGTAGTTCGTTTGCTAGAGCTTTTCTAATGTCAAGTATCATTTCCTTAGACCATGAGATTGTGCAACTCCCGGATACTGTAGGAATGCTTTGGGTGTACCAAACGTCACAACGTAACTGGGTGGCTATAAAGGTGCACTACAGGTATCTCCGAAAGTGTCTGTTGGGTTGGCACGAATCGAGACTGGGATTTGTCACTCCGTATGACGGAGAGGTATCTCTGGGCCCACTCGGTAATGCATCATCATAATGAGCTCAATGTGACTAAGGAGTTAGCCACGGGATCATGCGTTACGGTACGAGTAAAGTGACTTGCCGGTAACGAGATTGAACAAGGTATTGGGATACCGACGATCGAATCTCGGGCAAGTAACGTACCGATTGACAAAGGGAATTGTATACGGGATTGATTGAATCCTCGACATCGTGGTTCATCCGATGAGATCATCGTGGAACATGTGGGAGCCAACATGGGTATCCAGATCCCGCTGTTGGTTTTTGACCGGAGAGTCGCTCGGTCATGTCTGCATGTCTCCCGAACCCGTAGGGTCTACACACTTAAGGTTCGGTGACGCTAGAGTTGTAGAGATATTAGTATGCGGTTAACCGAAAGTTGTTCGTAGTCCCGGATGAGATCCCGGACGTCACGAGGAGTTCCGGAATGGTCCGGAGGTAAAGATTTATATATGGGAAGTCCTATTTTGGCCACCGGAAAATGTTCGGGATTTTTCGGTATTGTACCGGGAAGGTTCTAGAAGGTTCCGAAGTGGGGCCCACCTGCATGGGGGACCCACACCACGCCGTCGTGCTGCTGGATCTCCATCAACTTCTCCTCCCCCCTTGCTGGATCAAGAAGGAGGAGACGTCCCCGCTCCGTACGTGTGTTGAACGCGGAGGTGCCGTCCGTTAGGCGCTAGGATCATCGGTGATTTGGATCACGACGAGTACGACTCCATCAACCACGTTCTCTTGAACGCTTCCGCTCGCGATCTACAAGGGTATGTAGATGCACTCCTCCCCTCTCGTTGCTAGCATAAACAACCCATATTCACCATATCTTCTCAGCAGATGCATCCATTCATGGCCAGACAAAGCTCCTATAGTTCTCTAATAGGAAGCTAGTATGCTTGAATGGCCTCCAGCAGTTGTCCTATGCAGTGGTTGCACTATCTTGGCTCTTGCATTTCCAGCGGTCCTAGAGGATGTTAGTACCAATGGCAACTTGATCACTTCAAATTGGAGGGACTATTCAGACAAATTCCCATACTGTAAAACCCTTTTTTATGATATATCGGAGGTTTTGTGTGAAAAGGCCGTGGTCTAAATCATGTGGTCGGTTTGGACAGTGGCATTGCAAATGAGCTATGCTCTATGATTTCTCTTTATTTACACTGGCGACTGACCTACACCTTCCAATCTATGGATTTGCCCGCTTGATAGAACTTTTCTCTTATGCCTGTTTATCCCAATTCGCCTCCGAAAAGGGAAAATATCAAGATTAGGATGTTGCTTGGAGTCGATTTTTAGCAAGTACAACTATCAAACCAGAGACCACAACAAGGCTCGGCAAAACATAAAGTATCATGGTACGTCATTCTCCGTGAAATTGAACTTGAATTCTAGAGCAACAAGAAGCTGAGGTATTTTCACTAGTCGTCCTCGTTCCATAATTGAGTTCTTACACATTTCTAGTATATCCTCTCATCTTCGATAGTATTCACACATATCCTCTCAAACTTATGCATCCGTAGCAATTTATAAAATAGAAATTTAACATAAATAAATTGAAGCATCCATATCATACAAATATTATCCATTTCATTTTTGTGTTTGAAGTTTGGGCCGGCCCATTTTAGTGTTTATTTCCCATCGTTTTTTCCTTCCTTTTTTTATTTTTTCCTTTCATTTTTATTTTACATTTCTTTTCCATTTTTATTGTTCCATTTCCTTTTTATTTCTTTTCTTATTTTTCTCCTTATTTTTATTTTTTGCAGACATCTTTTCAGTTTGTGGATTTGAAATTCATGAACAAATTTTACAAATTTGTGATCTGTGTTTAAAACGTCAACATTTTTTGAATCGGAAATTATTTTTTAAAAATTGGAAACAATTTATGAAATTCACAAAACAATTTTTTGTTTTGATGAACAGTTTTTGAAATGCAAGAATTTTTTTAAAATCAGTGAACATGTTTTGAATCGATGAACCTTTTGTAATTCATGAATATTTTCTATTTTTTTTAACAGTTTTAAATATTCTTGAACATTGTTTCTCAATTTGTGATCGTTTTTTAGAATATGGAACATTTTTGCAAATTCATGAACATTTTTTTATTTCGCGAGAAGTAAATCCAAAAATCATGACATTTTGCTGAATATGTGAACATATTTGCAAAATCACTAACATTTTTTCAATGCACGAAGAATTTTAGATTTCTTTAACAACTTTTCTAAATTTACTTATATTTTTGGAATTTTTTGAAATCCCGAATTATTTTATGAAGAAAAAACTGAAACAAAAAAAATACAGTGGGCGTCCCGGCCCAAAATGGCAAAAGGAGGTCCCTCGCCAACCTGCACCACCCTTCTACTCGAGGAAGGAGGAAGCCAGTTACTCAAAGAAAATGGCAAGGAGCAAGCCTCAAAAAAAAAAAGGGGAAGGAGCAAGCCTAAAAAAAGAAGGGAAAAAAACTTGAACGAAGGAGCACCCACCAGCGCTGGCCGCTTGTTTGCTTCCCCAGTTCAGGAGAAGCCTCCCAACACACGGAGTAGATAGATTACTTGATCCTATAGAGAGATTGGCCTGACCGTGCGGCGCCTCACACGATCCACCGACATACACAAGCTAGAGCCTTACAAAAGTTGGGAGATTGATTGACGATCGAGGACGATGAACGGCGATGGGGTTCTGGCTGCGCGCATGCATGCTCACTACTTTTCTATATTTTTTGTGTTCAATAGAAAAGCCGCTCTGTCGTTTCAAAAGCAGTTGTGCGTTTTGCCCGGATAAATTTCAGATTTTCCACCCAAGCTGCACGAGTTTACATGTGGAAAGAAGAGGCACAAAAAAAAATCCTTCAGGGAGAGAGAGATGCTTGGCAGGGCTTTGATGCGTAGACACACTGAACAAAACAAAACCTTTAGCTAGGATGGAAAAATTCAACTCTTTACTTGGCTTCCCGAGCTACATTTGGATATAGCTATGTACTGTCTCCTTTATTTATTTTTGCAACTTATATCACTCAACGTGGGATATTACAAGCTACTAGTTTACAAGCTCCTCTGAAATACCTGGCCTCAAACCCAGCCGGGCGACCATCGAGTATTCTATTTTAGCAAAATTGGTCATGAAAGCACTCACGGACGTATCTATAGGATGCATGGACGATCCATTCCATTAATGGTTTTATCACTTTGTTCACTTTCTCGTTTACGAGGGGGTTGGGAAAAATTGTACAGATAGTTGTATGACCATGAAATTGTTTGTTTCTTGCACTTCATGTACATGTTCCAAGACTGTTCTTGGGTTCTTTTTTTTTGAGGGGAGACTGTTCTTGGGTTCTGGAATGTAAGTACTATTCTTATTCTTTTATTATCCTCTGTAAATGAAATAAAAAAATATGGATCATGGTTATTTGGGCATCAAACCGAAGAAAATGGGGAAATTTGGACACATGTTGACCCAACCCATCAAAAGAGTCAGTCCAGCAGAAGGCAAAGAAAGCCCTTACATATCCGCATGCTTGGTTGGCTGATGTAGCTTGAGATGATGCATATATTTCATTCGATAGAACATGGTCTGCTATCGGTCGAGATTTTTCTGAGCAACTTGTCAAGGCAAGGGCAGGAGCTCTGTCATTTCATATAAGGAGAAGAGGATCTCCCACCTAATTAAGTAAAACCAGACAAAACCGAATTACACAATGGAAAAGACACAAAAAGAAACTAGAGTTTGGGGGTGGGTTGAAAATTCCGACCACTCCGGGTTTCTTAGAGATCCGATCGTAGATTGAGGGTTGATTGTCTAAGACTGCAAGGTTCTGAATTCGATCTAACATCTCCGGTCATAAGCGTGTATCGGCCTCTCTCATCTCTTGACAGTAGGCTGGGCTCAGAAGTTTTCCCGAGGTGTTTTCTGATGTGTCCTGGGGGGCTTCGGTGGTCAGATCCGACACCCGATTCGTCGGGGTAGTGTTGGCATCCGAGTTCAAGGCTAGATCCGAGGTGTTAACGGTTCCAAGTTCCTGCTCCAAGATTGAATCTGGTGCTAGGACGATGGCGTCGACGAGATCTTAGGACTGGACTGACACCCAACCTGAAAAGGCAAGTTCGCCAGGGGAGTCCGCGGCATACTCCAGATTCCCAAACCTGATGGACTGGCCTGGGGCGAAATTCTTAACGTGGTCGAGGTGGCCAGCTGAGTTGGCGTGAAGCACGATGCTGCCGAAGGCAAAAAGCTGTCCGGGAAGAAAGTCTTCCCACAACCAATGATGTCGTCGATCCGAAGATGAGCCATCAAGATTTTGTGACCACACAGTGGAACATGTATGGGTCATCAATGTCGGAGCTAAATCTGGCAAATCTCGGGTAGGGGGTCCTGAGCTGATGGTGTAGGCTAGATGGTAACAGGAAGAAGAGGGACATGGTGTTTACACAGGTTCGGGCCCTCCCAAAGAGGTAATACCCTACTCCTACTCTTGTTTATATTTTGTGGATGGGGTACAAAGTACATGTGATGTACCTCGAGATCAAATGAATGGATCTAAAGCCCTTTCCTCTATGGACTAGACCCCTCGGCTTATATAGGGGCAGGGAGGGGGGGCGGGTACCTAGGGCTACATGGCCGGTTCCATCTCGAGATAAACATGTTGAATATTTGAATATGCCTTGAAGTGTGCGCCAAGTCTTCGGAAGATCCTATCTTGAGTACACCGAGGTCCATGGCAAACGTGACACATTCTTCAGTTGTCGGTGGATCCTCGGTCCGACCCGTTATTGATATGCCAACGTGGGGAGTACGCCCTAACCCAGGACACTGTCACCATGTTCACAAAGAAACCTAGAATGGGAGTTTGGGGCAATAACTAATATCGGCACATGTCGCAATGGATTCACTCAAAATACATATTATTTCACAAATATTTCAAAGAAGTATGTAGAGACGAAACAAATGGCTTCCAAGCCAGTCGTCTATATGTTCCACAAGTACCATTTCAGTAATACCAGACTTCTCTCCGCTACAGTTTCCTCAAGTTATTTACTCATGGATCTAGTTTTGGAGGTCAATTTTTCTCGTCAAAAGACACAAAAAATCGTGTCACGATGCATTGAAGGAAAGATAAGATTGACAAGCCTAAAAGTAGACATTTGCCAATTACCATATGGTGCTCTTTTTGTCAAAACACATAGAGTACGTTATTTCTATATAGTGATCCAGGAAATTAAACAAAAAATGCCATGTTGAAAAAACTAGCAATTAACTCAATCAATATCATATGAATAGTGCTAGCAATATTTTTTATTTGATACATATGACAAAGGTAGACATTATACATACAAAGGTGAGTGCGAGCACACACTTTTATATTGGTCTCAACTCTCCTTTACTCATTTGGTACATGGGCCTTTGAGACTTTTTAGAAGTTGTTGTTTTATATGGGTTTAAGTCCATAAATTCCAACAAATGATAATTGTGTGAAAAGCATAAATCATTGTAGACTGTGTCTATATCGAGGTAGGCGTCCTCCTTGCAAGAAGGGTATGCTCAGCATATCGCTCTTGCTGAAGAACTCATTCGTATGTCCGTTGATTCGACGCCTCTCATGAAAAAATTCCATTTCATGCCCCTCCTTTCCGCAGCCAATTTCTGCATTGCTTGGATGAAAAATCTTGGATTCGTCCGGACAGAATGCACAACTGCTTCTGAAGCGACATACCCGCTTTTCTTCTGTAGAGAGAGAAAGAGAGAATTAGGTAGGAGCCAAAGCGTTTCAACCTTAGGCTGTCGGGATATGCATATACACATACCTAAGATGGTGCATATATGGACGATCAAGTCGTCGGAACATTGGTCATAGCGCAGTTCGGCAAAGAAGCTCTGCTCCTCGTCGTGGTCGTCCCTCCGGCGAGCCGAGAAGTTGAGGTGGTACCATAGATCTTTCCTAAAAACAACGCAGTCGGCTTTCATCTTCGTGATGGGCAGATGAGGACACTGGAACTCGGCACCCTGCATGCACAATATCGATCGATCTCAAAAAGGATAACGAAACTAGTAGGTGCTTCATTGATGCCCATGCACTCATGCAAGAGGAAATTAAGAATTGCAGGTTAAGAGAATACTACTAGTTGCTTTTGAATTAGCAGTTGGTGCGCACGTACGTACCTTGTGGTTGAAATTGTAATGTTGGAGGGCGTGGTCGGCAAGCTTACAAATGAAGCGGGCGTCGAGCTCTCTGTCATCCAACACAAGTAAGCAAAGCAAACTTTTAGACATTATTAAGAATAAATGAAGCTCTTCCAAGTTCCAAACATGCACATTTTTTCTTTGTCATCAATCAAACATGAAAATATATACTATATTCAGTGCATGGAGTGATGATGGCTGATGAGCAAGGAAGGAGTAGTAGGAGTACTACGTACTCTTGTGTGCGCGGGTTGGGGACTGCATGTGCTTCGTCCATGAGTCGTTGAAGCCGAGCTACAACATCCTTTGGAACGGCGATTGTCCCATCCCAATGGATCGATCGATCCTCTCCTTCCTAGCTATAACGATCGTCGATCGTGTACGTATATGCTCTTATGTCTGCCTACTTTTGTCTATCGGGTCGTCGTGTCACGCAGCTGCAACCCAATCGACCGAATTTATACACACAAATTGTGGGAAACTAAAATATGTTTCTTGGATGGATCTGGTTCTCGTTGGGTAAGGACGAGGAGGGAGCTGGCCTACACGGATTATGAATCCTACATAACGCCCAATTGGAGACACGTGCGTATGTTTTTTTTTGAGGGGAAGACTCGTACTGGGCCAGCCCACCCGGCACGCTAGCGCGATTCAGCTGCGAAAAAGTTTACATCGGAGTAGGAGGATACCTAGCGATTCGATCCGGCCTATATAGATCATCAACTCATTTTTTTGCGGATGAAAACTTATATTACTCAATCACATAATCCTTACAATCATCAACTTGATCCTATAGAGATTGGGCTTACAGTTGGGAGATTGATTGACGATTGAGGACGACGAACGACGATGGGGTCCTGGCTCTCTTCCCCCGGCGCCGAGGCTGACGCGCCGCCGCTGTCGGCTTCCGTTCCCGTGCCCGTCAGGCAAAACAGTTAGTAGTTTCAAAATAAAGGTACGTACATGTCCTATATATAATATTTTCTTCGCCTTAAAATAAAGGGGCATGCTACGCGTCCGCCGGCTCATATTTTTAAAAGATCAGCCAGGTCACGAACCGTCGGATTTGCCGCAAGCGAGCCGAGGGCGCCTCCAGAACTGCAACACGGATCTTGTTGCAGAATTATTTCTGCAGCATAGGTCTTGTTGCAAATTTTTTTTGCAATGGCTGTTTTGTTGCAAAAAGAAAATTGCAGCTAGGGTTTTGTTGCAACTCTTTTTGTAGCTGAGGTTTTGTTGCCGAAAATTTCCACAACAGAGATTTTGTTGCAAAACTAGACCCATCGTAGACCATTGCAACATCGCATATGTTTCTGAAACATAGCCTCTGTTTCGGAAGCGTGTTCAACAAAGGACGGCATGATAGCCTTCACTTGGACGCGTGTCATGCAGGGGAGGTGGCGGACGCGGCCACTGCGATCCACCGGATGATGTGCTTTTCCCCAAAATAAATGTCTTAACTTTCGTATAACTTTGTATTAAAGTTGGGCAACGCTACGCATCGGCCGGCGGATCTATTGCAAAGATCCGCCGCCACGTGAGCCATTAGATACAAAGTGAGATGATCGTAAGATTCAACTACCACCTTTGCAACAAGGATGATGTTGCGTTTGGACGTTTGCAACAGAGTTCATGTTGCAGAATTTTTGCAATAAAGATATTGCTGCAGAACCTCCTGATTTCCTGAGTCCTCTTATTGTAAGAGACATGATTATCAATTACATAAAGTTGCCGAAGTTCTAAAAAATATAGGATGCCGATAACGCCCACACGTGTGGACATTAAGGGGTCTGCCCACACGTTTTGTGTGGTGTCTAAGAGGATCAGCCCACACGCCTATGTGTGGGCAAAACAAGTAATGCCCACACGTCTCTTTTTTTCCTCGCGGTCCCTTTCACACGCCTACGTGTGGGCAAAATAGATAACACTCACACGCCCGTACAACAGGCCTCCTAACTCATGGTCCCGCACGCCCCGCGTGACAGTCACCACGCGTCCCGCAGTTGCCATGGTCCGGACCCGCTTACATGTTCGTTTAACTGCAGTTGCCATGTCGCTGAACTACAGTTGCCATGTCGGACAACTACAGTTGCCATGGTTGCTCAAATGCAGTTGCCATCTCAGGTCAAGTGTCAGATGCCATTTTTGGACAACTGCAGCTGTTGCCATGTATGGTTTGGTTTACTATAGTTGTCATGATTTGAAAACTTTAGGGGTTGCCACCTACTAACACTAGGCAGTTGCCATGTATGGTCTGGTTTACTACAGTTGCCATGATTTGAAAACTTTAGGAGTGCCAGCTACTAACACTAGGCAGTTGCCGTGTAGCGCTACAAAGAGACGTGGCAAAATAACATGTTCGGGTAAAGAGAGAGTTGCCATCTACTTACAAGCACACTAGGGCAGTTGCCATGTATCCTGCAAAACACATGGCAACTGACATGTTCAGGTAAAAGAGAGAGTTGCCATCTGCTTACAAGCACACTAGGGCAGTTGCCATGTACCCTGAAAAACACATGGCAACTGGCAGCTTTGGGTGTGGGAGAGGAGACGGGCGTGTGGGCGAGCTGATAAATGCCCACACCCCAGCCCATGTGCGTGAGTGAAAACTGACGTGTGGGCGAACTGCTAAACACCCACACACCGGTCCCTTCGTGTGGTGAAAACGGACGTGTGGGCGACCGGATGAATGCCCACACACCAGCCCAGTACTACGTGGCACCACAAACATGCCAAGATTCGTGCAACCACAAACGGACGTGGATCCACGTTTGTGGGCAAGATGCAAACGTCATCACGTGTGGGCTTTAGTGTTTCCGAAAATATATTGTGGCAGATCAAACTGTGGTCAAACTACTCAAGAAATATTAGTGTTAATAAATAATTATTTTTAGTTTTTATGACTTTTGATCAAACTGTGGTCAAATTATGGTCAAATCTGGTCAAACTATGGTCAAATTATGGTCAAATCTGGTCAAACTGGGGTCAAACTATGGTCAAACTACTTGAAATATTAGTGTTAATAAATAATTACTTTTGTTTTTTTACTTTTGATCAAACTGTGGTCAAACTATGGTCAAATTTGGTCAAACTATGGTCAAACTACTTATTCAAGAAATATTAGTGTTACTAAATAATTATTGTTTTCTAGAATAATAGAATAATAGTTTCAAACTCAAACGGTGCTTAATGTTCAAGTTCAACTTCTAAGGGTTAATAGAATTGACAGCTTAGTATTGTTAGGAGAACAACTAGTCCAGACTTGGAAACTAGGGGGAATGGAACTCGAAAGTTAAGCGTGCTCAGGCTGGAGTAGTGAAAGGATGGGTGACCGGCCGGGAAGTTAGACGATTTGGAATGGGTGGTTCATAATTGAGCAGTGATTAGAGATTAAATTGTCAAATAATTCAGAAATTTGAAAATAAAAAAATTGAAAAAAAATCAAATTTTTTTCAAATTTTTTTTTCAAAAAGAAGTCCTTTAGTCCCGGTTGGTAACCGCGGTTGGTGTTACCAACCGGGACTAAAGGTGGAGCTCCACACAGCGGCCACGTGGAGCTGTTTGGGCTTTAGTCTCGACCCTTTAGTCCCGGTTCCAGAACCGGGACTAAAGGTCCTCTAGAACCGGGACTAATGGCCCGTTTTCTACTAGTGGCATAAGTATGTCATTTTCATTAACAATAGTCTCACCATCATTCCGTGCATCGTCGTCGTTTGGATCCACATCATCATCACCCAATGGTCTAGCGTCATCGTTTATGACCACATCATCGTCAGGTTGCTCTTGATAGAACACTCCCTCGTATGTCATAGGGTTAATGTTGTAGTAATCGTCTTCGTTCGGGTCCGGTAGCTTACCATGTGGCGACACCTTGAACACAACTTCCCTACCCTTTAGGTACTCTTTCTGGCATGGGTAAGGCAGATAATAAACTTGTGTAGCTTGGGTAGCCGCAATGAAGAGATTGGCTCCGGCATAGACGATTGATGGTTTAACTTCAACCAAACCAATGGAAGGCGTATGTTTTACCCCCTCCCGCGGATCGAACCATCGGCATTTGAACCAGGCAGACTTAGGGTTTCGCGCCCTTTGCGGAATGTAATCTCGTATATATTTTGTACCCTTCCGTAGTAGTCTACTGAATTTTGACCGGGGGTGTACACTCTGGTATTTATAGTTTTGGGATCATGCCGACTGTTCTGGTGCTCCTCTGTATGGAAGCGATACCCATTCACATCATACTTTTTACATGTCATGACGGCAGGGTCAAAACCCATGGAAACCTATCTCAATTCATCATCCATAGATATGTTCGGATCTTTTCCCTACAAGTATAATTGAAATTTATGGGTGCATTAGTTCGGTTAACTAATAAATGTTGTACTAGGTATTTAATAGGGGAATGTGGAAAATTTCTTTCTCCATGAACCATACAACAAACATTTTAAGTCCAGGGTTTCCATGACAGAGAAGAGTACGTGCCTCCGCCTCAGTAGGAGGATTCATTGCCGTCCATTCCTCTTGAACGAAATCACTACAAGAAGAAAAGCGGTGTTAGACCGGGACTAAGTGAACATAGAATATGATGTTGTGCAAGACATAAAAGGGTGTAGTGGTATTACCTCATCCACACTTCCTCAACTTCCTTGATGTTGTGCAAGATATAGAACATGAGGTCCTCACACTCTTGTCGTGGCATGTTATAAGATTTCGAGGCCCCAGCCATGCCACCTTGCCCCTTGAATAGATGGAGCTTGGGTTGATACTTGGGCTCTTCTATATTGTATCGAGGCATCTTATTATGCAGATGGGGAACGTGGTCTGGATAGTACGATGTCCTGAGGTCTGACACCTCTAGGATAACTGCCTCAACTATGGAAGCCTCAATCTTAGCTTTGTTTCCACATTTCTGTCGGAGATGCTTGTTCTGTCTCTTAGGGCCATACTGCCAACGCTGCACAGGCTCCCCCAACAATACCTCGTTCGCGAGGTGCAGAATGAGATGTGGCATCGGAGTAAAGAAGCTTGGCGGAAAGATCTTTTCTAGCTTGACTATCAACTCCGGTGCCTTCTTATGCAATTGTTCAATCACGTCTTTACTTACTTCTTTAGCACAAAGCGTTGGGAAGAAATGGCTTTGCTCGGCAAGCACTCGCCAGACATGCTCGGGGACATAGCCTCGAACCATCACCGGCATTATCCGCTCAATCCATACATGGTAGTCATGACTCTTCAGGCCGGTCACTTTGCTCGTTGAAAGATTGACTCCCTTACTTATATTCGATGCATAACCATCGGTTAACTTCAAAATGTGTTTCAGCCAGATAAGTACTTCCTTCTTTTCTGGTGGTTTAAGGACAAAGTCAGCATCTGGCTTGAACTAGTTTCTTTGACCGCCTGTGGGAGGCTTCATGATTAGACGTGGTCTATCACAAATTCTCTGTTGATCGGCCCTAGCTTTAACGTTATCCTTTGTCTTATCAGGAGTGTTGAGGATCGTGCGGAAAAGGGACTCTGCGACATTCTTTTCGGTGTGCATCACATCGATGTTGCAAGGAAGTTTGAGGTCCTTGAAATAGGGAAGCTTCGAGAAGGGGGTAATGTGAGTCCAATTGTGCGTCTCACCATATCCCTCGAAGCTTTTGGCTTTGGCTTTGGCTTTGACTTTAGGCTTGAGAGGTTTTAGCTGAGCAAGAACATCTGCCCCCGAAAATGTTGGAATCTCGGTTACTTCACAACCCGACCTTTCGTGAAGTTCTTCTTGTCTTCCTTGTCTGGATGGTCTGGAGGGAGGAACTGTCGATGCAGGTCAAAGGCTACATACTTGCCACCCTTACTCAGCCAAATCGTTCGCAGAGCATGCATGCCCACTGGGCATGGCATCTTCCCACTTGTACACCATCCGTAGAATAGAGCATAGCCGAGAAAGTCATGCATGCAATAGTGCAACCAAACTTTCATCAAGAAATTTCTCTGCAGATCCCGGTCGTATGTCAACCTCGGAAAGTACCAAGAATGGTGCAAATCATCCACCAGCGGATGCATAAACACACCCAATTTCTTCCTCAGGTGTTCAAGCCCCAGAATGATGAGCGACAAGAACATGGTCTTGCGTTGCGTTAGGGCACCGGGAGGGAGATTGAGCGGAATTACCAACACGGCCCAGCAGCTGTATGGATTGGACGACATACCGTATGGATTGAACCCATCACCTGATATGGCTATTCTTACATTCCCAGCCCCGGCTGCTTCCTCGGGGTATTCTTCATCGAACGACTTCCATGCTTCACCTTCCGATGGCTGTACGATTTTATTTGAATTGTACCTTATACCTTCCTTGTGCCACTTCATCATTTTGGCAGACTCCTCCGTGATGAAAATGCGCTGCAGTCTTTCTATGAAATGGAGATACCGAAGAACCTTAGCGGGGATGGCTAGCTGCCTTTTCTCACCATCCTCACCGACCACCTCAAGGTACCGAGACGAACCGCACTCCCTACAGTACTTGTCATCTGCATACTCGTGCCTAAACAAAAGGCAATTCTTTGGACAAACATCTATTTTCTCATAATCCATAGAGAGTGCCTTCATGATTTTCGTTGTAGCGTACATGCTTTTCGGCAGTTCATGACCCTCAGGGAGGCTCTTAGCACATACTCCCAGTAATGCTTCGAAGCATTTCTTGCTACAGCCGTACTTATCCTTGACTGCAATCAGTTGCGAGATGGCATCCAGCTGAGATATTTTCGCACCCGCATAAAGAGGTTTCTTAGACGAGGCCAAGACCTCCAAGAAGGCCTTTGCGGTTGCCTCCGGCTCCTCCGGTTCATTCTCTGAAGGTGTCGCATGATACGTCTCCATCGTATCTACTTTTCCAAACACTTTTCCCCTTGTTTTGGACTCTAACTTGTATGATTTGAATGGAACTAACCCGGACTGACACTGTTTTCAGCAGAATTGCCATGATGTTGTTTTATGTGCAGAAACCAAAAGTTCTCGGAAAGTCCTGAAACTCCACGGAACGTCTTAGAATAAATAATAAAAAATCCTCGCCAAAGATGAAGACCAGGGGGCCCACACCCTGTCCACGAGGGTGGGGGCGCGCCCTCCCCCTGGGCGCCCCCTACCTCGTGGGCCCCCTGGAGACCCTCCGACGCCAATTCCAACTCTATATATTGGGTTTCGGAGAGAAAAAAAGGAGAGAAGAGTTCATCGCGTTTTACGATACGGAGCCGCCGCCAAGCCCTAAAACCTCTCGGGAGGGCTGATCTGGAGTCCGTTCGGGGCTCCGGAGAGGGGGATTCGTCGCCATCGTCATCATCAACCATCCTCCATCACCAATTTCATGATGCTCACCGCCGTACGTGAGTAATTCCATCGTAGGCCTGCTGGACGGTGACGGGTTGGATGAGATTTACCATGTAATCGAGTTAGTTTTGTTAGGGTTTGATCCCTAGTATCCACTATGTTCTGAGATTGATGTTGCTATGACTTTGCTATGCTTAATGCTTGTCACTAGGGCCCGAGTGCCATGATTTCAGATCTGAACCAATTATGTTTTCATGAATATATGTGTGTTCTTGATCCTATCTTGCAAGTCTATAGTCACCTATTATGTGTTATGATCCGACAACCCCGAAGTGACAATAATCGGGATACTTCTCGGTGATGACCATAGTTTGAGGAGTTCATGTATTCACTATGTGCTAATGCTTTGTTCCGGTTCTCTATTAAAAGGAGGCCTTAATATCCCTTAGTTTCCATTAGGACCCCGCTGCCACGGGAGGGTAGGACAAAAGATGTCATGCAAGTTCTTTTCCATAAGCACGTATGACTATATATGGAATACATGCCTACATTACATTGATGAATTGGAGCTAGTTCTGTGTCACCCTATGTTATGACTGTTACATGATGAACCGCATCCGGCATAATTATACATCACTGATCCGATGCCTACGAGCTTTCCATCTACTGGTTTACGCTTATTTACTTTCCCGTTGCTATTGTTACAATCACTACAAAATACCAAAAATATTACTTTCGCTTTCATTACTCTTTTGTTACCGTTACCACTACTATCATACTACTTTGCTACTAAATACTTTGCTGCAGATATTAAGTTATCCAGGTGTGGCTGAATTGACAACTCAGTTGCTAACACTTGAGAATATTCTTTGGCTCCCCTTGTGTCGAATCAATAAATTTGGGTTGAATACTCTACCCTCGAAAACTGTTGCGATCCCCTATACTTGTGGGTTATCAAGACCTTTTTCTGGCGCCGTTGCCGGGGAGCATAGCTCTATTCTTTGAGTCACTTGGGATTTATATCTGCTGGACACTATGAAGAATTTGAAAGACGCTAAGACAAAGATTTATCCCTCAACTACGAGGGGAGGTAAGGAACTGCCATCTAGCTCTGCACTTGATTCACCTTCTGTTATGAGTAAGCTTGCGACACCTAAACCTGCTTCTGCTATTCGTTCTGATATGTCGCATGATATTGATGATGCCACTTCTGCTATGCATGATACTTATGATGAAACTACTTCTATGCCTGATACTACTGTGCCACTTAGTGAATTTCTTGAGGAACAAATTGCTAGGGCTAGAGAGAAACAAATTATTGAAACTGATTATATTGATGAAAGTGATGATGAAGATATGCCTGTTATTCCTGAAGGTTATCTTTTTGATAACGAATCTTCTTTAGCTATTCTAGCTTGCAGAGATAGATATGAACTCAAGAGGTTATTAATTAAATGGAGTAAAGAATCTCTTAGAGATAGAATTAAGCCTGACCCTGCTTTTGCTACTTCACCTATTTGTGTTCCCGATAAGGATTATGAATTCTCTGTTGATCCTGATATAATTACTTTGGTTGAATCTGATCCTTTTCATGGTTATGAATCTAAAACTGTTGTGCCACATCTTACTAAATTAAATGATATAGCCACCCTATTCACTAATGATGAGAGATCTCGCTACTTTTATATCCTTAAAATATTTCCGTTCTCATTAAAGGGTGATGCTAAGATATGGTTTAATTCTCTAGATCCTGGTTGTGTGCGTAGTCCCTAGGATATGATTTATTACTTTTCTGCTAAATATTTCCCTGCTCATAAGAAACAAGCTGCTTTAAAGGAAATATACAACTTCGTGCAAATTGAAGAAGAGAGTCTCCCACAAGCTTGGGGGAGGCTTCTCAAGTTACTCAATGCTTTGCCTGACCATCCTCTTAAGAAAAATGAAATACTTGATATCTTTTATAATGGACTAACCGATGCTTCCAGAGATTACCTGGATAGTTGTGCTGGTTCTCTTTTCAGGGAAATTCTATTAAATAATATGTTGACAAATGAAAATAATTGGACACTTCCTGAGCCAGCTCCTGAGCCAATTCCTGAGCCTAGTCCTAAACCAACTCCGAAGAAGAGAGGTGTTCTATTTCTCAGTCCGGAAGATATGCAAGAGGCAAAAAATCTATGAAAGAAAAAGGTATTAAAGCTGAAGATGTTAAGAATTTACCTCCTATTGAAGAAATACATGGTCTTAATTTACCGCCTGTTGAAGAAACATATGATCTTGATCCATTACCTATTGAAGAACCCCCTGATCCCGATAACCCGACATAGGTAGTAAAGGTAAATTCTCTTTATAGATATGATAGAGCTGAAGTCCCTCTTACTAAAATTGCTAGTCAGTGCTTGGATGAGTTTGATAACTTTATGTTTGAGCAAGAAGACTTCAATGCTTATTTTGGTAGACAGCTGAAACAAAACTCCTATATGATTAAACACTTGGGTGATTATATGGCTAATGTTAGATGTGAACTTAAACTCATTAGCAAACATGCTTCTATGGTTACCACTCAAGTAGAACAAGTACTTAAGGCTCAAAATGATTTGCTCAGTGAAATGAATAGTAAGAAAAATGATTATGCTGTTAGAGTGGCTACTAGAACTGGTAGAATGACTCAGGAACCTTTGTATTCTGAAGGCCACCCGAAGAGAATTGAGCAAGATTCTCAGAGAAATAATACTGATATACCTAGTCCTTCTAAAAAGAAGAAAAAGAAAAATGATAGGACTTTGCAAACTTCTAGCGAACCTATTGCTGAACCATCCGAGAATCCAAATGATATATCTATTTCTGATGCTGAAACACAATCTGGTAATGAACATGAACCTAGAGAAAATAATAATGATGATGTTCATGATGATGCTCAACCTAGTAATGATAATGATGTAGAAGTTGAACCTGCTGTTGATCTTGATAACCCACAATCAAAGAATCAACGTTATGATAAGAGAGACTTTGTTGCTAGGAAACATGGTAAAGAAAGAGAACCATGGGTTCAGAAACCCATGCCTTTTCCTCCCAAACCATCCAAGAAAACGGATGATGAGGATTTTGAGCGCTTTGCTGAAATGATTAGACCTATCTTTTTGCGTATGCGATTAACTGATGTGCTCAAAACAAATCCTTATGCTAAGTATATGAAGGATATCATTACCAATAAGAGAAAGATACCGGAAACCGAAATTTCCACCATGCTTGCTAATTATACTTTTAAGGGTGGAATACCAAAGAAACTTGGAGATCCAGGAGTACCTACTATACCATGCTCAATTAAAAGAAACTATGTTAAAACTGCTTTATGTGATCTTGGAGCCGGTGTTAGCGTTATGCCTCTCTCTTTATACCGTAGACTTGATTTGAATAAGTTGACACCTACTGAAATATCTTTGCAAATGGCCGATAAATCAACTGCTATACCTGTCGGTATTTGTGAGGATGTGCCTGTTGTGGTTGCAAACGTTACTATTTTAACGGACTTTGTTATTCTTGATATTCCCGAGGAGGATAGTATGTCTATTATTCTTGGAAGACCTTTTCTGAATACTACAGGTGCTGTTATTGATTGCAACAAAGGCAATGTCACTTTTTTCATGTTAATGGTAATGAGCATACGGCACACTTTCCGAGGAAACAACCTCAAGTCCATAGTATCAATTCTATTGGAAAAATTCCATCTATTATTTTTGGAGGTTTTGAATTTCCTCTTCCTACTGTCAAGAAGAAATATGATATACTTATTATAGGGGATGTGCATATCCCCGTTGAGGTAACATAGTGTTATTCGAAATTTCTCCGGTTCCATGTTAATCGGAATGAGTTTGTTAACAAGACCCGATCAACCTTGTTAGCGGATTCCTTTTGATGATCATGAGACGGATGAAACTAGAAGGCACGACCTTCTGTACCCTCTTTATACTTTCTGTTATTTAGTTGAAATAAAGTAAAAATAGTATTTATCTGTCTATTTCCTGATTTATCCGTGCAATATAAAAATATCCCGAAAATAAAAGTCCTCAGAATGCCATGCCAATTTAATATGATTTTTTCGAGAATATTTGAGGATTTACCGTGCAAAAATTACCGCGAGGGGAGCTGCCACCTGGCCACGAGGGTGGAGGGCGCGCCCTACCCCCCAGGGCGCGCCCCCTGCCTCATGGGCCCACGGTGGCGCTCCTCCACTTATTCCTACACCCATCTTCTTCTTCTTCCTCCCACAAACACGAAAAACCAACTCAAGCACGAGTTCCAGCCCCGTTGCTGTGATTTTCGATCTCCTTGCTCAAATCACCTCTCACAAAACTGCTTGGGGAGATTGTTCCTTGGTATGTGACTCCTCCATTGGTCCAATTAGTTTTTGTTCTAGTGCTTTATTCCCTGGAAATTTGTGCTGCATAGGTGACCATGTTCTTGAGCTTGCATGTCAAATTTATAATGTTCCAAGTAGTTCTAATGCTTGATAAAGGCTCTAGGCACTTGTAGGAGTAGTTGCTATCAATTTTATTGAAGTTGGTTCACTTTTGTTTGAAGTTACTAAAAATTTCAGAAATTTTTCAGAGAAAACAATATGCTTAGGAAGATGTTCCAAGGTGGCTCTTCAAGGAAGCAAGGCCCCAGGCTTGCTATGTGTGATGCTGACGAGGAACCACCAAGAGACGCTCTAGTGCGGCCTTGTGAGTGGCCTTCGGAAAATTTTATGGATCGTGCGGGAATAAAAGAAGAATTTAACGCATATTTGTGTAACGCTGATCTGGTGGACTTTGAGGCAGACAAATGCCCACAGTATCATGATCTTACTAGCTCATTTGTGAGGAGGTTTGAGTTTTCATCTTCGCGTAATTCCCCTTCTGTCATGTTTGATCTTTATGATAAATCTTATACCATGGACTTAGAGGATTTTACTTCTGCTTGCAAACTCCCACAATGGGGTAGTACTGTTGATCCCCGTAAATCTGAATTTAGAGACTTTCTTGCTAGTATAACTGTAGGGGAATCTAGAGATATAACGCAAGCCACCATAGGGAGCATTCACTTTCCTGCTATACATTATTTTGCTCTCTTCATCGGTAGGTGCATAAATGCTAAGGATGAAGCATGTCACATGTGTGTCCCTGATCTCAGTATTCTCAGAAGTGCTGTGTTAGGAGACCAATCTTATCATATGGGAGCCATTGTAGCTCGTAGGTTGCATCATAATAGATATAATGGAGATTTCTTTGGAGGAATTTATGCAACCCGCTTAGCTAATTTTCTTGAGATAGATATTCGTGAGGGTGATATGGAGTTGCCCCCTACTTATTTAGATTTTGATTCTATGGTCCACCACCAGTTTGTCGAGAGGACTGAATCACCTCTCCAGTATCAACTAATCTTTAACAAACGGCATGTTGTCCGTATTACTCTTCCTGCCCCTGCCTTCTTTGATATTCAGACAAAAGGAAGATATGTTATTACCAGAGAGGAGGCAGATGAGTACGAGAGGAGAGCGGAGGCGGCTCGACGCCACGCTGCATCTCAGGAGGCGGTAGCCGCTGCATCGCAGTACGACCCCAGCTACACATACGGGTATTAGCCAGGCTATCCCTCGCAATAGACCAACTTAGGCCAAAAGCCTAAGCTTGGGGGAATACGTATTTCTCACCGACATTACATTTATGTTCACACACACTCATTGCTAGATGTCGGTGCTCATACTCTTTCACTGTAATATCCATGCTAGTTTATTTTCTTTTTCCTGCTTTCTTCTTGTGTGTTTGTTAAACTTTAAGAAAACAACAAAAAAATTAGTGTAGCATCTAGTTAGTTTACTTTTCCTGCTGTAGTAGTAATAATTAAAAAGGAAACCCAAAAATATTTCCTGTTCTTCTTTTACTTGTTGGGAGCTTTCCCGTGTAAATAGTTTTTATTTCTTTTCTTTTCTTTGGGGGTCGATAGGACAAGACCATGATTAAACTGTTGAAATGGCTCTTATATGCATTATTGTTGATTTAACCAAGAGCCCATATTGCCTTGTCTTCTCCTGTTTATTGAATGCTCGCAGATTCCACTTAGTCCAATGCACGTGCACTCTTATTATTCACATCGTTCGGTCGTGCAAGTGAAAGGCAATAATGATTATATATGATGGACTGACTGAGATGGGAAAAGCTGGTATGAACTCGACCTCTTTTGTTTTTGTAAATATGATAAGTTCATTGTTCTTGATTCAGCTTATTATGAATAAACATGTTTGCAATGACAATTAGAGATCATAGTTGCTTATGCCATGCTTGATTAGCTATGAGTTATAATGGTTTACCTTGTGTGCCAACATGCTATTAGAATGATTGTGATGTGGTATGATGGGATGGTATCCTCCTTTAAATGAATTGAGTGACTCGACTTGGCACATGTTCACGCATGTAGTTGAAAACAAATCAACACAGCCTTCACGATATTTATGTTCATGGTGGATTATATCCTACTCATGCTTGCATCAATTGTTTATTAATTTTAATGCATGTTCATAACTGTTGTCGCTCTCCAGTTGGTCGCTTCCCAGTCTTTTGCTAGCCTTCACTTGTACTAAGCGAGAATACTGCTTGTGCATCCAAACTCCTTAAACCCCAAAGTTATGCCATATGAGTCCACTATACCTTCCTATATGCGGTACTTACCTGCCGTTCCAAGTAAATTTGTATGTGGCAAACTCTAAACCTTCAAATAAACATTCTGTTTTGTATGCTCGAATAGCTCATGTATCAACTAGTGCTGCCCTTATCTTCCGTGTTAGGCGGGTTATTCTCAAGAGGAGTAGACTCCGCTCCTCACGAGAAAATGGCTGGTCACCGGGATGCCCAGTCCCATGCTTTATGCAAACTAAATCAAAATAACTGCAAACAAAACTCCCCCTGGGAACTATTGATTGTTGGAGGCACTCGTTGTTTCGAGCAAGCCGTGGATTGATGCTTGTTGGTGGAGGGGGAGTATAAACTTTACCATTCTGTTTGGGAACCGCCTATAATCTGTTTAGCATGGAAGATATCGTCATCTCTTAGTTGTTATGTTGACAATGAAAGTATGCCGCTCAAAATATTATTCAATCTCTGTTTTAAAAACCGAGCTCTGGCACCTCTACAAATCCCTGCTTCCCTCTGCGAAGGGCCTATCTATTTACTTTTATGCTGAGTCATCACCCTCTTATTAAAAAGCACCCGCTGGAGAGCACCGCTGTCATTTGCATGCATTACTATTAATTTATATTGGGTATGACTATGACTGGATCTCTTTTACCATGAATTACAATGTCTAGTCAGTCCTTGATCTTTAAAGGTGCTCTGCATTTATGTTTTGCGGTCTCAGAAAGGGCTAGCGAGATACCATCTTGTTATATCATGTTGTGATTATTTTGAGAAAGTGTTGTCATCCGAGTTTTATTATTATGGCTCGTTAGCTGATTATGCCATTGATATGAGTAATCATGAGACCTGAGAATTATTGCAAATGTGGTTAGTTATAATCTTTGCTGAAAACATGAATGCTGGCTTGACGTATTTACAACAACAAGAGCAAACAGAGTTTGTAAAAGTTTTTCTTTTCTTTCTTTCAGTTTGTCAACTGAATTGCTTGAGGACAAGCAAGGGTTCAAGCTTGGGGGAGTTGATACGTCTCCGTCATATCTACTTTTCCAAACACTTTTGCCCTTGTTTTAGACTCTAACTTGTATGATTTGAATGGAACTAACCCGGACTGACGCTGTTTTCAGCAGAATTGCCATGATGTTGTTTTATGTGCAGAAAACAAAAGTTCTCGGAAAGTCCTGAAACTCCACGGAACATCTTAGAATAAATAATAAAAAATCCTCGCCAAAGATGAAGACCAGGGGGCCCACACCCTGTCCACGAGGGTGGGGGGCGCGCCCTCCCCCATTGGGCGCCCCCTACCTCGTCGCCCCCTGGAGACCCTCCGACGCCAATTCCAACTCTATATATTGGGTTTCGGAGAGAAAAAAATAGGAGAGAATAGTTCATCGCGTTTTACGATACGAAGCCGCCGCCAAGCCCTAAAACCTCTCGGGAGGGCTGATCTGGAGTCCGTTCGGGGCTCCGGAGAGGGGATTCGTCGCCATCGTCATCATCAACCATCCTCCATCACCAATTTCATGATGCTCACCGCCGTACGTGAGTAATTCCATCGTAGGCTTGCTGGACGGTGATGGGTTGGATGAGATTTACCATGTAATCGAGTTAGTTTTATTAGGGTTTGATCCCTAGTATCCATCGTAGGTTTGATCCCTAGTATCCACTATGTTAAAAAAAACTATGTTCTGAGATTGATGTTGCTATGACTTTGCTATGCTTAATGCTTGTCACTAGGGCCCGAGTGCCATGATTTCAGATCTGAACCTATTATGTTTTCATGAATATATGTGTGTTCTTGATCCTATCTTGCAAGTCTATAGTCACCTATTATGTGTTATGATCCGACAACCCCGAAGTGACAATAATCGGGATACTTCTCGGTGACGACCATAGTTTGAGGAGTTCATGTATTCACTATGTGCTAATGCTTTGTTCCGGTTCTCTATTAAAAGGAGGCCTTAATATCCCTTAGTTTCCATTAGGACCCCGCTGCCACGGGAGGGTAGGACAAAAGATGTCATGCAAGTTTTTTTCCATAAGCACGTATGACTATATACGGAATACATGCCTACATTACATTGATGAATTGGAGCTAGTTCTGTGTCACCCTATGTTATGACTGTTACATGATGAACCGCATCCGGCATAATTATACATCACTGATCCGATGCCTACGAGCTTTCCATCTACTGGTTTACGCTTATTTACTTTCCCGTTGCTATTGTTACAATCACTACAAAATACCAAAAATATTACTTTCGCTTTCATTACTCTTTTGTTACCGTTACCACTACTATCATACTACTTTGCTACTAAATACTTTGCTGCAGATATTAAGTTATCCAGGTGTGGCTGAATTGACAACTCAGTTGCTAACACTTGAGAATATTCTTTGGCTCCCCTTGTGTCGAATCAATAAATTTCGGTTGAATACTCTACCCTCGAAAACTGTTGCGATCCCCTATACTTGTGGGTTATCATCGCATTGTCGTTTCTGTAGCAATGACATCATCTAGCATGTCCCTTACCCCTTCATCCGCGTAACCATCGATGCGTTGTCGCATCACCTCCTCTCTACCACGGTCCTGCTCGGCTAAGTTTATCAGCGGCATGTCAAAGTTTGGCATATATCCATGCGTGTGAAGGTGGTCAGTCATGTCCTTCTGATTTCTACGGTGACGTCTGGCACATCTCGCACAGGGAATTGTGGGATAATTCTCATTGGACTACGGAATATCTCCTTCAAATACACATTGGTTTTTGCGATCCACTCTGATGTTACTCGATTCCGACGGATAAAACCACTATACATCCACTAATTATCTGCCATCTTCTGCTTTATTGGGAGCCACAAACAAAATTAAGGATTCATTTCAATTAATCACATCAAATTTTCATTTTCTACCGTGTTGAAACCACCTACATCTCTAATAGGTAAAGATCGGTCCTAATCCCACCCGAGGATGTGTAGATTGAGTATGTTCTCCATGCTCTACCCCGTTCCGAGACAAAATTTCGGCAAGACCTCCCGCTGTTCTCCAGATACATGTCTCGGCTAATAGCCAAGCGAATGTGCTCTAGAGAACAACGGGAGGTGATCTCTGCCAGAACTACGTCGGTATTTCCCCAAAGAGGAAGGGATGATGCAGTATAGCAAGGGTGGGTATTTCCCTCAGTGATGAGACCAAGGTTATCGAACCAGTAGGGGAACCTCCTCACACCACGTAAACAGCACCTGCACACAAATAACAAATACTCGCAACCCGACGTGTTAAAGGGGTTGTCAATCTCTTCCGGGTACGGCGCCTCAAGATAGGCAAATAAAGTGAGGTAAAATTGGTAGATAGGATAAATAGATCGCGGAACAAATAAATTGCAGCAAGGTATTTTTGTATTTTTGGTTTAATAGATCTGAAAATAAATGCAAGAGAAAATAGATCGCAAAGGCAAATATGATGAAAAGAGACCCGGGGGCCGTAGGTTTCACTAGTGGCTTCTCTCGAGAAAAAAAAGCAAACGGTGGGAAAACAATTACTGTTGGGCAATTGATAGAACTTCAAATAATCATGACGATATCTAGGCAATGATCATTATATAGGCATCACGTCCAAGATTAGTAGACTGACTCCTGCTTGCATCTACTACTATTACTCCACACATCAACCGCTATCCAGCATGCATCTAGTGTATTAAGTTCGTGAGAAAACGAAGTAACGCAATAAGAACGATGACATGATGTAGACAAGATCCGTTTATCTATTGCGGAGATATAGATCTCATCTTATTATCCTTAGTAGCAACGATACATACGTGTCGGTTCCCTTTATTCACTAGGATTAAGCACCGTAAGATCGAACCCACTACAAAAGCACCTCTTCCCATTGCAAGATAAATAGATCAAGTTGGCCAAACAAATACGAGGCTATAAGCAATCATGCATATAAGAGATCAAAGAAGACTCAAATAACTTTCATGGATAAAAACATAGATCTGATCATAAACTCAAAGTTCATCGGATCCCAACAAGCACACCGCAAAAAGACTTACATCATATGGATCTCCAACAGACCATTGTATTGATAATCAAGAGAGAGAGAGAGGAAGCCATCTAGCTACTAACTACGGACCCGAAGGTCTACAAAGAACTACTCACGCATCATAGGAAAGGCACCAATGGAAGTGGTGAACCCCTCCATGACGGTGTCTAGATTGGATCTGGTGGTTCTGGACTCTGCGGTGGCTAGAATTGTTTTTTGTCGACTCCCCTAGGGTTTCTGGACTATTGGGGTATTTATAGAGCGAAGAGGCAGTTCAGGGGGCACCCGAGGTGGGCAGCATCCACCAGGGCGCGCCTGGGCCTCCTGGCGTGCCCTGGTGGGTGCTGCTCCCCTCGAGCAGCCCGCCAGGTGCTTCCTTGGCCCACTGGCTTTCTTCTGGCCCAAAAAATCCTCCAGGATTTTCGTTGCGTTTGGACTCCGTTTGATATTGATTTCCCGCAATGTAAAAAACATGCAGAAAACAGCAACTGGCACTGGGCACTATGTCAATAGGTTAGTAGCAAAAAATGACTATAAAATGATTCTAAAACATCCAAGAATGATAATATAACATCATGGAACAATCAAAAATTATAGATACATTGAAGACGTATCAGGAGGCACCACCGAAATCCTGTCTCAGGACGGGGTAGAGCATGGAGAAACATACCCAATCTACACATACTCGGACTGTCCGTGGAAAACGCTGGATAATCTGAAAGAGTTGCGGTGATAAATATGCAATTGAATGCATATTTATCGATGCAACCCTTTCGGATGGGAGACGCCTAGTTTACGCGACTTGACTTGAGAATGAAATCTAGTGACTTGATTCGTAGCTCACCCTCGGCTGTAGAGGAAGTAGTCGAACAGCGGAGGGACAATCGGGGACCAACAGCTCCTACCATGATCACTCCACCGAGATGGAACACCACAAAACCTGCACCGCGACAAAAATTAAGAACACCACAATATCATCATCCTCATCATCTGAAGGAAATATGCCCTAGAGGCACTAATAAAGTTATTATTTATTTCCTTATATCATGATAAATGTTTATTATTCATGCTAGAATTGTATTAACCGGAAAGATAATACATCTGTGAATACATAGACAAACAGAGTGTCACTAGTATGCCTCTACTTGACTAGCTCGTTGATCAAAGATGGTTGTGTTTCCTGGCCATAGACATGAGTTGTCATTTGATTAACGGGATCACATCATTAGGAGACTGATGTGATTGACTTGACCCATTCCGTTAGCTTAGCACTTGATCGTTTAGTATGTTGCTATTGCTTTCTTCATGACTTATACATGTTCCTATGACTATGAGATTATGCAACTCCCATTTACCGGAGGAACACTTTGTGTACTACCAAACGTCACAACGTAACTGGGTGATTATAAAGGTGCTCTACAGGTGTCTCCAAAGGTACTTGTTGGGTTGGCGTATTTCGAGATTTTGTCACTCCGATTGTCGGAGAGGTATCTCTGGGCCCACTCAGTAATACACATCACTATAAGCCTTGCAAGCATTGTGACTAATGAGTTAGTTGCGGGGTGATGTATTACGGAACGAGTAAAGAGACTTGCCGGTAACGAGATTGAACTAGGTATCGAGATACCGACGATCAAATCTCGGGCAAGTAACATACCGATGACAAAGGGAACAACGTATGTTGTTATGCGGTCTGACCGATAAAGATCTTCGTAGAATATGTGGGAACCAATATGAGCATCCAGGTTTCGCTATTGGTTATTGACCGGAGAGGTGTCTCGGTCATGTCTACATAGTTCTCGAACCCGTAGGGTCCGCACGCTTAACGTTACGATGACAGTTATATTATGAGTTTATATGTTTTGATGTACCGAAGGTTGTTCGGAGTCCCGGATGTGATCACGGACATGACGAGGAGTCTCAAAATGGTCGAGACATAAAGATTGATATATTGGAAGCCTATGTTTGGACATCGGAAGTGTTCCGGGTGAAATCGGGATTTTTCCGGAGTACCGGGAGGTTACCGGAACCCCCCGGTAACTTAATGGGCCTTAGTGGGCCTAGGTGGAAGAGAGGAGAGGAGGCCAGGGCAGGGCCGCGCGCCCCTCCCCCCAGTCCGAATAGGACAAGGAGAGGGGGGCGGCGCCCCCCCTTCCTTCCTCCCCTCCACCTTTTCCCCCTTCCTGTCCTAGTCCAACATGGAAAAAGGGGGGGAGTCCTACTCCCGGTAGGAGTAGGACTCCTCCTGGCGCGCCTCTCCTCCTTGGCCGGCGGCCTCCTCCTTGCTCCTTTATATACGGGCGCAGGGGGGCACCTCTAGACACACAATTGATCAACGATCTTTTAGCCGTGTGCGGTGCCCCCCTCCACCATATTACACCTCGATAATATCGTAGCGGTGCTTAGGCGAAGCCCTGCCTCGTTAGAACATCATCATCGTCACCACGCCGTCGTGCTGACGAAACTCTCCCTCGACACTCGGCTGGATCGGAGTTCGAGGGATGTCATCGAGCTGAACGTGTGCTGAACTCGGAGGTGCCGTGCGTTCGGTACTTGATCGGTTGGATCGTGAAGACGTACGACTACATCAACCGCGTTGTGTTAACGCTTCTGCTTTTGGTCTACGAGGGTACGTGGACAACACTCTCCCCTCTCGTTGCTATGCATCACCATGATCTTGCGTGTGCGTAGGATTTTTTTTTAAATTACTACGTTCCCCAACAGTGGCATCCGAGCCTGGTTTTATGCGTTGATGTTATGCACGAGTAGAACACAAGTGAGTTGTGGGCGATATAAGTCATAGTGCTTACCAGCATGTCATACTTTGGTTCGGCGGTATTGTGAGATGAAGCGGCCCGGACCGACATTACGCGTACGCTTACGCGAGACTGGTTTCACCGTTGCGAGCACTCGTTGCTTAAAGGTGACTGGCGGGTGTCTGTCTCTCTCACTTTAGTTGAACCGAGTGTGGCTACGCCCGGTCCTTGCGAAGGTTAAAACAGCACCAACTTGACAAACTATCGTTGTGGTTTTGATGCGTAGGTAAGAACGGTTCTTGCTAAGCCCGTAGCAGCCACGTAAAACTTGCAACAACAAAGTAGAGGACGTCTAACTTGTTTTTGCAGGGCATGTTGTGATGTGATATGGGCAAGCCATGATGCTATATTTTATTGTATGAGATGATCATGTTTTGTAACCGAGTTATCGGCAACTGGCAGGAGCCATATGGTTGTCGCTTTATTGTATGCAATGCAATCGCCATGTAATTGTTTTACTTTATCACTAAGCGGTAGCGATAGTCGTAAAAGCAATAGTTGGCGAGACGACAACGATACTACGATGGAGATCAAGGTGTCGTGCCGGTGACGATGGTGATCATGACGGTGCTTCGGAGATGGAGATCACAAGCACAAGATGATGATGGCCATATCATATCACTTATATTGATTGCATGTGATGTTTATCTTTTATGAATCTTATCTTGCTTTGATTGACGGTAGCATTATAAGATGATCTCTCACTAAAATTTCAAGATAAAAGTGTTCTCCCTGAGTATGCACTGTTGCGAAAGTTCTTCGTGCTGAGACACCACGTGATGATCGAGTGTGATAGGCTCTATGTTCAAATACAATGGGTGCAAAACAGTTGCACACGCGGAATACTCAGGTTAAACTTGACGAGCCTAGCATATGCAGATATGGCCTCAGAACACTGAGACCGAAAGGTCAAGCGTGAATCATATAGTAGATATGATCAACATAGTGATATTCACCATTGAAAACTACTCCATTTCACGTGATGATCGGTTATGGTTTAGTTGATTTGGATCACGTAATCACTTAGATGATTAGAGAGATGTCTATCTAAGTGGGAGTTCTTAAGTAATATGATTAATAGAACTTAAATTTATCATGAACTTAGTACCTAATAGTATCTTGCTTGTCTATGTTAATTGTCGATAGATGGCCCGTGCTGTTGTTCCGTTGAATTTTAATGCGTTCTTTGAGAAAGCAAAGTTGAAAGATGATGGTAGCAATTACACGGACTGGGTCCGTAACTTGAGGATTATCCTCATTGCTGCACAGAAGAATTACGTCCTGGAAGCACCGCTGGGTGCCAGGCCTGCTGCAAGAGCAACACCAGAAGTTATGAACGTCTGGCAGAGCAAAGCTGATGACTACTCGATAGTTCAGTGTGCCATGCTTTACGGCTTAGAACCGGGTCTTCAACGACGTTTTGAACGTCATGGAGCATATGAGATGTTCCAGAAGTTGAAGTTAATATTTCAAGCAAATGCCCGGATTGAGAGATATGAAGTCTCCAATAAGTTCTACAGCTGCAAGATGGAAGAGAATAGTTCTGTCAGTGAGCATATACTCAAAATGTCTGGGTATAATAATCACTTGATTCAACTGGGAGTTAATCTTCCGGATGATAGCGTCATTGACAGAATTGTTCAATCACTGCCACCAAGCTACAAGAGCTTCGTGATGAACTATAACATGCAAGGGATGAATAAGACAATTCCTGAGCTCTTCGCAATGCTAAAGGCAGCGGAGGTAGAAATCAAAAAGGAGCATCAAGTGTTGATGGTCAATAAGACCACTAGTTTCAAGAAAAAGGGCAAAGGGAAGAAGAAGGGGAACTTCAAGAAGAACAGCAAGCAAGTTGCTGTTCAGGAGAAGAAACCCAAGTCTGGACCTAAGCCTGAGACTGAGTGCTTCTACTGCAAGCAGACTGGTCACTGGAAGCGGAACTGCCCCAAGTATTTGGCGGATAAGAAGGATGGCAAGGTGAACAAAGGTATATGTGATATACATGTTATTGATGTGTACCTTACTAATGCTCGCAGTAGCACCTGGGTATTTGATACTGGTTCTGTTGCTAATATTTGCAACTCGAAACAGGGGCTACGGATTAAGCGAAGATTGGTTAAGGACGAGGTGACGATGCGCGTGGGAAATGGTTCCAAAGTCGATGTGATCGCCGTCGGCACGCTACCTCTACATCTACCTTCGGGATTAGTACTAGACCTAAATAATTGTTATTTGGTGCTTGGTTTGAGCATGAACATTATATCTGGATCTTGTTTGATGCAAGATGGTTATTCATTTAAATCAGAGAATAATGGTTGTTCTATTTATATGAGTAATATCTTTTATGGTCATGCACCCTTGAAGAGTGGTCTATTTTTGTTGAATCTCGATAGTAGTGATACACATATTCATAATATTAAAGCCAAAAGATGCAGAGTTGATAATGATAGTGCAACTTATTTGTGGCACTGCCGTTTAGGTCATATCGGTGTAAAGCGCATGAAGAAACTCCATACTGATGGACTTTTGGAATCACTTGATTATGAATCACTTGTTACTTGCGAACCGTGTCTCATGGGCAAGATGACTAAAACACCGTTCTCCGGTACTATGGAGAGAGCAACTAATTTGTTGGAAATCATACATACAGATGTATGTGGTCCGATGAATATTGAGGCTCGTGGCGGATATCGTTATTTTCTCACCTTCACAGATGATTTGAGTAGATATGGGTATATCTTCTTAATGAAACATAAGTCTGAAACATTTGAAAAGTTCAAAGAATTTCAGAGCGAAGATGAAAATCATCGTAACAAGAAAATAAAGTTTCTACGATCAGATCGTGGAGGAGAATATTTGAGTTACGAGTTTGGCCTACATTTGAAACAATGCGGAATAGTTTCGCAACTCACGCCACCCGGAACACCACAACGTAATGGTGTGTCCGAACGTCGTAATCGTACTTTACTAGATATGGTGCGATCTATGATGTCTCTTACTGATTTACCGCTATCGTTTCGGGGTTATGCTGTAGAAACGGCTGCATTCACTCTAAATAGGGCACCATCAAAATCCATTGAAACGACACCTTATGAACTATGGTTTGGCAAGAAACCAAAGTTGTCGTATCTTAAAGTTTGGGGTTGCGATGCTTATGTGAAGAAACTTCAACCTGATAAGCTCGAACCTAAATCGGAGAAATGTGTCTTCATAGGATACCCAAAGGAGACTGTTGGGTACACCTTCTATCACAGATCCAAAGGCAAGACATTCATTGCTAAGAATGGCTCCTTTCTAGAGAAGGAGTTTCTCTCGAAAGAAGTGAGTGGGAGGAAAGTAGATGAGGTAATTGTACCTGCTCCCTTATTGGAAAGTAGATCATCACAGAAATCAGTTTCACTGACACCTACACCCATTAGTGAGGAAGTTAATGATAATGATCATGAAACTTCAGATCAAGTTATTACTGAACCTCATAGGTCAACCAGATTAAGATCCGCACCAGAGTGGTACGGTAATCCTGTTCTGGAGGTTATGTTACTAGACCATGACGAACCTACGAACTATGAAGAAGCGATGGTGAGCCCAGATTCCGCAAAATGGCTTGAGGCCATGAAATCCGAGATGGGATCCATGTATGAGAACAAAGTATGGACTTTGGTTGACTTGCCCGATGATCGGCAAGCCATTGAAAATAAATGGATCTTCAAGAAGAAGACTGACGCTGACGGTAATGTTACTGTCTATAAAGCTCGACTTGTTGCGAAAGGGTTTCGACAAGTTCAAGGGATTGACTACGATGAGACCTTCTCACCCGTAGCGATGCTTAAGTCTGTCCGAATCATGTTAGCAATTGCCGCATTTTATGATTATAAAATTTGGCAAATGGATGTCAAAACTGCATTCCTGAATGGATTTCTGGAAGAAGAGTTGTATATGATGCAACCGGAAGGTTTTGTCGATCCAAAGGGAGCTAACAAAGTGTGCAAGCTCCAGCGATCCATTTATGGACTAGTGCAAGCCTCTCGGAGTTGGAATAAACGCTTTGATAGTGTGATCAAAGCATTTGGTTTTATACAGACTTTTGGAGAAGCCTGTATTTACAAGAAAGTGAGTGGGAGCTCAGTAGCATTTCTGATATTATATGTGGATGACATATTGCTAATTGGAAATGATATAGAATTTCTGGATAGCATAAAGGGATACTTGAATAAGAGTTTTTCAATGAAAGACCTCTGTGAAGCTGCATATATATTAGGCATCAAGATCTATAGAGATAGATCAAGACGCTTAATTGGACTTTCACAAAGCACATACCTTGACAAAGTTTTGAAGAAGTTCAAAATGGATCAAGCAAAGAAAGGGTTCTTGCCTGTACTACAAGGTGTGAGATTGAGTAAGACTCAATGCCCGACCACTGCAGAAGATAGAGAGAAGATGAAAGATGTTCCCTATGCTTCAGCCATAGGCTCTATCATGTATGCAATGCTGTGTACCAGACCTGATGTGTGCCTTGCTATAAGTTTAGGAGGGAGGTACCAAAGTAATCCAGGAGTGGATCACTGGACAGCGGTCAAGAACATCCTGAAATATCTGAAAAGGACTAAGGATATGTTTCTCGTTTATGGAGGTGACAAAGAGCTCATCGTAAATGGTTACGTTGATGCAAGCTTTGACACTGATCCGGACGATTCTAAATCGCAAACCGGATACGTGTTTACATTGAACGGTGGAGCTGTCAGTTGGTGCAGTTCTAAGCAAAGTGTCGTGGCGGGATCTACGTGTGAAGCGGAGTATATAGCTGCTTCGGAAGCAGCAAACGAAGGAGTTCATATCCGATCTAGGTGTCATACCTAGTGCATCAGGACCAATGAAAATCTTTTGTGACAATACTGGTGCAATTGCCTTAGCAAAGGAATCCAGATTTCACAAGAGAACCAAGCACATCAAAAGACGCTTCAATTCCATCCGGGATTTAGTCCAGGTGGGAGACATAGAAATTTGCAAGATACATACGGATCTGAATGTTGCAGACCCGTTGACTAAGCCTCTTCCACGAGCAAAACATGATCAGCACCAAGACTCCATGGGTGTAAGAATCATTACTGTGTAATCTAGATTATTGACTCTAGTGCAAGTGGGAGACTGAAGGAAATATGCCCTAGAGGCAATAATAAAGTTATTTTTTATTTCCTTATATCATGATAAATGTTTATTATTCATGCTAGAATTGTATTAACCGGAAACATAATACATGTGTGAATACATAGACAAACAGAGTGTCACTAGTATGCCTCTACTTGACTAGCTCATTAATCGAAGATGGTTGAGTTTCCTAGCCATGGACATGAGTTGTCATTTGATTAACGGGATCACATCATTAGGATTATGATGTGATTGACTTGACCCATTCCGTTAGCTTAGCACTCGATCGTTTAGTATGTTGCTATTGCTTTCTTCATGACTTATACATGTTCCTATGACTATGAGATTATGCAACTCCCGTTTACCGGAGGAACACTTTGTGTGCTACCAAACGTCACAACGTAACTGGGTGATTATAAAGGTGCTCTACAGGTGTCTCCAAAGGTACTTGTTGGGTTGGCGTATTTCGAGATTAGGATTTGTCACTCCGATTGTCGGAGAGGTATCTCTGGGCCCACTCAGTAATACACATCACTATAAGCCTTGCAAGCATTGTGACTAATGAGTTAGTTGCGGGATGATGTATTACGGAACGAGTAAAGAGACTTGCCGGTAACGAGATTGAACTAGGTATCGAGATACCGACGATCGAATCTCGGGCAAGTAACATACCGATGACAAAGGGAACAACGTATGTTGTTATGCGGTCTGACCGATAAAGATCTTCGTAGAATATGTGGGAACCAATATGAGCATCCAGGTTCCGCTATTGGTTATTGACCGGAGAGGTGTCTCGGTCATGTCTACATAGTTCTCGAACCCGTAGGGTCCGCACGCTTAACGTTACGATGACAGTTATATTACGAGTTTATATGTTTTGATGTACCGAAGGTTGTTCGGAGTCCCGGATGTGATCACGGACATGACGAGGAGTCTCGAAATGGTCGAGACATAAGATTGATATATTGGAAGCCTATGTTTGGACATCGGCAGTGTTCCGGGTGAAATCGGGATTTTTCCGGAGTACCGGGAGGTTACCGGAACCCCCCGGTAACTTAATGGGCCTTAGTGGGCCTAGGTGGAAGAGAGGAGAGGAGGCCAGGGCAGGGCCGCGCGCCCCTCCCCCCCAGTCCGAATAGGACAAGGAGAGGGGGGCGGCGCCCCCCTTCCTTCCTCCCCTCCACCTTTTCCCCCTTCCTCTCCTAGTCCAACATGGAAAAAGGGGGGAGTCCTACTCCCGATAGGAGTAGGACTCCTCCAGGCGCGCCTCTCCTCCTTGGCCGGCGGCCTCCCCCTTGCTCCTTTATATACGGGGGCAGGGGGCACCTCTAGACAAACAATTGATCAACGATCTTTTAGCCGTGTGCGGTGCCCCCTCCACCATATTACACCTCGATAATATCGTAGCGGTGCTTAGGCGAAGCCCTTCGTCGGTAGAACATCATTATCGTCGCCACGTCGTCGTGCTGACGAAACTCTCCCTCGACACTCGGCTGGATCGGAGTTCGAGGGACGTCATCGAGCTGAACGTGTGCTGAACTCGGAGGTGCCGTGCGTTCGGTACTTGATCGGTCGGATCGTGAAGACGTATGACTACATCAACCGCGTTGTGTTAACGCTTCCGCTTTCGGTCTACGAGGGTACGTGGACAACACTCTCCCCTCTCGTTGCTATGCATCACCATGATCTTGCGTGTGCGTGGGAAATTTTTTGAAATTACTACGTTCCCCAACATCATCATCATCTAACAATCATCAAAGCATAAAAAAATCATCATCATCATCATTTATCATCATCTAACAATCAACATCAACTATCATCTCTTCCGCAAAAAAATCATCATCTATCATCATCATCATCTAAAAATTATCAAGGGACAAAAAAATCATCATCATCTATCATCAACATCATCATCTATCATCTATCATCTAACTGTCATAATAATTTTTTTATACATAAGAACATCATCATCATCTAACTATCATCATACATAATGCATCCATCCATCTAACCATCCATCTAATTACATAACTATGAACAACAACTAAATTAGCAAAAACATTGCTACAGAGAGGGAGGAGCTCATAGTGGGGGAGGGCCGGCTCGGGGGGGAGCGCAGTCATGGCCGATGGATGTCCGGAGCAGGCGGCGGAGGGCCGGCGCAGGGGAGGGCTTGCCGCGTGCGGGGCAGGGGCGAGGGCGGGCCGGCCCGAGTGTGGCCGGGCACGGGGCGGCCCGGGCGGGTGCGGGGATGGGGCGGCCCGAGCGTGGCCAGGCACGGGCGGCCTGAGCGGGTGCGGTGACAGGGTGGCCGGGCCGAGCGGGGGAGACCGAGGGCGGCGCTACGGTGGCCGGGGACGGGGCTGCTGGCCAGGACGGGGGTGGGGACGGGGCGGCGGCGGGGCAGAAGGGGGCGGCGGTGCCGGGGCAGAAGGGGACGGCGGCGGGGGGGTCGAGGGGCGGTGCGGGTGAAGCCGAAGGGAGTGAGCGGCGGCGTGGCAGAATGGGGCGGAGCGGGTGGAGCCGAAGGGAGCGAGCGGCGGCGTGGCAGAAGGGGGCGGCGGCGGTGAGGCAGTAGGGAGGGAGCGAGCGGCGGCGCATGTTGATAGAGAATGAGAGGTCGGGGAGGGGGTGGGCGCCCGAGCAGATAAGGGCATGGCTATGCCGAGCCATTGGCATAGCCCTGGCCTTATCCGGTAGGGCCACGTGGCCACCTATGCCGACGGCCTAGCCGTAGGCGTAGGTTTTTTCATTTTTTATTTTTATTTACATTAACTTTAATTTATTTTTTAAATGTGCTACATTTTTAATGTATCCACAATCCTTCCTCCCATCCGAAGACCCAGTGCGATATTTTTGTGGCATAGACGCCCCCCTACTGGAATAAACCCTAGCCAACGCGCATGATTCACCATTGAAGTGATGGCCGCACTGCCATCTGTGGAGGAGGGCCACACCCCGGAGCCTCATTTTCGAACGTCCGAGCTCATCGACCGGACTAACCCTAGCCTGACACGCACGATCCACCCCTCCAAGTGACGGTGGTAGTGCCGTCCGTGGAGGGGGGCCACCCAGGTACCCAGGCCCGGCTAACCCTGACACAGACGACCATTGGAACTAGCCCTTTGACTTTCACACATGCATGAGGATCCGTGCGATGTTTCGATGGCATAGCTACACCCGAAGGCCACCGGACCGGACTAAACCCTAGTCCAAATAACCAGATGATCTAGCCCTTTGACTTTCGCCGGACGGGCTTTGACTAGTGGACTCTTCCACCTAGTTGCGATATGTCAGCCTATAGCAACATCATCGAATAGGGTCTGGACCCATCCAGCCATTAGATTCACTCTGGCTCGACCCAACGCGCACGATTCCCCCCTCCAAGTGACGACGCACTGCCGTCCGTGGAGGGGGCCACACCCAGGAGCCCAAGAAGGGCATCTACACATGCCACAACACTTCCACACATGCATGAGGACCCGTACGATGTTTCGGTGCCATAGCTACACCCCGAAGGCCACCTCAAATCCTAGTTGACCAGGAGATCTAGCCCTTTGACTATCGCCGGACGGGCTTTGACCAGTGGACTCTTCCACCTGGTAGCGATAGGTCAGCCCATAGGAACATCCCCGAACACGGTCTGGACCCAACCCACCACTAGATTCCCTCCGGTTCTACCATACCCGCACGATTCCCCCTCCAAGTGACGATGGCATTGCCATCCGTGGAAGGGGGGGCTAACCAAGGAGCCCCAAGATGGGCGTCTACGCATGCCACATCACTTTCACACATGCATCGGGACCCATGCGATGTTTCGGTGGCATAGCTACACCCCGAAGGCCACCCCGAATCCTAGTTGACCAGCAGATCTAGCCCTTTGATTATCTCCGAACGGGCTTTGACCAGTGGACTCTTTCACCTGGTTGCGATAGGTCAGCCCATAGAAACATCCCCGAACAGGGTCTGGACCCAACCCGCCACTAGATTCCCTCCATTTCTACACGACGCGCATGACTTCCCCCTCCAAGTGACGGTGGCACTGCCGTCCGTGGAGGGGAGCCACACCCAGGAGCCAAGAAGGGCATCTACGCGTGCCACAACACTATCACACATGCATGAGGACCTGTGCGATGTTTCGTTGGCATAACTACACCCCGAAGGGCACCAGACCAAACTAAACCCTAGTCTAGTTGATCAGATGATCTAGCCCCCCACCTTCTCCTATCATGAGCACTTGATCAACAACGCCAAGAAGGAGTATCAACAGAGCCTCTCCTCCTAGCCTCTCCTCCTCCTAGCGCCGGTGGCCACTCCGGCCCCGGCGGCCACCACCTTTTCCTCACCAGTGACCACTCCGGCCCCGGTGCCCACCCTCCTACGGCTAGATGGCTCCCTTTGCCCTCAACTTTGACCGTGGCAAGAAGTTTCAAGCGGATATGAGGACCAAGTTTGGGCACCCGGTGGTTTTCTCTCTGGGCTTTCATCAAAGGGAATTCACCCTGGTGGTTTATTTCAGCAGAGCATCTTTCAAACTTGATGCACACACAGTTAGTGTTTCTCTCAATGCAATGTTCGGGGGCTATGCTCAAGGTTTTCGAGTTCGTCTTTTAAGGGATAGATCTTACAAGTTCTCTGTTGCTTCCAAGTCAGTTGGGTTTGAGATCTATAATGCCGGTAGAATTGTCGAGAAGGATTTTGGGATGGTTTTTAGTCTTTGGAATTTTGGGGGACCTAGTTGGAGAAGAGAAGAAGTTGTCTATTATGCTGAGCTTGAGAAAGAATGGACACTTGTGGGTAGAAATGGTAGAGTGGTGGTGCAAAACTCCGGTGATCGCCGGAGCTACGCCACCGTTGCCAGAGAGGGAAGCTCAGTTTTTGAGAGATTATCGGGCCCTATTAATGTCGGTAATAATCAAGACTTAATTAGCTCTTCATCTTGGTCAGCACCTGTGCAATCAAGCCCCCAAATTGAGCCACATGTGGTTCAACGTACGCATTTTGCGTCGCACGTAATGTGCCATGCATGCGGGGCCAACAGTCACTTGGCCCGTTTTTGCACTAAGCCGAATTTGCATGGGCTGTGGCCTTTTATGAAATTTGGCTCGTTCCCGAGCCCACCAGAGGAGGAATGGGCCGTTGAGGAGGTGGAGGCCTGGTTCCGCTGTGCTGGGCTTGCACCACACATTAGGCAGGTTACTTCTTTTCCGGAGCTGGTCAAGGATCTTTTTCCAAATTTCCAACCGAGACCGACACCTACCTCCTCGCATTCCACTCCACTTACTAACTCTGCTTCCACCTCTGCTCCTGCCTCGACAAGCTTGCCTGCGCAGTGTTCCTCGCCGGAGCAGGCATTGGTGGTTTCCTCGTCAGAGTTGACCACGATGGCCAACATCCCAATCGATCCTCTTCCCTTTGTTCCGCACGGGTTCCAGATAGAGGAGGTGGAAGGAAGAACTGGGGTTTGCAGAGCTATCTTACCGCACCATCCAAGAAGGCATGAAGATTGTGCGATTGCTTCTATCCATCCGCACCCCAATGAGGTATTTTTCCCCAATGTCCGTGAGGTCCTAGTGGAATTTCTGCAAGGAGTGGAACAAGTAGGGTTTAGGGAAATCCAACCCTACCTTTTGGTGAGGCGTATGTTCAGTTTGCGCATGTTCGTGATCGTGATAGGCTGATACGACAGAGTCTGCATACTTTTGGAGATGTTTTTATCTCTTTCTCTAAGCACAACGAGGGCAGAAACTGGCGTCACGTGCATTTCAATAGGACCTGTTGGCTGCTGTTCGTGGGGGTCCCTTTTGATTTATGTAACACAGAGGATGTGGCCAAAAGCAATCTCCAAGTGGGGCAGAATCATCAGTTGGGAAAGAGAGGATGCACTGAGAGGCAAGATTCTGGTAAAAGCTAGAGTTACTGATCTTATTGATATCCATAAAAGCATCAGGTGGTCAGAGGGGGAACAGTTTGAAGAGGAGTCATGGACTAGTTCTGTGGAGGTTTTGCTTGAGGAAATGTTGGGTGGAGGGTCTGCAGATGAAGACCCAATTCCACCTGATGGTGTTGACCCACATCTAGTTCCCTAGCATGCAAATGATTTCCCTGGTTTCCATCCATTGCCTGTGCACGATATTCATGCACAGAATGAAGATTGGGATGCTTGGGAAGAGCATCAGGAGCAGGAGCAGCACTGGGCTTTCCCTCAACCAAACCCAGAGTTGCCACTACAACAGCAAGTGGAAATTCCAGTGGCACCTGAGGATGGGGCTCCTAATAGAAGCATCACTACAACTGTCTCTCTGTCTGATGGCCTCTTTTCCATTACTCACTCTGCTAGTGAAGAAGTCAATCAAGGGGTTCAACCAATGGTTATGGGTCTTTTAAATATTGCCTTGGCCTATAATGCAGAAGAAGAGGAAGAAGATCAGCAAGTGGTTGGCAACATTGCTGAGAATGACCAACCTCCAATTGTGGCAGAACAGGCTACTAATGCAACTGGTGTTGCTCCTGAGAGCAATAGCAACTCAGCTGGTGCAGAAATGGTTGTTGCTCCAAAGGTAGGGGGCCATACATCTGATAGAAATCATGGTTTGGAGCTGACTGTCTCTGCAATAATGAAGACTCTGAAAATCATAATGCAAGGACAACTTCTGAAGGAACATTTGTGGCACATATCAGTACTGTTGCCACACTTGACAAAGGAAAAGAAGATGTCCCTATTCCTTAAGTGGGAACATCCTCGGACATTAACAAGAAAGGTACTTCACTTGATACTAGTAACATATTTGACCTACAGTCAATTGCTGAAACACATGCTTTGCAAGTTATTGATGGTGCTCACTTAATTTCTAAAGAAGGGCTAGGCCTTTGGATCCAGCACTTTGCACCAGCTACCTACGGAGGAACCAACACTTTCAAAACTGACATTCCTGTAAGTTGGTTTAATTTCATCATTCACCTATTGTTGACTCCTGATAAATTTGGGTGGACAATGCATTTTTTGAAGTCTGAATTGTGGAAACTTCTGACTGCCAATTGTGATTGTGAAGATACTATGTTATTCCATATTCCTGGTGTATGTGCTACATCTCATGCACCCATTTGTAAGGACTTTATGCTAGGTGTGGGGAAGGAAAATGAAGGAATTAGTCCAGCTGCACACTCCTCCAGTGGAGCTGGCAGTCCTTTAAAGCAAGTGTCTCCCAACAAGGTTGTGTTGCTGCCAATGGGAGAAGCTATCTCCAGGAAAAGGAGAGAGAAAGAACCTCTGGTTGAAACTGAGGTAAGAAGAAGGGACAGGATTAGGAAAGAAAATAATGGAAATAGAAGAAAATCTTGTGATGCTAAGTCATGCTTGCCATGTAATGCTATACCTCATGTTCTTTCAAATAAAGTGGTTAAAAACCTGACAAAATCTTTCTGCAAGGTGCCTGAGGATGAACTTCATGAGAAACTGTCTAAGAAGCCCGAAAAGAAAGGACAGGAAGAGGTGGCCAAGGTGTCCAAGTCCACTGGAGAGGCTGCCCATTCCAAGACAAAATGATGATGATCATGTCACTTAGTACCTGTCAAAGTGCCATAATGTTGATTTTCATTTATGTGTGGGTTGTCTATCTTATGTTTGCTTGGATGTTGCAAATCAGACAATGTAAGCTTATGGGTGTGTGCCTAAAGTGGCCCCTTTTGTTACTTGGTGCATTATCTGCTTTGTATGACTTATGGATTGGGTGTCTATTGGAAAATACTGGTTTTGCTCAGCTTCTTCCTGAAAGCACTTCTAGTTATCTCTCGTTGCAATGTGTTGTGGGAGGAAAACTTTTGTTATTCTAAGATTGAGCTAGGTTGCTTACAATTTAACACTCTCACAGTTTGTGGCAATTACCAAAGGATGGTCTTTGGTACTAGTGTTGAAAAACATTGGTTTCACAATGAATAATAACATATCATGGAACATTTTAAACTGGAATGTTAGAGGAATTAATGCTTCTGATAAATGGCTAGCAATCAGACAGAAAATTGAAGAAAGTGTTGCTGGGATTATTTGCTTCCAAGAAACTAAGAGAGAAAACTTTGACCTGGCTTATATTCAGAACTTCTGTCCACAAAGATTTAATAAATTTGAATACCTACCATCCATTGGGGCATCTGGAGGCATTCTCACAGCTTGGAATGGCACTATGTTCACAGGTGAAATGATTTTCCAGAAGAAATTCTCCCTATCAATTCAATTTACCTGCAACTCTTCTTCTAAGACTTGGATTCTCACAAATATCTATGGACCTTGCAACCACGAGGATAAGATTAAATTTATTGACTGGTTTGGCAACATTCAAATGCCTATTGATGTGGATTGGATTATAATGAGAGACTTCAACTTCATCAGATCACCTGAAGACAGAAATATACCTGGAGGAGATGTAAATGACATGTTACTATTTAATGAAGCAATAAGCAATCTTGGGTTGATTGAACTACCACTGAAAGGAAGGCAATTTAGTTGGAGCAACATGCAGGACAATCCACTGCTTGAGAAGTTGGACTGGTTTTTTACATCAGCTGCCTGGATGACTAGTTATCCTGACTCTTCTGCACTGCCGATGGCAAAGCCTATTTCAGATCATTTGCCATGTATGATTAAAATTGGCACAACTATTCCAAAATCCAAGGTCTTTAGATTTGAGAATTACTGGCTCAAGCACAACTCTTTCAAACAGGTGGTCCAGGTTGCATGGAACATTCCAGTGGGTTTCACAGATCATGCTAAGAAGGTCAATGCCAAGTTTAAAAACCTTAGAAGTGCTCTAAAATTATGGGCTAAAAGCTTGTCTTGCCTAAAGAAGCAGATTGAAGAATTAAATGAGTGTATATTTCTTTGGGACTTCATTGAGGAATATAGAGATCTATCTGACTTTGAAAGTAACTGTAGAACCATTCTTAAGGAAACCTTGCTAACAGTGTTAAATAATCAGAAAATCTACTGGAAGAAGGGAGGAAAAATCAAAGGAGTTAAATTTGGGGATGAAAACACAAAATTCTTTCATACCAAAGCCACCATCAATCACAGGCATAATAAAATTGCAATGCTGCTCAATGAGGATCAGGTTGAAGTTACTGAACATGAAGGAAAAGCTGCTATTTTATGGGAAGCATTCAAAAAAAGACTGGGTCAATCTACTGGACATACAATGCATTTTGATCTAAATGACCTTTATGATCATCAAGTAGACCCACAAGTGTTCCTGGACTTGGAAAACCCATTCACTCAAGAGGAAATTGATGATGTGGTAAAAAACCTACCCACTGATAAATCTCCAGGTCCTGATGGTTTTAATAATGAGTTCATCAAAAATTGCTGGGATATTATTAAGGGCGATGTTACTGCTCTTATAATGGCCAAACATGCTGGTAATGTGGATCTAGAAAGCATAAACACTTCTTTTTATCACAATGATTCCAAAAAAGGAAGTGCCACTGTCCCCAAATGACTTCAGACAAATTTATTTGCTCAATGGTGTACTGAAAATCATCACAAAACTGTTGGGCAACAGATTGTAGAAAGTAATTCTAAAAATGGTACACATTAATCAGTATGGTTTCCTCAAAGACAGAGTAATTCAAGATTGTCTAGGGTGGGCCTATGAATATATCCATCAATGCCACAAGTCAAAGGAGGAAATGTTAGTTATCAAATTGGATTTTGAAAAAGCCTTTGACACAATTGAACATCAAGCAATCATTGACATTTTTAGAGCAAAGGGATTTGGTGAAAAATGGATTTCTTGGATGCATCTATTGTTCACTTCTGCATCTTCACCTGTCATGTTAAATGGTGTGCCTGGAAAAAAATTCTATATCAAAAAAGGAGTAAGACAGGGTGATCCATATTCCCCTCTAATTTTTGTGCTGGCTGCCGATCTTTTGCAATCTATACTAAATAAATCCATGAGATTGAATTTAATCACTACTGCACTACAAGTCAACTCTTGCCTGACTTTCCAATAGTCCAATATGCTGATGACACTGGTTATTATGCAAGCAGATGCTAGGTAGCTCATTTGCCTCAAAGCTTTACTAAACACATTTGCTTCATCAACTGGTCTTAAAGTCAATTATGGCAAATCAATCATGGTACCTGTCAATATTGCTGAAGAGAGAGTAGATCTTTTTACGAACACTCTCCAATGTACTAGAGGGCATTTTCCATTCACTTACATGGGTCTACCATTGGGAATTTACAAGCCAACTGTTGAACAATGCTTACCTTTGGTCAACAGAATTGCTAAAAGACTGGTTGGAATTTCATCCTTCATGACTTAGGCAGGAAGGCTACTACTAGTTAAATCAGTCCTTGCATCTCTTTCAGTATTTTTCATGACCTGCTTGGACATAACAATCACAATTAAGAAGCAGATTATAAAATACTTAAGGCACTGTCTTTGGAGAAGTCCTGATCTGGAAGACAGAAGACCTGCAATGGTAGCTTGGCACACTGTCTGTAGGCCCAAAAACCAAGGAGGGTTAGGAGTCTTAGATATCTATACTCATAGCAAAACCCTTCTCATGAAAAACTTACAAAAGTTCTTCAACAAACATGACATACCCTAGGTTAACCTAATTTGGGAGACTTATTACAGTGATGGGAAGCTTCCTGGAGACACAATGATTGGCTCCTTCTGGTGGAAATCCAATCTGGCACTCATTGATCAGTTTAAAGCACTGGCAAGATGTAATGTGGGAGATTGGGAAAAGTGCTCTTTTTGGGATTATTTATGGCACCAGTCAGTTCTTAAACAAAAATTTCATCACCTGCACTCTTTTGTCAAGAATCCCGCAGTAAATGTCCATCAAGTGGTTCACACTGAATAACTTCAAGATTTATTCCATTTGCCTTTGACAACACAAGCTTATGATGAGTTCTTACGAATGGAGGATATTTGCATATCTTTGAGGCAATCTGAATTTCTGGATGCTCTGGACACTTGGAGTTAAATTTGGGGGAATGAATACTATTCCTTAATCAAAGCATACAATGTTCTGATTGGACATAAACAAACACCACCTCACTTTAACTGGATTTGGAAGAGCCCATGTCAGCCAAAGCATAATGTCTTTTTCTGGATGCTGTTACATGATAGAGTTAACACAAGAAACCTGCTCAGGAGAAAGAGCTTTGAACTTGAAGCTTACAATTGTGCAGTAAGGGACTGTCAACAGGAGGAAACATTGCATCATCTTTTTTGGGGATGTCCATTTGCGCAGCAATGCTGGAACTATATTTGTCCCACAAGAACACCAAATCTGTTAGTATTAGAAGCTTTCCAAGACCTGAAGGATAAACTCAATTACCCATTCTTTATGGAAATAATTATACTTGGATCATGGGCCATTTGGATAACCAGAAACAATAAGATTTTTGAAAATATTGCTCCCTCATTTCAAGGATGGAAATTCATCTTGAAGGAGGAACTAAAACTTCTTAAGCACATAATGAAGCAGAAATATGACAGACAGTTCTTTGTATGGCTGGATGCTATGTTGTAATTATCCTTTGCTTCTTAGGTGTTCCTGGTTCTATAGGTAGTTCTTTTCTTAGATTTCTATAGGTTGTTCTTTTCTTAGATTTCTATTTTTTCCTAGTTTCTTTTTTAGTTTTCTTTTGTTTTTTGCTTTCTCTAGTGGGGGCTTGGCTCAAGCCACTCACAGGACCTTTCTTGTTCTTTAATTATTAATAAAAGTTGCAGTGGGGTTTTACCCTACTGTTTATATTCAAAAAAGATGAGCTAGCCTGTTGACTTTCCTCGGGCGGGCTTTGACCAGTGGACTCTTCCACCTGGTTGCGATAGGTCAGCCCATAGCAACATCCCCGAACATGGTCTAGACCAAACCAGCCACTAGATTCGCTCGCTCGACCCGATGCGCATGATTCCCCCCTCCAAGTGACAATGGCACTGCCGTCCATGGAGGGGGGCCACACCCAGGAGCCCAGGAAGGGCATCTACTCATGCCACAACACTTTCACACATGCATGAGGGCCCGTGCGGTGTTTCGGTGCCATAGCTATGATGTCGCTTGAAGCTACGGCGGTATTTCCCCAAAGAGGAAAGGATGATGCAGCACAGCGGCGGTAGGTATTTCCCTCAGATATGAAACCAAGGTTATCGAACCAGTAGGAGAACCAAGCAACACAATGCAAACAGCCCCTGCACACAAAGAACAACACCTCGCAACCCGACGTGTTAAAGGGGTTGTCAATCCCTTTCGGGGTATGGCGCCTCAAGATAGGCAAAGCACGTGAGGTAAATTTGTAGTAGATTGGTAGATCGAACGCCAAATAAAATAAATAAGAATAAATTGCAGCAAGGTATTTTTGTATTTTTGGTTTAATAGATCTGAAAATAAACGCAAGGAAAAAGTAGATCGCAAGGCAAATATGATGAAAATAGACCCGGGGGCCGTAGGTTTCACTAGTGGCTTCTCTCGAGAAAAGTAGCAAACAGTGGGAGAACAATTACTGTTGGGCAATTGATAGAACTTCAAATAATCATGACGATATCCAGGCAATGATCATTATATAGGCATCACGTCCAATATTAGTAGACCGACTCCTGCCTGCATCTACTACTATTACTCCACAGATCGACCGCTATCCAGCATGCATCTAGTGTATTAAGTTCACGAGAAAACGGAGTAATGCAATAAGAACGATGACATGATGTAGACGAGATCCGTTTATCTATTGTGGAAGATATCGATCTCATCTTGTTATCCTTAGTAGCAACGATACATACGTGTTGGTTCCCTTTCTGTCACTGGGATCAACCACCGTAAGATCGAACCCACCACAAAGCACCTCTTCCCATTGCAAGATAAATAGATCAAGGTGGCCAAACAAAACCCAAATATTGGAGAAGATATACGAGGCTATAAGCAATCATGCATATAAGAGATCAAAGAAGACTCAAATGACTTTCATGGATAAAAATATAGATCTGATCATAAACACAAAGTTCATCGGATCCCAACAAACACACCGCCAAAAGACTTACATCATATGGATCTCCAAGAGACCATTGTATTGATAATCAAGAGAGAGAGAGAGGAAGCCATCTAGCTACTAACTATGGACCCGTGGGTCTACAAAGAACTACTCACGCATCATCGGAGAGGCACCAATGGAAGTGGTGAACCCCTCCGTGATGGTGTCTAGATTAGATCTGGTGGTTCTGGACTCTGCGGAGGCTGATTGAATATTTCTTCGACTCCCCTAGGGTTTCTGGAATATTGGGGTATTTATAGAGCAAAGAGGCAGTCCGGGGGGCACCCGAGGTGGGCACAACCCACCAGGATGAGCCTGGGCCTCCTGGCGCGCCTTGGTGGCTTGTCCCTGATACGTCTCCAACGTATCTATAATTTTTGATTGTTCCATGCTATTATATTACCTGTTTTGGATGTTTATGGGCTTTACTTTACACCTTTATATCATTTTTGGGACTAACCTACTAACCGGAGGCCCAGCTCAAATTGCTGTTTTTTTCCTATTTCAGTGTTTCGAAGAAAAGGAATATCAAACGGAGTCCAAACGGAATGAAACCTTCGGGAGCGATCTTTTTGGAACAAACGTGATCCAGAGGACTTGGAGTGGAAGTCAAGAAACAAATGAGGCGGCCACGAGGGTGGAGGGCGCGCCCCCCTGTCTCGTGGGCCCCTCGAGCGTCCACCGACCTACTTCTTCCTCCTATATATACCCATGTACCCCGAAAACATTAGAAGCGACCACGAAAAACTATTTCCACCGCCGTAACCTTCTGTATGCGCGAGATCCCATCTTGGAGCCTTCGCCGGCGCTCCGCCGGAGGGGGAATCGATCACGGAGGGCTTCTACATCAACACCATAGCCCTTCCGATGAGTTGTGAGTAGTTTACCACAGACCTTCGGGTCCATAGTTATTAGCTAGATGGCTTCTTCTCTCTCTTTGAATCTCAATACAAAGTTCTCCTCGATCTTCTTGGAGATCTATTCGATGTAACTCTTTTTGCGGTGTGTTTGTCGAGATCCGATGAATTGTGGGTTTATGATCAAGTTTATCTATGAGAAATATTTGAATCTCCTCTGAATTCTTTTATGTGTGATTAAGTTATCTTTGCAAGTCTCTTCGAATTATCAGTTTGGTTTGGCCTACTAGATTGATCTTTCTTGCAATGGGAGAAGTGCTTAGCTTTGGGTTCAATCTTGCGGTGTCCTTTCCCAGTGATAGCAGGGGCAGCAAGGCACGTATTGTATTGTTGCCATCGAGGATAAAAAGATGGGGTTTATATCATATTGCATCAGTTTATCCCTCTACATCATGTCATCTTTCTTAATGCATTACTCTGTTCTTTATGAACTTAATACTCTAGATGCATGCTGGATAGCGGTCGATGTGTGGAGTAATAGTAGTAGATGCAGAATCGTTTCGGTCTACTTGTCACGAACGTGATGCCTATATACATGATCATGCCTAGATAATCTCATAATTATTCGCTTTTCTATCAATTGCTCGACAGTAATTTGTTCACCCACCGTAACACTTATGCTATCTTGAGAGAAGCCACTAGTGAAACCTATGGTCCCCGGGTCTATCTTTTATCATATAACCTTTCAATCTACTTTTATTTGCATCTTTTACTTTTCCAATCTATATCACAAAAATACCAAAAATATTATCTTATCATATAATCTCTATCAGATCTCACTTTCGCAAGTGGCCGTGAAGGGATTGACAACCCCTTCATTGCGGTTGTTGCGAGTTCTTGTTTGTTTGTGTAGGTGCGTGGGACTTTTGAGTAGCCTCCTACTGGATTGATACCTTGGTTCTCAAAAACTGAGGGAAATACTTACGCTACTGTGCTGCATCACCCTTTCCTCTTCAAGGAAAACCAACGCAAGCTCAAGTCGTAGCAAGAAGGATTTCTGGCACCGTTGCCGGGGAGGTCTTCGCTCAAGTCAAGACATACCAAGTACCCATCACAAACTCATCTCCCTCGCATTACATTATTTCCCATTTGCCTCTCGTTTTCCTCTCCCCCACTTCACCCTTACCGTTTTATTCGCCCTCTCTTTCCCAATCTCCTCTCTTTTTCGCTTGCCTTTTTGTTTGCTCGTTTGTTAGATCGTTTATCTTCGTTGTCATGGCTAGTCCTCCTATCCTCGTTATTACTCCCGAACATGAAGTTCTTAATTTTAAGCAAAGGGAGGGAGAAAATCTAAAAGATGCTTGGCATAGAATTTGCAATGCTCAAAATAGATCTACTAGGAAGCTTTCTACTTCCGTTCTTCTTCGCAATTTTTATGTAGACATTACTCCTTGGAATAGATGCATTCTTGATACCATTACTGGAGGGAATTTTTTGGATAGTCATACGTTTGATGCTTATAATGCTATGTTGGATTTGTTTGGTCCACCTCATCTCTTGGTTAATGGGACTGTTTTAACTCTAGAACATGTGATGCAAAGGCTTGAAATTATTGAAAATAAAGTTGCCACTGTTGAGTTGATTGAAAATTTGGATAAAAAGATCAACAACCAAATTACCCAATATGGGTCTAGGGTTGGAGTTACTTTGAAAAATCTTAAGGAGAAAGAACCCATAGTTAACGAAAGAATAAATCTAGATTCTTTAAGAATTGGTAAACTTGAAGATATTATTACTAATTTAGGTTCTGCATTTTCCTCCGTGAAAAATACTCCAACTGCTCCTCCCAAAACTACCAAATTTATTTATGTTCCTAAAAATAAGGGTGAATCTTCTAGTAAGGAAAATGCGGACCTCAAATCAATAAGTGTTCACCCCAATTGTCTCTCTATCGTAAAGGAACCTTTTGCCACAAACGAATTTCTTGATTTCTTGCCTAGGAGTTTATTCATTGCTATAAAGAAATAAACTCCTAAGGATTATAAGTGCTCTATTGAAGAATTAAGTGCCAATGAGGGCACTACTTAGATCTATCCTCGCTTTTATGCCTAGCTTGGGGCGTTAAACAATAGCGCTAGTTGGAGGCAACCCAATTTTATTTTATTTTTGTTTTTGCTTCTGTTTAGTAATAAATATTTCATCTACCTTCTGTTTAGATGTGTTTTTATGTTTTAATTAGTGTTTGTGCCAAGTTAAACCTATAGGATCTTCTTGGACGATAGTTATTTGATCTTGCTGAAAATTCCAGAAACTTTCTGTTCACGAAAAAAATTGTTTAAAATCACCAGAACGTGATAAAATACTGATTCTAATTTCAGTAGATCAATAATAAAATTATCTAGGTCGTCCTATTTTGGTATAATTTTTTGAGTTCCAGAAGTTTGCGTTAGTTACAGATTACTACAGACAGTTCTGTTTTTGACAGATTCTGTTTTTCGTGTGTTGTTTGCTTATTTTGATGAATCTATGGCTAGTAAAATAGTTTATAAACCATAGAGAAGTTGGAATACAGTAGGTTTAACACCAATATAAATAAAGAATGAGTTCAGTACAGTACCTTGAAGTGGTGTTTTGTTTTCTTTCGCTAACAGAGCTTACGAGATTTCTGTTAAGTTTTGTGTTGTGAAGTTTTCAAGTTTTGGGTAAAGATTTGATGGATTATGGAACAAGGATTGGCAAGAGCCTAAGCGTGGGGATGCCCATGGCACCCCAAGATATTCACGGATAACCAAAAGCCTAAGCTTGGGGATGCCCCGGAAGGCATCCCCTCTTTCGTCTTCGTCTATCGGTAACTTTACTTGGAGCTATATTTTTATTCACCACATGATATGTGGTTTGCTTAGAGCGTCTTGTATGATATGAGTCTTTGCTTTTTAGTTTACCACAATCATCCTTGCTTTACACACCTTTTGGGATAAACCCACATGATAGGAATTTATTAGAATACTCTTTGTGCTTCACTTATATCTTTTGAGCTAGATAATTTTGCTCTATGTGCTTCATTTATATTTTCTAGAGCACGGCGGTGGCTTTATTTTGAAGAAATTCTTGATCTCTCAAGCTTCACTTATATTATTTTGAGATTCTTTTAGAACAGCATGGTATTTGCTATGGTTATAAAATTGGTCCTAGAATGATGAACATCCGAGTTGGGTATAATAAAAACTATCATAGAAAGTGCATTAAACACTATTATCAATTTGATGCTTGATAATTGTTTTGAGATATAAAGGTGGAAATGTTAGAGTCATGCTACTGGGTAATTATGAAATTGAAAAATACTTGTGTTGAAGTTGGCAAGTCCCGTAGCATGCACGTATGGTAAAAGTTGACAAATTTGTTGTATGGAGTGCTCTTTTAATTGTCTTCCTTATGAGTGGCGGTCGGGGACGAGTGATGGTCTTTTCCTACCAATCTATCCCTCTAGGGGCATGCGTAGTAGTACTTTGCTTCGAGGGCTAATAAGCTTTTGCAATAAGTATATGAGTTCTTTATGACTAATGTGAGTCCATGGATATACGCACATTCACCCTTCCACTTGGCTAGCCTCTATTATGCCGCGCAACCTTCGCCGGTATCATGCACCCAACATTTACCTTCCTCAAAACAGCCACCATACCTACCTATAATGGCATTTCCATAGCCATTCTGAGATATATTGCCATGCAACTCTCCACCGTTGCGTTTATCATGACATGCCCCATCATTGTCATATTGCTCTTTGCATGATCATGTAGTTGACATCGTATTTGTGGCAAGGCCACCTTCACAATTTTTCATACATGTCACTCTTGATTCATTGCATATCCCGGTACACCGCTGGAGGCATTCACGTAGTCATATTTTGTTCTAAGTATTGTTGTAATTATTGAGTTGTAAATCAATAAAAGTGTGATGATCTTCATTATTAGAGCATTGTCCCAAGTGAGGAAAGGATGATGAAGACTATGATTCCCCCACAAGTCGGGATGAGACTTCGGATTTTTTTTTAAAAAGAAAAAAAGAAAAAAAAAATATATATATATACACATATATATATATATATATAAGAGGCCAAAGAAGCCCACCGAAAAAAAGAAAAAAATGAGAGAAAAGAGAGAAGGGACAACGTTACTATCTTTTTTTCCACACTTGTGCTTCAAAGTAGCACCATGATCTTCATGATAGAGAGTCTCCTATGTTGTCACTTTCATATACTAGTGGGAATTTTTCATTATAGAACTTGGCTTGTATATTCCAATGATGGGCTTCCTCAAAATGCCCTAGGTCTTCGTGAGCGAGCAAGTTGGATGCACACCCACTTAGTTTCTTTTGTTGAGCTTTCATATATTTATAGCTCTAGTGCATCCGTTACATGGCAATCCCTACTCACTCACATTGATATCTATTAATGGGCATCTCCATAGCCCGTTGATACGCCTAGTTGATGTGAGACTGTCTTCCCTTTTTTTGTCCTCACAACCACCACCATATACCACATATAGTGCTATGTCCATGGCTTGCGCTCATGTATTGTGTAAGAGTGAAAAAAGCTGAAGCGCGTTAAAAAGTATGAACCAATTGCTCGGCTTGTCATCGGGGTTGTGCATGATGGGAGTATTGTGTGTAATAGAAATGAAGCATGGCCTAACTATATGATTTTGTAGGGATAAGATTTCTTTGGCTATGCTATTTTGATAAGACATGATCACTTATTAGTATGCTTGAAGTATTACTATTTTTATATTTTAAGGATTTTTATCTTGAATCATTTGGATCTGAACAATTATGCCACAATAAAGAAAATTACATTGAGAATTATGCTAGGTAGAATTCCACATCAAAAATTATGTTTTTATCATTTACCTACTCGAGGATGAGTAGGAATTAAGCTTGGGGATGCTTGATACGTCTCCAATGTATCTATAATTTTTTATTGTTCCATGCTATTATATTACCTTTTTGGATGTTTATGGGCTTTACTTTACACTTTTATATCATTTTTGGGACTAACCTACTAACCGAAGGCCCAGCCCAAATTGCTGTTTTTTTGCCTATTTCAGTGTTTCGAAGAAAAGGAATATCAAACGGAGTCCAAACGGAATGAAACCTTCGGGAGCGATCTTTTTGGAACAAATGTGATCCAGAGGACTTGGAGTGGAAGTCAAGAAACAAACGAGGCGGCCACAAGGGTGGAGGGCGCCCCCCTACTGGGCGCGCCCCCTGTCTCGTGGGCCCCTCGAGCGTCCACCGACCTACTTCTTCCTCCTATATATACCCATGTACCCTGAAAACATCAGAAGCGACCACGAAAAACTATTTCCACCACCGTAACCTTCTGTATACGTGAGATCCCATCTTGGAGCCTTCGCCGGCGCTCCGCCGGAGGGGGAATCGATCACGGAGGGCTTCTACATCAACACCATAGCCCTTCCGATGAGTTGTGAGTAGTTTACCACAGACCTTCGGGTCCATAGTTATTAGCTAGATGGCTTCTTCTCTCTCTTTGAATCTCAATAAAAAGTTCTCCTTGATCTTCTTGGAGATCTATTCGATGTAACTCTCTTTGCGGTGTGTTTGTCGAGATTCGATGAATTGTGGGTTTATGATCAAGTTTATCTATGAGAAATATTTGAATCTCCCCTGAATTCTTTTATGTGTGAATAAGTTATCCTTGCAAGTCTCTTCGAATTATCAGTTTGGTTTGGCCTACTAGATTGATCTTTCTTGCAATGGGAGAAGTGCTTAGCTTTGGGTTCAATCTTGCGGTGTCCTTTCCCAGTGACAGCAGGGGCAGTAAGGCATGTATTGTATTGTTGCCATCGAGGATAAAAAGATGGGGTTTATATCATATTTCATGAGTTTATCCTTCTACATCATGTCATCTTTCTTAATGCGTTACTCTGTTCTTTATGAACTTAATACTCTAGTTGCATGCTGGATAGCGGTCGATGTGTGGAGTAATAGTAGTAGATGCAGAATCGTTTCGGTCTACTTGTCACGGACGTGATGCCTATATACATGATCATGCCTAGATAATCTCATAATTATTCGCTTTTCTATCAATTGCTCGACAGTAATTTGTTCACCCACCATAACACTTATGCTATGTTGAGAGAAGCCACTAGTGAAACCTATGGCCCCCGGGTCTATGTTTTATCATATAACCTTTCAATCTACTTTTATTTGCATCTTTTACTTTTCCAATCTATATCACAAAAATACCAGAAATATTATCTTATCATATTATCTCTATCAGATCTCACTTTCGCAAGTAGCCGTGAAGGGATTGATAACCCCTTTATTGCTTTGGCTGCGAGTTCTTGTTTGTTTGTGTAGGTGCGTGGGACTTTTGAGGAGCCTCCTACTGGATTGATACCTTGGTTCTCAAAAACTGAGGGAAATACTTACGCTACTTTGCTGCATCACCCTTTCCTCTTCAAGGAAAACCAATGCAAGCTCAAGACGTAGCAGTCCCCTCCTCGGGACTCCCCCCAGGTGCAACCAGGGCCCAACTTCTTCCTTTCGGTCCATAAAAAATCATTGTAAAGTTGCATGGCATTTGGCCTCCGTCTGATATTGATTTCCTGCGATGCAAAAAACATGCAGAAAACAGCAACTGGCACTTGGCACTATGTCAATAGGTTAGTACCAAAAAATGATATAAAATTACTATAAAATGATTGTAAAACATCCAATAATGATTATATAACAGCATGGAACAATAAAAAATTATAGATACGTTGGAGACGTATCAGCATCCCCAAGCTTAATTCCTGCTCGTCCTCGAGTAGGTAAATGATAAAAACAGAAATTTTGATGTGGAATGCTGCCTAACATTTTCATCACATTCTTTTCTTTATAGCATGGACATATGGACTTTTATATGATTCAAAGCGATAGTCTAGTTTTGACATGAAGACTTTAATACTCAAGCATACCAACAAGTAACCATGCCTAAAGCAAGTTATCCCTAGCCCATCATGCTCAATCATTGATCCATTCATGAAACACACTCGAATATTAGCTACACCCAATGCTCAAATACGATCATGGTGCCCCTTAGTTGGTGCTTTATAAGAGAAGATGGAGACTCAAATTCAAAATAAAAATTGCATAAGTAAAAGAAAGGCCCTTCGCGAAGGGAAGTAGTGATTTGTAGAGGTGCCAGAGCTCAAGGCTTGAATTGAGAGATAAAATTATTTTTGAGAGGCATACTTTTCCTACCAACGAAAACGACTTGGAGCATCCCAACACTTTCCATGCTAGATACATCATAGGCGGTTCCCAAACAGAAAATAAATTTTATTCCTTTTTCCACCATAACTTTCACTTTCCATGGCTAGCCATATCCACGGGTGCCTTCGATACCAACACTTTCCAAGGAATTTATTATTTGACAACATAAGGTAAATTCATTTTTTATTTTGGGACTGGGCATCCCTAATACCTTTTCCATACTCTCGTGCAATGACAAGTGAATAAACACTCATCGTGAGAATAACACATCTAGCATGGAAAATATTGGCTACCCTTTACCTCCTCGCGAGTAGTAGAGCACACAAAAGAGAAATTTATTACAAATGTTAGAGATGGCACATGCAAATTTGCTTAGAATGGCATAGAAATACCGCATATAGGTAGGTATAGTGGACTCATATGGCAAAACTGGTTTAAAGTGTTTTGGATGCACAAGTACTGATCATACTTAGTGCAAAATGAAGGCTAGCAAAAAGATTGAGAAGCGACCAACCAAAAAGCGAAAAATCTCGTACCCAAGCATTATGTGTAAGTAACACCGAATAATGCACCATAAGTAGGCTATAAATTTCATTGCATAACTATTGACTTTCGTGCTTGCATAGGGAATCACAAACTTTAACATCAATATTCTTACTAAAGCACAATTACTCATCAACATGACTCAGATATCATATCGTCATATCTCAAAACCATTAGTAAGAATCAAGTTTATTTTGACCAACGATCTTCATGAATGTTTTTATTATATCCTCCTTGGATATCTATCACTTTGGAACTATTTTCATATGTTGCTTTTGGTAGGCTCAAACAAATATAAGTGAAGATCATGAGGATAATTTTTTTCTTTCTCTCAAATTAATCTAAGTGAAGCAAGAAAGAATTTCTTCAAAATTTACCAACTCCCAAATAAATCTAAGTGAAGCATGAGAGCATTTTTTCAAAACTAACAAAGCACACCGTGCTCAAAAAGATATAAGTGAAGTAGTAGAGCAAGTCCATGGCTCTAAAAATTTAAGTGAAGCATAGGAGCAAGCATAGCATAATTTTTGGCTTTCTAAAAAGGGTGTGTCCAGCAAGGATTCAACACTTAAAACACAAAGCAAAACAAGCAAAGACTCATATCATAGAAGACGCTCCAAGCAAAACTCATATCATGTGACGAATAAAAATATAGTTTCAAGTAAAATACCGATGGTCGTTGGAAGAAAGCGGGGATGCCACTCGGCGGCATCCCCAAGCTTAGTTGCTTGCTAATTCTTTGAATATTATCTTGGGGTGCCTCAGGCATCCCCAAGCTTAGCCTTTTGCTTATCCTTATTCCTACATCCATCGCAAGATAACCCAAAACTTGAAAATTTTAATCACACAAAACTCAAACAAAACCTTCGTGAGATCCGTTACTATAAGAAACCAAACCACTACTATAAGTACTGTAGCAAACCTATTCTTATTTTGTCTTTGCATTATATCTACTGTATTCCAACTTTTCTATGGCAAAAACTCATTACAGAAAATCATAGAATCATCAAAACAAGCACTAAAACGCAAAGAAAACAGAATTTGTCAAAAACTGAACAGTCTGTAGCAATCTGAACATTTCGAATACTTCTGTAACACCAAAAATTATGAAATAAATTGGCGGACGTGAGGAATTTGTCTATTAATCCTCTGAAAAAATAATCAACTTAAAATCACTCTTCTGTAAAAAATGACAACGCATCTCGTGAGCGCAAAAGTTTATGTTTTTCAGCAAGATCAAATAAACTTTCACCCAAGTCTTCCCAAAGGCATTGCTTGGCACAAACACTAATAAAAACACAAAAAAAACGCAATCATAACAGTAGCATAATTTTGCTAACACTCAAGAACAGAAAGCAAAAAGCAAAAATAAATTTTATTCATTGGGTTGCCTCCCAACAAGCGCTATCGTTTTACGCCCCAAGCTAGGCATAACGCGTAGGATTTAAGTTTTGTCACCTTTGGTTCTAGATCCATAAGATGCCCTCATGATTGATTCATATGGTGGCCTAATTATTGTTCTAGGGAAGTATACCATTCCATTCCTTAGTGGAAATTGAAATTTAATATTGCCTTCTTTCATATCAATCACGGCACCAATAGTACGCAAAAAACGGTCTACCAAGAATAATTGGACAAGACGGATTGCAATCAATATCAAGAACAATAAAATCTATCGGCACATAATTCCTATTTGCAAGAATAAGAACATCATTAATCCTTCCCATAGGTTTTTTAATAGTAGAATCCGCTAAGTGCATATTTAAAGAGCATTCTTCAATATCGGTAAGACCAAGCACATCACATAAAGATTTCAGAATTGTAGAAACACTAGCACCCAAGTCACATAAAGCAAAACACTCATAATTTTTTATCTTGGCTTTTATAGTAGGTTCCCATTCATCATGCAATTTTCTAGGAACTGAAACTTCTAATTCCAATTTTTCTTCAAAAGCTTTCATCATGGCATCAACAACATGTTTAGTAAAAGCTTTATTTTGTTCATATGCATGGGGTGAATTTATCATGGATTGCAACAAAGAAATACAATCAACCAAAGAGCAAATATCATAATTAAAGTCTTTGTATCCAAAATAGTGGGCACATCACTAGTTAAAGTCTTGACCACTTCAAACCCACTTTTATTATTTTTTTCAACAAGATTTTCTCCCTCCGAAATATTGGGAGGCCTTCTACCTAAAGTTGACTCTTCTCAAGTCCCTTTTTCATCAATCTTAATTTACTAAACAAGGAATCAATAGAAGAACACCAATCATTTTAAGATCTTCATCACTTTTGCGAAAGAAATCACTAGAAAACGCTTTTTCTAAAAATTCTCTTTTAGCTCTAAGCATAGCGGTTCTTTTCTTACTTTCATCCATAGAAACATAAAGAGCTTTAATTGATTCATATACTTTAGGCACAAAAATTTTCATCTTGAGATTATCCACATCATGAGCAATTCTATCAACACTTCTAGAGAAATCATCAATCTGATTCAACTTTTCCTCTATGGAAGTGTTGAAAACCTTTTGTGTGTTGATAAATTATTTAATATTATTCTCAAAATCAGAGGTATTCCTCTTATTATTGTAAAATTTATTTCCGTAGGAATTACCATAATTATTAGAGGAATTACTAGGAAAAGGCCTAGGATTAAAATTAGCTCTATAAGCATTGTTGTTGAAATTATTGCGAGAAATAAAATTCACATCTATGGCATCACTATTTTGCTCAATCAAAGTAGACAAAGGCATATCGTTAAAATCAATAGGAGCACTTTTACTAGCAACCAATTCATAAGAGCATCAACTTTTTCACTCAAAGCAGAAATTTCTTCAACCGAATTAACTTTTTTACTAGTAGGAGCCCTTTCGGTATGCCATTGTGAATAATTTGACATAATATTATCAAGCAATTTGGTGGCTTCACCCAAGGTAATTTACATAAAATTACCACCCACGGCGGAATCTAAAAGATTACGAGAAACAAAATTCAACCCCGCATAAAAATTTTGTATGATCATCCAAAGATTTAACCCATGAGTTGGGCAATTCCCTAGCATCATTTTCATCCTTTCCCAAGATTGTGCAACATGCTCATGTTCAAGTTGCTTGAAATTCATGATCTGAGATCTAAGGGAAATGATTTTTGCGGGAGGAAAATACTTAGTGATAAAAGCATCTTTGCACTTATTCCAAGAATCGATACTATTGCGAGGCAAAGAAGAGAACCAAATTTTTGCAGAATCACGCAAAGAAAACGGAAATAATTTCATCTTGACCACATCATTGTCCACATCTTTTTTCTTTTGCATGTCGCATAATTCCATGAAGGTATTAAGATGGGACGCGGTATCCTCATTAGGAGTACCAGAAAATTGGTCTTTCGTAACAAGATTCAGCAAAGAAGTATTAATATCACAAGTCTCCGCACTAGTGGCGAGAGGAGCAAGCGGAGTGCCAATAAAATCATTGTTGTTGGTATTTGAGAAGTCACATAGTTTGGTGTTCTCTTGACTCATGATGACCACACAACAAGATTGCACTCAAAAACAGATACGGCAAGAAAACGGCGAACGGAAAAAGAGGGGCGAAGAAAACGACAAATTTTTGTGAAGTGGGGGAGAGGAAAACGAGAGCAAAATGGCAAATTATGTAAATTGCAGGGAGATGAGATTTGTGATTAGGAACCTGGTTGATGTTGAAGATCCTCCCCGGCAACGGCGCCAGAAATTCCTTTTGATGTCGCTTGAAGCTATGTCGGTATTTCCCCAAAGAGGAAGGGATGATGCAGCACAACAGCGGTAGGTATTTCCCTCAGATATGAAACCAAGGTTATCGAACCAGTAGGAGAACCAAGCAACACAATGTAAACAATCCCTGCACACAAAGAACAACACCTCGCAACCCGACGTGTTAAAGGGATTGTCAATCCCTTTCGTGGTACAGCGCCTCAAGATAGGCAAAGGACGTGATGTAAATTTGTAGTACATTGACAGATCGAACGCCAAATAAAATAAATTAGAATAAATTGCAGCAAGGTATTTTTGTATTTTTGGTTTAATAGATCTGAAAATAAACGCAAGGAAAAAGTAGATCGCAAGGCAAATATGATGAAAAGATACCCGGGGGCCGTAGGTTTCACTAGTGGCTTCTCTCGAGAAAAATAGCAAACGGTGGGAAAACAATTACTGTTGGGCAATTGATAGAACTTCAAATAATCATGACGATATCCAGACAATGATCATTATATAGGCATCATGTCCAAGATTAGTAGACCGACTCCTGCCTGCATCTACTACTATTACTCCACACATCGACCGCTATCCAGCATGCATCTAGTGTATTAAGTTCATGAGAAAACAGAGTAATGCAATAAGAACGATGACATGATGTAGACGAGATCCGTTTATCTATTGCGGCAGATATAGATCTCATCTTGTTATCCTTAATAAATGATATATACGTGTCGGTTCCCTTTCTGTCACTGGGATCAAGCACCGTAAGATCGAACCCACTACAAAGCACCTCTTCCCATTGCAAGATAAATAGATCAAGTTGGCCAAACAAAACCCAAATATCGGAGAAGATATACGAGGCTATAAGCAATCATGCATATAAGAGATCAAAGAAGACTCAAATAACTTTCATGGATAAAAACATAGATCTGATCATAAACTCAAAGTTCATCGGATCCCAACAAACACACCGCCAAAAGACTTTACATCATATGGATCTCCAAGATACCATTATATTGATAATCAAGAGAGAGAGAGGAATCTAGCTACTAAATACGGAACCGTAGGTCTACAAAGAACTACTCACGCATCATCGGAGAGGCACCAATGGAAGTGGTGAACCCCTCCATGATGGTGTCTAGATTGGATCTGGTGGTTCTGGACTCTGCGGTGACTGGATGAATATTTTGTCGACTCCCCTAGGGTTTCTAGAATATTGGGGTATTTATAGAGCAAAGAGGCGGTACGGGGGCACCCGAGGTGGGCACAACACACCAAGGCGCACCTGGGCCTCCTGGCGCGCCCTAGTGGGTTGTCCCATCCTCGGGACTCCCCCCAGGTGCAACCAGGGCCCAACTTCTTCCTTTTGGTCCATAAAAAATCATCATAAAGTTGCGTGGCATTTGAACTCCGTCTGATATTGATTTCCTGCGATGTAAAAAATATGCAGAAAACAGCAACTGGCACTTGGCACTATGTCAATAGGTTAGTACCAAAAAATGATATGAAATGACTATAAAATGATTGTAAAACATCCAAGAATGATAATATAACAGCATGGAACAATGAAAAATTATAGATACGTTGGAGACGCATGAAGCTACACCCCGAAGGCCACCCCGAATCCCAGTTAACCAGGAGACCTAGCCCTTTGAATATCGCCGGACGGGCTTTTACCAGTGGACTCTTCCACCGTGTAGCGATAGGTCGGCACATAGCAACATCCCCGAATAGGGTCTGGACCTAACCAGCCACTAGATTCGCTCCGGCTCGACCCAACGCACATGATTCCCCCCTCCAAGTGACGACGACACAACCGTCCGTGGAGGTGGTCCACACCCAGGTGCCCAAGAAGGGCATCTACGCATGCCACGACACTTTCACACATGCATAAGGACCCATCCGATGTTTCGGTGCCATAGCTACACCCCGAAGGCCACCCTTGATGTCTACTACACAACTTATTCCTTGTAGACGTTGTTGGGCCTCCAAGTGCAGAGTTTTCTAGGACAGTAGCAAATTTCCCTCAAGTGGATGACCTAAGGTTTATCAATCCGTGGGAGGCGTAGGATGAAGATGGTCTCTCTGAAACAACTGTGCAACCAAATAAGAAAGAGTCTCTTGTGTCCCCAACACACCCAATACAATGGCAAATTGTGTAGGTGCACTAGTTCGGCGAAGAGATGGTGATACAAGTGCAATATGGATGGTAGATATAGGTTTTTGTAATCTGAAAATATAAAAACAACAAGTAGCAAGCGATAAAAGTGAGCGAAAACGGTATTGCAATGCTTCATAACAAGGCCTAGGGTTCATACTTTCACTAGTGCTAGTTCTCTTGAAAATGGTAACAGAATTAGATCATATAACAATCCCTCAATGTGCAAGAAATAGTCACTCCAAAGTCAGTAATAGCGGAGAACAAACGAAGAGATTATTGTAGGGTACGAAACCACCTCAAAGTTATTCTTTCCAATCAATCCATTGGGCTATTCCTATAAGTGTCACAAACAACCCTAGAGTTTGTAGTAAAATAACACCTTAAGACACACATCAACCAAAACCCTAATGTCACCTAGATACTCCAATGTCACCACAAGTATCCGCAGGTTTGATTATACGATATGCATCACACAATCTCAGATTCATCTATTCAAACCAACACAAAGAACTTCAAAGAGTGCCCCAAAGTTTCTACCAGATAGTCAAGACGAAAACGTGTGCCAACCCCTATGCATAAGTTCACAAGGTCACAGAACCCGCAAGTTGATCACCAAAACATACATCAAGTGGATCACGTGAATAACCCATTATCACCACAGATAAGCACATGCAAGACATTCATCAGTCCGATAAGATAACTTCAAAGGGAAAACTCAATCCATTACAAGAAGGTAGAGGAGGAGAAGAATCATAAGATCCGACTATAATAGCAAAGCTCACGGTACATCAAGATCGTGCCATATCAAGAACACGAGAGAGAGAGAGAGAGAGAGAGAGAGAGAGAGAGAGAGATCAAACACATAGCTACTGGTACATACCCTCAGCCCCGAGGGTGAACTACTCCCTCGTCATGAAGAGCGCCGGGATGATGAAGATGGCCACCGGTGATGGATTCCCCATCCGGCAGGGTGCCAGAACAGGGTCCCGATTGGTTTTTGGTGGCTACAGCAGATTGCGGCGGCGGAACTCCCGATCTTCGTTTTGTTCTGGAAGTTTGGGTATATATAAGAGGTGTTGGCGTCGGGAACAACTGTGGAGGGTCCACGAGGCAGCCATGAGGTAGGGGCACGCCCTCCACCCTCGTGGTGTCCTCGGGACTCTTCTGGTCCATCTTCGATGCTCCATGGGCTTCTTCTGGTCCAAAAATAATCTCCGTAAATTTTCAGATCAATTGGACTCCGTTTGGTATTCGTTTTCTGTATATCTCAAAAACAAGAAAAAACAAAAACTGGCACTGGGCCCTAGGTTAATAGGTTAGTCCCAAAAATCATATAAAATAGCATATAAAACATCCAAGATGGATAATATAATAGCATGGAACAATCAAAATTATAGATACATTGGAGACGTATCAACCCCGAATCCCAGTTGAAGAAAATGACGCTCCATGTAAAAATAAAAGAAAATGATGCTTCGACCAATGAACTCTTCCACCTGGTTGTGATAGGTCAGCCCATAGGAACATCCCCGCACACGGTCTGGACCCAACCCACCACTAGATTCCCACCGGTTCTACCGTACCCGCACGATTCCCCCCTCCAAGTGACGGCGGCATTGCCGTCCGTGGAGGGGTGGGGGGCCTAACCATGGAGCCCCAAGACGGGCGTCTACGCATGCCACATCACTTTCACACATGCATCAGGACCCGTGCGATGTTCCGGTGGCATAGCTACACCCTGAAGGCCACCAAACCGGACTAAACCCTAGCCCAGTTGACTTGATGATCTAGCCTTTACTTTCGCCAGACGGGGTTTGACCAGTGGACTCTTCCACCTGGTTGCGATAGGTCAGCCCATAGCAACATCCCCGAACGGGGTCTGGACCCAACCAGCCACTAGATTCGCTCCAGCTCGACCCGACGCGCATGATTCCCCCTCTAACCAGATTCCCTCCGTGTCGATCGTTTCCCCCCTCCGTGACACGGCGGCAGCGACGTCCGTGAGTGGGCAATCGATATACCATTGGGGTATGTATTTTGTTTAGATAAGGCACATTTATGTTGTGAAAAAAAGAAAATAATAAATAAAATATGGAAAAATTGGGACAAATTCTATGCCGACGGCAGTCGGCATAGCTGCGCACACGGAGCGATGATGCCCTGGATCGATGAGGTGGCCAAGCACGCGGATTGATGACGTGGCAGAGGCCATGGGCTAGGCCTACGCCGACGGCTATGCCCTCGGCATACCTCTGCCACACCACGCACCCCCTTTCGCCTCGGATCGGTGACGTGGAGACGGCGCAGATCAGTGATGTCAGCAAATCTATGCCGACGGCCGCCATTAGCACCCGTCGGCGTAGGTCGGACGCCATCAAACGGTCGCCGCTGACCGGGTAGCCGGGCCCGGCCTATGCCGATAGCCCTTGATATGCCGACGGCCCCCGTAGGCGTACCGCGAGCGGTCCCGACAGCCGTAATATGCCGACGTCCCCCGTCGACATACATGGACATATGCCGACGGCTTTTCTACGCCTACGGCCTGACCTAGGCCCTCAGGATATGTCCATTTATGCAGACAGCCCCCGTCGGCATAGATGAGGCCGTCAGTAGCGCTGGTAAGGGAAGCGCTACTGCTAAGTAGGTATAGCAGTAGCGTGTGTCAAGCCACGCTACTGCTAAACGTTAGCTGTAGCGTTGTATCAGTAGTGCCGCTCCCCGCGCTATTGATAGGCATTAGACCCGCGCTACTGCTAGGCTTTTCCCTAGTAGTGAAGAAGGACCCGTCCACAGACAACGCCACTCGGTCCGGTGGTGGAGGTGGCCACGACAGGGCCGGTACAGAGCACTTCGCCTCAGGTATAACGTGGGCAACATCCATAGGCATCTTCCCTTTTATGATTTCATCAGTAGTGTACCTCCTCGCTTGGTTGGTCGATTTTATATAACTGTCAAGAAATTCAGGAGGACGTACTTCCTTGCCATGCACCAAGTCTGAACGGAGTTGCCAAATTCGCCAAATAAACATACAAGACGACCATATCCCGAACATCACTCTTAGTTGTAAGACTAGATGATTTCTATTAATGGAAATTGGAGAGGGCACTCTCTTTTATCAAAAAAAAAATTCCCGAACATCATCAAAACACACCAGGACATTTATGGATTGTTGTAAAATGTTGCAATAATAATTAATCAAGGGCTGTGTGCATCGGTCGAGGTAGAGAACATGGGTTTCAGTCCTTTCTCAAAGAAAAGAAAAACTAAGTAAGTAACAAATATGTGTTGTCAGCTCGGTGTACAAGCAAGCAACACGCGCCAACTCCATGGAACCATTGTCCACCAGGTAGGTCTGCCATAGTTGTCAAAAAGTGTGGAGAAATCCATGATGCGCATTCGTGTACCGGCCAAAGTGCGCTCATCTGAGACCGGTCAAGAACCGCTGGCTGGTGATGCGCCACAACATATTGGCCAAGGCCTCTCTCTCTTCCACAACATATTGGCCACACAAAAAAGACGAAAACATGTCATGTGGGTTTTACAATTCCAACACGGGGAAAATCAATTTATGAGACGGAGAAGAGAATGGCCACAGAAGCAGGCACCGGAGGCGTGGAATCTCCACCGGGCTCCATCTCTCCACGTACGTATCCTGGATACCCTGTCGTGGACCTCGTGGTTTGGCCGAGTTCAACACGCACCTGCACCACAAAATCGTCCATCGGGAATCATTTTGCCTACCGCGGGCCGGCACGCAGCAAGCTGCCGACTTCCCTCCTCCACAGGATGGAGCGGCCGCGAGAGAACCACAATCTTCACGCGGTCGCAGACACTTGCCCCGCAGCCCCGGCGGATAAAACCGCGCGAAAAGAAAAGCATCGGTCGGAAGCAAAGGCTAAAACACCAATGTCTTTTTTTTGAGAGCCAACCAGCCTCAGCGCGCGCGCGCGTGCCTGTGCAGCTTGGCTGCGGGGCTAGAGCAGCAGCGATGGCGGCGTCCGTGGCCTTCTCCCCCGCATGCAGGCGGCTCCCCTGCAACCCCCTCTCCGCCTACACCGCCGCGCCGTCTCTCGTCCGCCTGGCGGGATCCTCCAGGCGCCTCCGCCGCGCCTGTGCCTCGGCGGAGCCGGCCGGCGAGCTGGACGGGCTGGTGCCGGCGGGGCTGCTCGAGGAGCTGCCGGAGGGCCTCGCCTTCCAGGGCGCCCCTGGCGGCAGCGGAGGCGGCGGCGGCCACACGATGCTCGACCGCGGCATCAACGCGGCCATCGTGCTCGGCGCCATCACCTTCGCGCTCACCAAGCTCCTCACCGTCGACCAGGAGTACTGGCATGTAAGGACCTCCTCGATTGATACCAGCCAAAACTGCCTCTTCTCTTCTGCTAATAACTAGCCATAATCTCGATTTTGGGGGTTCGTTCGTGATGATTAACATTTGTTTTCTTGCTTGGATTGGATTTGGTGCAGGGGTGGACTATCTTGGAGATCCTGCGGTACATGCCACAGCACAACTGGTCGGCGTACGAGGAGGCCCTCAAGGCCAATCCGCTTCTTGTTAAGATGATGATCAGTGGCATCGTCTATTCCCTCGGCGACTGGATAGCCCAGGTGCGTGCCAGTCCAATTCCCCCTCGCTGACTCACTGTTTTACATCCCCTTTCTGCTGCTGCAATAGCTAATTATGTTCTTGTTGTTTGTGTTGCCCCTGCTATATATTACAGTGTTACGAAGGGAAGCCCATCTTCGAGTTTGACCGTGCTCGCATGTTCCGGTCTGGCCTCATAGGGTTCACCCTTCAGGGATCTCTTTCCCACTACTACTACAATCTCTGCGAGGTACCCATTGTGGTCATACATACTTAGCTCACCCGTACAAGTTTATGTGATGTTGATGAGGTAACTGACATGAATGCATCCACTTTCTTGCATCAGTCGGTGTTTCCGTGCAAGGATTGGTGGGCTGTACCTGTCAAGGCTGCATTTGATCAGACAGCTTGGTCTGGGCTGTGGAACACCATCTACTTCGTCGCCTTGGGATTCCTTCGGTGGGAATCTCCGTCCACCATATTCAGCGAGCTCAAGTCCACCTTCTTCCCCATGCTTACTGTAAGCATCAGTCATCTTTTGAATTGTGAATTATTTATGCCTATGTGGTTGTGCCAAACTAAGTATCTTTGAACACTGGGACTGTATGTTAGGTTCATGGTATACTACCGGTTATTCAGTTAGAAAATGTACAGCGTAGAGCGAATTAATACAGCGGCGAGATGCATTTTGCCTCTTCATTCTTCATTTATTGACACGTAGGATTTTCTTCAGGCCTTTTAGTTAGGTACACTAGAAACTACAGGTGTGTGTTAACGGGTGTAAATTAACTAAATAAGGTGCAGATACATAAAAATCTGATCTGATACACCATTGTGAAAGAATTTGGGGATGTGGATGAGTGATAATGGAAACAAAGTGCAATGTGATTGATAAGATTAGTTGTACCGCAATATAAGAGTATTGTATATTACCTTTTGCCCATTTTATTTATCTTGCTACTCATTGTTACAAAGCTGAAAGTGTTGATCTATCTAAATTGTAATTGCAGGCTGGATGGAAGCTGTGGCCATTCGCACACTTAATTACATATGGTGTGGTTCCTGTCGAACATAGACTTCTCTGGGTCGACTGTGTCGAGATAATCTGGGTCACCATCTTGTCAACGTAAGCCTGATCGTGCTTTCATATTTGATTTCACAAAATTACTCATGCTAACAAACTTCATTATGCATGCAAGATTACTAAACTGTGTCTTCTTGTTTGGTAGTTACTCGAACGAGAAATCTGAAGCAAGGATCTTAGACGATTCCTCCACAACAGATACGCGGGTATATTACATCGGAACTACTAAATATATGTAGAAATAAGTTCAGCCTTGTCATCTCTGTCATCGTACTGACAGCTGGAATTATATCTTCTTTTCAGGACAACTCCAGATAGCACATACTTCATGTTTTGTTGTTTTATAGATTGGAACAACAGAAACTGCTCCGGCTTGCTTTGAGATTGTATAAATTGTATGTACAGTTAGTTACCAGTGCTGCGTGTGTAAAAAACCTTGCATCTATTGCAAACAAATTGTGCTGGCCAAACAAAACAGAAAATAAATGGTCTCAAGGGAGATCAACTCCCGATGAAAATTTGAGTTGTGCAGCAACCATGATTTTGAGTCTCTTTTGGTGGTACCAAGGAATGCTTGAAGAAACTATGCAAGCATGCAAAAAAAAGGCAAGGAGCAAAACATGAGAAGTCTTAGACATTGGCAGATCTGTCTTTCCTAAATTGCATTTGATGGACATATGTCTGAACAAAGGAAGCGCGGTGGGAGTATTATAGAACTGTAGAACACAAGTCTTAACCAACATTTCCATAGCAGACACATTTCTCTGAACAAGTTGAGATTTTTTTTATTTTTTTGGCAAAGGAGGTTAAAACCCCAAGCCTCTGCATCAATCGATGCATACATCCATCTTTATTAATTATGCAACAAAGGTCTCACAAGAACATGCATCAAGCCACCCGAAGCCACCACTCACACCTACAAACTCGATAATGTGAAGTGCTCTCACTCCCCATATCTAAAATCGGTGTCGTTGCCGATCCATCCACGTAACGTATCGGAACCTACAAACCTAAAGCGTACACCAAATGCACACGTTTTAGAGGCCGCCATCATCCTCGAACCGGTGACCCATCTTCAGGAAAGAGATCCGCATCATCCTTATCAGTCCATCCATCCATCGACGCCACCACGACGCCCAACGGCACCACCTCGCTGCGTGCAAACTGGCTCAGAGAAGGCTGAATCCGTCGTTTCTCACCATTGACGCTATAGCGGAAAATAGCAGGCTATTGGCGTCGTTGTCAATTTTTTTGCCAGAAAATAGCCTAAGCTTGCCACCTAATGTCAACTGTAGTTGCCATCAAAAAATGTTCGGATTGCCATGCTTAAAATCCAAACGTTCAAAATTTATCATTTCCGTAGAACTTTGGGTAGGACAGATCCCTGCACCACCACAACAGTGATAGTACCCAACTGTATTCATGTGCGGCGGCTGCAACCTGTCGAACTCCTTGTCCAGCTCGTCCGGGAGCGCGAGCTCCGCGCTCGACAGCACCGTGTCCATGTGCGGCTGCTAGTTCCACGTAATTCACGATCATGACCAAGCACAGGAACACGACTGGTGGGCAGGATCTGCTCCGGCTAGAACACCAGCATCAGGAACACCACGTGCACCAAAATCGTTGTCAATGGGTTCCTCCAATTGCAGATGCCGTAGAACCACTTCCCAACGCCGATGGCGCTTGAGAGAGAATGGTGATGCGGTAAAAGTTGGTGAGCGCCTGCTGCAGCGAGTGCGCTTCCGAGTGTCACGCCTCCGGGAAGTCCTCGTCGGCCTGGTTGCCAACCCAGACGGCGAGCATGATCTCGCCGAGGCTGTGGCCACGATGGAACCTCTTGCCGTGGGCTGTCCGGCAGGAGGCGGCGGGGGATGTCGGACATGTCGAAGACCACACAGCCGACAAAGTCGTCGAGAAGGATGTTCTTGTCCTTGACGATGGCCTCCAGCTGGTTGGACTGCAGGTCGGCGAAGGAGAAGGCGAAGAACTGCTGCCACACCGGGCTGTGGGTCTTCTTCAGGTGCCGCCTGACGCCCTTGTAGTTGCGGAGCTTGACCTCCACGTACGGGTCCAGCGCGCCGGTGAATTTCACGGTGGGGATGTCGCGCGCCTTGACTACCCTCCCGTACAGGTAATGCATCGGCTCTAGCATGTGGTACGTCGATGACATCGTCATAGCCGTCGTTGCCGCGCCGCGCGGGCCGAGCCTCGCCGGCAGGTGAGGCTTCGTCTCGACGAGACTGTACGCTGATCCGGGGGACGTCTGCACCGGCGCTGGGCCTGTGGGTTTCGGCACGTGAGGTAGAAGCAGCAGGATCGGGCGGGGCGGCAGGGAAAGCTTCCTGACGAGGACTTCCCGGAGTGAATGCATGCATTAGTCTTTTTATATGACTCCCTCAATCTTAAAGTAAGTGAAATACACATTCCGTTTCTAACACATTTTTTTGACATTACCCTGGTGTCAAAAAACGTTTTACATTATGGAATGAAAGAAGTAGTACAAAAACTTATTTTAGGATGGAGGGAGTAGTAAAACTTATTCTAGGATGGAGGAAGTACTACTCGTACAAAGCAATTCAAAGAGGACGATAAGATAAGTAGGAAAAAAAATCAAAAATCTTAAATTTTCTTCCCGGTCCCCAGCTGGGCATGCCGCACGGCGGAGAGTCTCTGTCCCAAGCAGAGCAAAGCAGAGCAACAACCATGGTCCAAGACGTAAGTGCTAGGGATGAATTCACTGTTTTGACCCTTTTGCCAACGTTTGGCACGGTCTGGCCCTGGTTCAAAAGAAGTTCATGATCAAAATTTTACTGACGCAGTCTTTAACGGTAGGATTTCATTGCCTACCGCTAAGAGCAACAAGCAAACAACCGTAGAACTTGACAGCGCCCGACATGAAAAATACCCCACAACCAAAGCCTTGGGCGGCAGGGCTGCAACAACGAATAGCCTCCTCCGGCCGGTCCAGCCCGCAGGCAGCAGCACCTCGAACTCCAGTAGGCACCATGCATATGGCTCAACACGACCATGCCTGCAGGTGGAGAGAGAAAGAAAAATGGATAGATTACATGTGGGTGCGTGATGTGTGTGTGTGAGAGAGGGAGAGAGAGTACGTGTGTGGGTGCGAGATGTGTGTTTGTGTGACCAATGCTATGGCATGGCAGCCACGAGCCCCACCCCGGCAACACGACCCTGACGCCCTGGTCAAATCATGTCCCAATGCCTAAGAAGTAAAAGCACTCAGGTATCCTAACTTGCATAATATGTGACATTTTAGTCTCAAACTTGCTAAACTCAACCCCACCATACCCGAACTTGCACTGCATGTGACGTTTTAGTCCCAGGCCAATGACAGCTCGACAAGTGACAGCCAGGTGGCTGGCCCGGTCGTCGCATGCACTTTTACAAAAAAAGACCTGCCCGTTTTCTCTAATCAACCCGCAGTACAGCACAACACCTGAATTAATTCTGTCTGAATCTTCAGTTAACTACAAATTCTAGCCACTAAATCAAGCTCACGTAAGCGACCAGCTAGCCCTACGCCACGCTATCTTCTCCATCGTTGTGTTCAGTTCGTGCCTGCGTTTTAGCTGATGGATCTTTCGCGTTTTGGTGTGCGCCGTCGCATGCAGCCGCGCCTCGGTGATGAAGCAGCTGGACGACCACTGCGCCCGCGTGAACAGGCGGCGCGGCACCGGCGCCGTGACCGCCGCGTACGATTTCCTCTACCTGCCATGGATTTCAGGTGATTCATCTCATGCTCGCTCTTCTCTCACGGCTTGACAGGGTGATTTCTTGCCTGCATTTTTTCTTGTGCCGTAGCGGAACAGACTAGTCGCACTATCATCAAATGGACGAAAGCCATCGTTAATCCTCTTCTTTTTCTCTTCTGCACATCGTCCTTCGCGTGGTGTAACAGAGGCAAATGAAAGTCAGAAAAATAAGTACCGTAGTTTCACAAAGTACTTCTTCTTTTGGCGAGACACAGTTTGGCAGAGTACGTACCTACTTGTTTGCCGTGCTTTGGTGATAGTAATGGACAAACCCCGCAAAAAAAAAAAGATAGTAATAGACAAAATGGTAAGTTGTTCATTTACATCTGTAAAAACTCTAGAAGACAAACAACCAAAGAAGACAGGGAAATAAACGGCCGATGAAAGCATGCACAACTTTAGTCTGGTCTTCTAGCTAGCTTGAATGAATTTTCCAGCAGTTGAGAAACTGCAGGGTCACGGTCTTCATTCTTGTGTTGCAACGTGCAAATCTAGCAGGCAGCGCTGCAGCAACAAGGGATACGCCTTCGTCAACTTCACGACGGCCGACGCGGCGCGCGGGCTGCACTACGCCCTGCACGGCCGCGGTTGGCACCGCTCGCTCGGCAGCGGCAAGATCATCAACATCGGCGCCGCCTACATGCAGGTAATTAACGAACGTGCACGCACGAGACTCCTCCGTGCCGTCGATGCATGCATGCATGGATGCGATTTGTTCTCTTACGACGTGAGCCGTTGGTGTTTGCAGGGCAGGCAGAGGCTGGCGAGGCACTTCAGCCGCTCCACCTTCGCGTGCCACACCGACGAGTACCTCCCGGCCCTCTTCTCGTCGCCGACCCGCTCCCGGCCGAGCCCAGGCACCTCGGCCGACGTGTCCCTCCGCGCGCCACCCCCGCCGTCCAGCCGGCGGCGCCGGCGCAGCAGCTGGTGTGGGTGCGCCGAGGTGAGGCTAGCTAGCCACTCCAAGCATGGTCGCGTGATCTCAAACGATGCAAGTTGCTGCTACGCGTGTGGGCTCCAGCGCTCTGTTGGTTTGCTCGTTCCCGGTGGCGTGGCACGGTCAAGTCCCGAGCCCGGCCATGCCTTCCCTGCTTTCTCCTTTGGTGCAATGGCGGAGGGGAAGGCTGCTGGATTCCGACCGATTTAATTCAGGTGAGATGAACTGCGGGTTGATTAGAGAATACGGCAGGGATTTTGCAAAAGTGTGTGCGACGAGCGGGCCAACGACCTGGCTGCCACTTGTCGAGCTGTCATTGGCCTGGGACTAAAACGTCACATGCAGTGCAAGTTGGGGTATGGTGGGGCTGAGTTTTACAAATTTGGCACTAAAATGTCACATATTGTGCAAGTTAGGGTACCTGGGGTGCTTTTACCTCCAATGCCAACCATCCAATGGATGCATGTGGTCTGGTCTGTCATAAGATGGACCGGCCCGGCATGCACACCACACGCTTTGACTGTCTTGCTGTCGCTGCCGTCTCAAACGGTATTTGGGCGCATGCATGCATGTGACCATATGTTTTCAGGCAAAAAATAAAAATAAAAAATGCAGATCAGAGCTCCAAAGAGACCAGCGCTGGCCTACCACCAATTGGCGGTAGCCCAAGGTATTTTTCGTGCCGAACGAATATGACGGTGCTGTCAAGTCCTACCGTCGTTGACCATGACGGTAGGCAGTGAAAGCCTACCGCCTCATCCTTGGTGGTAGGGAAAAGATTTGATTGTGATTTTCTTTAAACGGGCTCAAATCGTGTTAAACATCTACAAAAGGGTTAAAACAATGAATTCGGCCAATTGGTTGCGTGCTGCATGTGACTACTCGTCGCCTTGCAAGGTAGAATTGCTCTTCTCATCGTTGTTCAAGCTGAATTTCGTTAAAACTACACCAACCATTCAGAAATACGTGACTTGCTAGGAAGCGCCATGCCAAACTTTTCTCACTTTGACTAATATATTTGTCATGAAATAATTTCATAATATACAATTTTCATAATTGTACACTTGCGTTTTCATACACAAAGTACTTCCTCCGTTCGGAAATACTTGTCGGAGAAATGGATGTATCTAGACGTATTTTAGTTATAGATACATCCAATTTTATCCATCTCTTCGACAAGTATTTTAGGACAGAGGAAGTATCAGAGATTATGCAAAATTTAAAACATCATATATCTTCAAATGAAGGGGCCACGTTGTTTCATATAAAACTAATTGAATATTATGGAAATATATCTGATAAGGGATATAGTAATACTTCCTCCATCCCAAAATTCTTGTCTTAGATTTGTCTAAATATGGATGTATCAAGTCACATTTTAGTATTAGATACATCCGTATCTAGACAAATCTAAGATAAGAATTTTGGGACGGAGGGAGTATTATTTTTGTGTCCTTTTGTTGCTCATTATTTTATATTGCTGGTCAAACTTTAAAAAAATGTTTGATTTACATTAATCCTAAAACTACTAGTATTATGAACCCAAGGGAAGTATTTAGAAGACGTTCTAGAGGTAAAATAGGGATGTGCGAGTTAGCTTCATGGATGAGATTCCTGCCCTGTTCCTTATTAGAACCTCAACCTATACTCTAGCAGCTCAATGTGGTTCTGGTGCAAGAATCCTACTGGTATACGTAGCAACTTGGAATCATGGAAAGAAATACATAAACTCTCAATTTTGGAACATACCTGGTTACTTCCCATTTCATGAAGCCTATCAATTATATTTTGTGCACTAGCTGGTCTCTTCTCTGGACTGAAGTCAGTACATTCTAAAGCTATCTCATAGCATACACGTATATGTTTGCATAGTGTTTCTCGTTGTGTTCTCTCCAACCTATCACTCCAACTTTCAAGTACCTAAAACATTATAGTGGTGAGTTATGGTCTGTGAAATGGATCAGCAACATCAATTGAACAACAAAAATTCTCTGAAAAGGCAAGTAAACTATGTCCCAATAGATTCAGTAAGATCCACCACCATAGAAATTGCACTTTCATGTTCGATTGAAACAAGTAGAAATAAAAGGTAAACAAATCATTTCTAATGACAACCCATGTAACTATATTTATTTGTTTGCCATTATAATTTTCATATTTTTCTATACTTTTTTAGTAGTGGCAGGTTTCTTCAAAGACTTCCTTTTTTTACCTTCAAAGACTTGGGTAGTTGTATGCATTTTAAATTTCTATTTATTCAACATAAGAACTAATATAAGCTCAAGTTTTCCCTTGTAAAATGGTAATTTTACCATTGTTTTCTAGGTGGTTGGGCCGGCGGGGGGCTGGAGCCAGTTGCTGTGTTCACTCTTTCACAGCTAAACTGTGATTTCCGCTACTAGGTGCGCTTCCAGAAATGGTAATATGCCACATCTCAAACTAAAATGTAATGCCAACCCTGTCTGAAAGCCCAAACTAGAAGCAGAACGATCGGGCCAGACTCTAGGTTTTGGCCTGACGGCCCTGTCTGAAAGCCTGAAATACCTAGAAAGATGTTTCTTAATATAAATACAGGTATAATAAATTATGCAGAAAATGAATAAATAACAGTTCTAATTAGGAAAATAGCATTGTTTTATTTTGGGCCGGGCCAGGCTGGGCTTCGGCTTTAAAAAGCCCGGCCCGACATATGCCCATGATTATGTGGAAGTACAAGCACGACAATTCGTTTATGGTTGACCCTTCTTAGCCAAAAAGAAAATTGAGATTTTATCCTTTTAATAATGGCATATATTATTGTTCTTACATCCTCAGTAGTTTGATTCCTCTTGTCTCCGGTCATTATTTCTTTGATAATAACCCCAAGACTATACAAGTCACCGCTACGTGTGATTCCACTCCCTTCATAACGTTCTGGTGCCAAATATCCCCTCTGTGAAAATATAAAAGTTTTGGTCGATTAATCTACAGAGAGAGTCAATTAAATCACATAGCACAAAAGACCGAGCTTTCAAGAGGAGTTAGCTAGCTTACACTGTTCCTGATATAGTTTTGGTAAGAACTCGGCTTTGATTTTCCTCTAGGCGTCTTGACAAACCAAAATCAGTTATTTTTGGTACCATCTCATCGTCGAGCAGTATATTGGCAGGTTTTCAGATCCAAGTGAAGAATACGATTGTCATGAAGGTATTGTAGACCCTCACATATCCCATTGATTATTTTATAGCACGTTTCCCACTCACAGTGTCCATCTATCAAGGGGAGAGGAGAAACCAAGTTTATAATTGAGATACTTGGTGTCTTAATTTTTGAATACGACATGTTATATGACACATTATGCAATTTGCACTATATGAATGAAGAAAATAAAGATACAAGTTTGAGGCCACATGGTCGTACCGATGATATACACATCAAGACTCCCTTTAGGTATATACTCGAAGCAAAGCAATCTTTGTCGTACATCTACCCTGACAAGCTCTCCATTGAACTGTTTTATATTTCCTTGTGTGTCAGCACAATATCCCCAAAATCTTACTATATGTTTGTGTTTTACCCGCATCAGGCATTGAACCTCTAGGTGAAATTTTGTTTCATTCAAATAAGGTTTGGACAGCCTCTTCACGGCGACCATCATACTGCCAAGTATTCCCTGCTTTCGGAGCATGCGTAACTTGTTAACTTGTTAGCGCATGTCATAAGCAGCAGTAGTTTCTCAAACTGAAGCTAGTGAGAAGAGCATCTGCAAATTTGGGATCTTCTCAATGAATTGAAATCGATATACATGGACAAGCCGTGCTGCTGCCTTGTGAAGACGATCGAGCGAAGGAGAAGGAGGATGGAACGTGGCGGTATCAGGTCAACGGCACTTTTGAGAGAAGGGACACAGTGTACACACTTCCGTTGCAGAGACCTGGACTGATTCTCCTTTTCGGAAAAGCTGCAGTTAATGTACATATAAGAGCAAACTCTCAACTAACAATGCATGTATGAGCTACTAGGCCCATATCCCTAGTACTCCCTTCGTCCGGAAATAGTTGTCATCAAAATGAATAAAAGGGATGTATCTAGACATATATTAGTTTTAGATATATCTTTTTTTATCCATTTTGATGACAAGTATTATCGGACGGAGGGAGTAGTAACTAATGGAGTATTGCGCAAATAGAAAGCACTCGACCCGCAAAAAAGAAGAAGAGAGCATTCTACTATTATACAAATAAAAAAACACACTACAATTATGATGCTGAATCCGCAGATGACAGATCATCCACATCTGCAAAGAGCAAGCCAACCTTCCCCTCAAAGAGCAGGCCAACCTACATATATACTATTACTAGTACATCTCAGACAAGATCTATTACCTGGACAGGCCCTGCTGGTTGCTGCCGAATAAAGGCGATGGAGCTTCAGATTTACCAGCCTAATGAAGGAAGGAGGCGGAGATGTGGTATCAGGTGGTCAGCTGGCACTTTACAGCGCGGTCGCTAGTTGTAAATTGGTGCCAGAGAGCTGCGATCAAATGAATGATGAATCCGCTGGCGGCAGATCCCCATAAGCAGCACCCTCTCAACAATTGAATTTGTAGTGACAGGCACAGGCTGCTGCGAGTGAAAGCGATCAGGCGAAGGAGGCGATGTGTGGTATCTGGTCAACGGCATTTTGAGAGAGGGGATGCACTGTACACGTTCTACAACTAGGTTTTTTTTTTTTTTTTAGCAAAACGTTCTACAACTAGTACTAGGGGAACATGGGTGTGCGTGTGGGCCCAGTAGTTAGTTTTTTTTTGAGCGGTGGGCCCAGTAGTTGGTGAGCATGTGTGCGTGTGTGGGGCCAGAAGCAGGTGAGCAAGTGTGCACGTGTGGGGCCAGCACCCATCAGCACCACCACCCCGACGTAATGACACGAGTAAACCTGAGACTTGGGCCGTGCTTGTTTGGCCCGGCACGATTCCCGACCTCTAGGCACGGCCCATAGCATGGCCTGACCTCGGCTGGCGTGCTGGGCCGGCCTGGCACAAGGGCCCATGCAGTTCCGGGTCAGTTAACTATATCTCAATAAATATGCAAAACTGAAATACGTATAACATTAAAACAATACATATAGCACTAGAAAAAATAATACAAAATGGATGTATCCCCAGGTTTATATCTGCTTGCTAACGTCCTCCAGGGGCAAAATAATTTTCTACAACGATAAGGTACACCCACGATGAATTCTGTTTGGCTGGAATTTCCACATGATTCCAAATCACACAGTGGGATATTTCATTGCCACTTTGCCATTAAGATGATGATTACGTAGTGAAGTTAAGCAAAATGTGGTGTTAGATTTATGCGCAAAAAAATGTGTTGTTAGATTTTTGTAGAAAACTGATCTCAACAGAAAAACCAACTTTTAGGACGCGTTTGGTTGGTCGCATTAGGTCGGGCTAGGCCCGCACAGAAAGAATCTGGCCCGTTTAGTTGCGTGGGTCGCATTAAAAACCTAGCCCGCATGAACCTCAAAGCAGGCCTCAGCCTGAATATAGAGGAACGGCCGAATCGGCCGTTTTTTGCGAGCCAGGCTCTCTCGAGCCACGCGTGGCGAGCGCCAACACGCCTTGGGACGCATGGGAGACGACACGACTGCTCATAACTCCACACGCCCCTGTCCCGTCACCTCCCTCGCCAGTTCACACCCACTCCCTCTCTCTCACCTCACCGCCCGTTCGGTTTCTCCGAAGGCTATGCCACCGTCTCGCCACGCCCCACCCACTCCGGTCATCGCCGGCAACAATCCCATCCAAGAGAGGTGGGTTGCCGGCCTCTCCACGGCCGAAGTAGATCTGGCGGCGGCACTGCGAGCCCCCCCCCCCTCTTTTGCACCATGCCGTCGCCCTGGGCCAATGCAGCTCCGGCGCCGGTCCTTTGCAGGCCCCTGTTATGGGGGTATTTTTACCCCCATAAGAGGGTTTTCTCCTCTGCGTCCGGTGCAAGGGGAGGGGAGCTCCAGGACGCCGGCGTCATCTTCGAGCCGGCGCGGGCCGAGGTGCACGGCCGCAGCCCTGGCAATGGCCGGGTCCTCTACATCGGCGGCGGCAGCACCCCTCTTCCCGCCAGGTTTTCTCCACGGCCGGCGTACGCTACACCGGCAACCCCCACTGTAAGCTCTCAAATCCCCCTCTTCTTCTTAGTTAGGGTTCTTAGGGTAGTTCATAGTGTGCTAGATTTGATTGTGGCCCGTACATTTGACCTGATTTGATCCGATTCGACCGGATTCTACTAGATTCGACCAGATTCGATGATAATCCATTGTTTTGGGGATGAACAAGAGTGCATGCTTACTTCGTTCATCCCACATTCCTAGATTGTTCATAATGTAGTGGTAGTTTGCATCATTTTAGTGACACATTGTTACTTTCTACTGCCAAATTGTTAGTTTGTAGTGCCACATTGTGTGTTCTTGATACTATTACTAGTGTATATGCTACTGTTGTTAGTTCTTACTGATGTTGTTCATGCTACTCTTTTGCTGCTGTTGTTGATGCTACTCTTCTTGATGTTGTTGTTATGTTGCTCTTGTTGCTAGGGTACGTGAGTGCATGTGGCATGCAAGTAGGACATACCTGAATGCCAAAAATAGTAGATGCAAGTAGGACATATGAACGGTGGCTTCATCTGATCCACTGATAACTGTAACCACTGATAACTGTAACTACTGATCAGAGTAGCATTGATAATGTGTCAGTACTTAGTAGTGATCGTTGCAGGCTGTGTTCAGTGAGCATACATCATGTTCTACTTGTTATCTTTGATCATGTGTCAAATGTGTTGCTAACTGATGGCCATGTTGCTGACAAGATAATGAAGACGGAGTGGGACAGAGTTGGTGGTGGTGTGTAGGTCGTCGCTAGCGCAGAGGGGGCGGAGGACCTCATCCCCACCAACCGTTGGTTGAAGAGGGTGGTGCTCCCTGGCAGGGTGGAGTTCATGAGGATGCAGCTGGGCGCTTGCAGGAGGCCGAGCACGAAGAGGGTGCACGGGAACCTGTCAGGTTCTACATGCAGATCGTTGACCAGGAGAACATCGCCATGCTCATCATCCTGCGTAAGTTCAGGCCGGTGATGAAGCAATGGCTGGTCAGCTTCCCTCCTCGCGTCGTCATCCTCTCCGCCAACAAGTGGTGCGAGTTTTGGGTCGAGGTGGAGATGTTCAAGGGGCACATGGTGCTGGGGCGCGGCTGGGAGTACTTCTGCGGCCGGCACAAGATCGTCCCTAGCGACCTTGTAGTCTTCAAGCTCTCTGGCCTGGGGCTCAAGGTGCAGATCTACAACGCCAACAGCTCCAACATCTGCAACGCCCGGTGCACGAGGCACAACTGCGTCGGCGACATCACTCAGGCCCTCTAGTTCGTCTGTCTAGTCTGAACCATGTGTAGTACTCTGAACCATGTGTAGTACTCTGAACCATGCGTAGTACTCTGAACTGAAGTAGTGTAGGTATGAACTGAAGCCCGATCGTCCCTTTTGCTGTCAACATGTCCATATAGTGCCTAGGGAGCAGCACCCTGGGGTCCAGCAGGGGCATGGGATGCTCTGCTGTTTTAAAGTTATGCCTAGTAGCTTATGATCTGCCTGTTCTTCGCTTGTTCTTGCTGTTTTTGTGCTGTTGTTGATCATAGTGTGTTGTGTGCTTTCAAATAGGTGGTAACTCCACCACATTTGAATGGGGTGAGCACATCAAGTATTTGCACACAACTAAACAGCTGTGCTTTGCATCTGCTCACACCTAAAGCACAAACACACGCAACCAAACAATTTGCAGCCATCTGGGCCTTGATGCGATGCAGGCAACCAATCAACATGCAGATGTTGGTTTTTTGCCTCCATATGCTCAGCCTGGGCCTGTTGGGACAGGTATGCAAAGTGCCCAAAAACAATGCAGGTAACCAAACGCGCCCCTAGAGACTAAAATTGAACCGACTATACCAAAATGTGTTGTTAGATTTTAGTACCATACAGTAGGATATCACTCATATTCTTTCTATTTAGCATATGTCGGCCAGTGATATTCCACTTGTAACATAAGTCTTCCCTTACCATTGAGCAACCGCATCGTATGGCATAGTTCTGGAAGTTTTGGCCCTGAATGCCGCTCTGTATGACAACTGCCCGGTTTTATGGCCCTGAATGCCGCTCTGTATGACAACTGCCCGGTTTTATGATTTCAGTATCTAAAAATTGATTTCGACAGAGGTTCAGGTGTTGAGCACCAAAATATGTTCAAACTTCAGACTATCACAAAACGATCCATCTCCCAGCGGCGAGGACGAGAAGGGGATCGGAGCTTGGAGGGAGAGAGATCATACCAGGAGACTGGACATTCAGGCGGTCCCGGCAGTGCTCACGCTGCATCGACAAGAGGCGGTTGAGGCGTCGAGCGACAGCAGACCCATGATGCCTCCCCTTCAAACTTAAGCTGAGATGAAGCGCCAGAGGGAGGAGATAGCTCCTCCGCCGTCGCCGTCATGAGTCCCTACGTCCTCCTTTCCCCGCACTCGCAGCAGCTGTGGCGGCGACGGACTCCTAGATGACGACGACCGTTCCAAGAGGGAGCTCCTAGTCAGCGCCTTCGGCGCCAACTAGGGGTTCCAGCGCCTACGCTGCCGCGCTCTAGGGCCGGCCCAGAACGAGGATGCGACCGAAAGGAAAAGAGAAAAAAATGCCCAGAGAGAGAATCGAACCTACGACCTATAGTTAGCTCTGCGATAACCACTAAGCCACTCAGACAGATCTGATAAGCTAAATCTTTTCAGTTTTTTCTTGTTTCTTCTTTCCCTTTTCCTTTTTCCGAATTTTCAATTTTTCGTTATTTTTCTTTTTTCTTTCTTTTCTTCCTTGTATGATGACATTTTTTAAATTCGTGAACTCTTTTCAACTCGGGGAACTTTTGTCATTTTTCGATGAACTTTTTCAAATATAATGTATTCCAAAAAAAGTTCATCATATTTGAAAAAAGTTCATCGGATTTGAAAAAAGTTCATCGGATTTGAAAAAAGCTCATCGATTTTGAAAAAAGTTCATCGGATTTAAAAAAGTTCATCAAATTTGAAAAAAATCATTTAGTTTGAAAAAGTTCATAAATTTGAAAAGTGTTCTTTGATTTTTTATAAAAAAATGCAAAACTGTAAAATTATCGGTTAAAAAACGAATTTTAAAAAAGGAAAAAGAAAATACAAATAGAAACCACCCCGGAAATTACCATGAACCGGGGCAAAACCGGTTTGTGAAGCTTCCCAAACCAGAGGATTCCCGCGCTAAAGAGAACAAATAGAATAAAATAACTTACAAATCAGTGGTGGTCTTACGGCGTAGTAGTTTCGGTCATTCGGATTGAAGAAAGTGATCTTGAGTTAAACTCCTGGAGAGCGCACAATTTTTGAACTTTTTTTATAGAAATAAACATACATGGGCCGGCCCAGCTGGCCAGCGGAGTGGCTGCGCCCTCTTGCGAATGGGCGCATAAGCGCCAAATAGGAATTGCCGTTCCAAGAGAAGAGAAGGCTGGGCCGTCGCGTGCGATGATGGGCTCAGAAGATGACTGGGCTGGAGAACAACGAATTGGCTCAGTAGATGCGTTGTGTGCAAGTCAAAAAAGTATATGGGATGTGCGATTTTCCAAAAAAAAGAAAGATCGGTTGTGCGCGTGTTCTGCAAGCGTGTCAGTGTAGTATAGCAAACACTTTTTTAGGTGGCTGCTACACATTAGCCGGATGAAATCATCCTCCTTGCTAGTTGTCTGATTTGACGGATGTTAGAGCATCTACAATCTGGATGGACTAATTTGGACCCCTAGACGTCCGCGGGTATATCCGTCAGTGCCCGGGCGCGTCTGCTTTGAACCCTCAGTTACTCGCATGCACATCCACAACTCTCGAATTGTGTTCCCTACTTTCATGCATTTCAACAAACATATTGTGTGTGACACTACCAGAGCATGCATACCAACGGCAACAGGGACGTAGTGCTGCAGGCATGTGCCGGAGCCGCCCGTGCAGCCGGTAGCCATGCACATGTAATATTAGACACCGAATTGGATATGAGAGGTGTTGGTCAGTCTAGACATTTGAGACCGGTCTGAGGCTTTTTTGACCATCCACGCGGGCGTTTGAAGCAGGTTTAGGATGCTGGCTCTAGATGCTCTAATAGATAGCTAGCCAGTTGCGTCTGACCACCCGTGCAAGATGCATCCAACAAAATCACCCAACAATAAAAAGGAACGATCCAAGACCGCAAGAGTTACCTATGCAGAATAAAGATCCGTCCAGATAAACCATCGATCGATCGGTAATGAGTTCGGCCGGAGTGCCAAAAGGTGACCACATTCATCCCAACCTATGCGGTCTGTTTCTTTTCCTTTGGTAATTACTGCCTACTAACAAACGTACTATAAATCACGCACGGCCTTTGCAAGCCTTGTAAGCCAGCTCCGGTCCGATCTCAATTAATTTAACCACGCGTTGTGCATCTAGAGCCCGGTTCGGTGCATGATCTACCTATAGCCAGCCCAATAAATTAACGCGAGCGAGACAGATCGATCGACCCATCATCATGGTCATGGTGATGGAGCTACCTGATGACCTGCTTGTCGATGCACTCCGCCGTCTTCCTCCGCACAGCCTTGCCGCGGCACGGTGCGTCCACCAGTGGCGGAGCCAGAAAAATCCAATGAGGAGGGCCGAGTGTTCATATTTCTTGTTAAGGAGGGCCAGTCCACTTGAATACACCATTTTAGCAACAAATAATCTTCTATGAACATGAGTATTAGGCTTAACACAATGATGTTAGGGGGGGCCAGGGCCCTTGTTGGTCCCCCCTGTCTCCGCCACTGGCGTCCACAGCTCCTGGCGCGCCACCATTGACACCCGCCGCCTCATGCACCTCCTCCCGCTCCGGCTGGCCGGCATCCTCATCAACTTCAACGGCCACAACCTCACGGAGCTCTTCGCCCGCCCCATGCCATCACCTGCCACGGTCAGCGCCATGTTCCACCACTACCTGCCCGAGATGCCTATGATGCGATCGTCATGGACCACTGCAACGGCCTCCTCCTTCTGGAAGGCGGCTATGTTGTGAACCCCGCCACACGGCAGTGGGCGACGCTGCCCTCCCCACGGCCGCCATGCCGCCACGGCGAGAAGCACTTCTGGTACGACGAGTACATCGTGTTTGACCCTGACGTGTCGCCCCACTACGAGGTGCTCGTCGTCCCGGAGGCTTACAGGAGGAAAACACTAGACCCTAGGGTGGAAGAGTGGGAGTGGCCACCGTCGCCGATGTTGCTACATGCTTTCTCCTCGAGGACGAATAGGTGGGAGGAGAGATCATTTGAGCGGCAGGGGGAGGCGTTCGGCACCATCGCCGATCTGCCTTTGTCCGACGACCAAACAAGTGTTGTCTACTCGCATCGGCACCTCTATGTGCACCACTATTTTTTTATGAGGTATACTTAGGCCTGCATGCACCATCATTTTGCTAGTCAATTACACAAAATATCACTGAATTTAAATTTTGACTGAATCTGTTCTTTTGTTTGTTTGTCTACTTTATATGCACAGAATATCTTTGTCAAGCGGCGAGTACCAATTAATTAAACCGCTGCAAGATATTAATTTGAGCAGTGTTTCACCACGAGCGCTAGCAAGATCAGAGAAGGGAGTGTATCTCGCATCAATTGCTTCGCACACAGCGCGGCTTCAAGTTTGGATCCTCGTTGAATGTTGTGCTTGCCTAGAGTGGGTCATGAAGTATGAAGCAGATATTAGGCATATATTGTCACATCGGAGCTGCAATCCCAAAGTTCACAGGTCTTGGGTCATGGAAGATGTCAACTATCATTCTTATCATGACATATTTCCTGATTACAAAGAACAAGCACCACTTGAAAATGGATTTGAATGGGACTCCGATAATGAGGATGTTCTTGACACCAAAGATAAGATTGAAGGGGAGTACAAACAAGATATTTGCATCATTGGATTTCATCCTCGGAAAGAAGTTGTTTTTTTATGTGAATCATTGGAGAGAGGATTTGCCTATCATTTGAGTACCTCAAAGCTTCAGGAGTTGGGAAACATGTATCCCACACAGTATGATTGGTTTGCTGACGGCTATAAGAGCGAGCTGTTCTGCTTTGGTAGAGCCAAAGACGAACAGGAGGCTTATAGGCAATTGTTTGGGTGCGACTTGGGGGAATTACCTTTCTCTTACCTAGGTATTCCAATCCACCATAGAAAGCTGACCAATAGAGAATGGAAGTGCATCGAAGACCGGTTTGAGAAGAAACTGAGTTGCTGGAAGGGCAAGCTCATGTCATATGGAGGCCGATTAATTCTGATTAATTCGGTGCTCACGAGTATGCCTATGTTTCTCTTATCGTTCTTTCAAGTCCCAGTAGGTGTTAGGAAAAGACTGGACTTTTATCGATCACGTTTCTTCTGGCAGGGTGATGATCTAAAAAGAAAATACAGACTTGCAAAATGGGATATCATCTGTAGACCGAAAGACCAAGGGGGTCTTGGTATTGAGAATCTTGAGGTTAAGAACAGATGTCTTCTCAGCAAGTGGCTATGGAAGCTTTCTTTTGAGACTGATGCCACGTGGGCACAAATCCTACGCAGCAAGTACCTACAGACAAAGTCCTTGTCCCAGGTCACAGTCAGGCCAACTGACTCGCCTTTCTGGAAAGGCCTGATGAAAGTCAAACAATCTTTGTTTTATAGGACAAAGGTTGTCATTGGCAACGGCGCTAGTACACGCTTCTGGGAGGATACTTGGCTTGGCGAGACACCCTTGGCCATTCAATATCCGTCTTTATATCGCATTGTTCAACGACGTGAGGTTTTCGTTGCTACGGTGTTTCAATCCACCCCCCTTCATATTCAGTTCAGACAGTCGTTAGTGGGCAATCGTTGGGAAGATTGGCTCCGTCTAGTTCGGAGACTAATGGATGTCCATCTTTCTCAACAACCCGATGAATTACGCTGGAAACTGACTAGGTCTGGAGTATTCATGGTTCAATCAATGTATATTGATGTAATTAATTCGAGCTCCATTCCTACCTCCAAACATGTTTGGGCTGTCAAAGTTCCCTTGAAGATAAAAGTGTTTATGTGGTTTGTCCATAAACAGGTTATTTTAACCAAGGATAACTTGATTAAGCGTAATTGGACAGGACCTACGAGGTATAGCTTCTGTGATCGGGACGAGACGATCAAGCATCTTTTTTTTGATTGCCCGTTTGCCAGAGTTCTTTGGCGGACGGTTCACATTGCTTTTAATATTACTCCACCGAATTCTGTCACTACGTTATTTGGGGCATGGCTCACTGGGATTGAGCCTGAATTAGCGAGACATATTCGTGTTGGAGTTTGCGCTTTGTTGTGGACTATCTGGACTTGCAGAAATGATTTGGTTTTTAACAGAACATCACGTATTCACTTTTTGCAGGTTATTTTCCGAGCCACGGCCGTGATCCGTTCATGGTCGCTGCTCACTCCGATTGAGGCCAGGGAGCATTTGGTTACTGGATCTATCCGCTGGGAGATGGTAGCTCGGGATATCTTCAACCGGTTTGGATGGCGGTCATGTAATAGGATAGGCAATTAGTTTACCTATCTATTTTTAGCCAGCCGGTTGTGGCGTCTTACCTTGGCTAGTCTGTGTGTCCAGCCTCTGTAGCTCTGTGTGAACTGTCTTTTTATTTCTTTTCAGTCGGAGACTTTGGAACCTTGTTGAAACCTTTTATTTCATTAATAAGATGGCCGTATGCATCACTCTGATGCAGAGGCCGGGGAAATCCCCCTTTTCGAAAAAAAATACACACCGTGTTGGACCACAGAGTTCCCTACAGATAATTGATTCAGAAGCGTGTCATAGATTACTTGTTTAGAGCTAGCAACACCCTTGGTGTATTCAAAATCCAGTATAACATGTGTAATGTTACCTTTTCACATTATACTCGAGATAAACCTTAAAATCTAGTGTTGTATTCATTTTATGTGTACTTTCTATATTAACATTTGTATGGCCCATGCAATTGCTTCACAAATCTCGGCAGATGGCTTTAGATGGACGTCACACCATGGATTGAAAAAAATCTCGATAGACTAATTTTTGTACCTATGGTCTTAAGAAATTAGTAGGATTATTTTATTTCTGCATTCTAGTTGATGAGAGTATCCATGTAAATCGGTGATGAGAGTATTAGCCTATCATTTGAAGGCTTCAAAACTTAAGGACTTGAAAAACATGTACTAAAAAGGGAATCTACAACAGCAAACTGTTACGTAGTTCCACCTCATCTCTTCTCTCCATTTTAATTTCTCTCTGTTGTGTCGTCGTCAATGTTCAAGATACAGCTTATTGTTAGCATTTCGGTCGGCTGGGGATTATAGATTAATCAAAAGTTGGACAACTATTCGATTTTATCGATCAACGATTAACCGACCAGTTTTTGCTTGCAAATCCTAGGTTCCAAGCAATAATAAGGTAAAAATGGAAACTACCATGAGTGTACTCTTCGTTTTAACTGTGACAACACTAAATTAGTACATAATTAGATATTACATATCAAACTTTGAGTCAATGACAAATAAAATAGGCCAACACTACAACACATGTCCAATCCAACGTGATATAACGTGTGATTGGAGGGAGGTTACTAGAAGGTAGGCCTGTTTTGGGGTTTCTGACCATAGGGAGTTGACCTGTTAATCATTAGATTCCCAATTAATTGCTTGTGAGAGCGATAAGTTGTACAAAATTATAATGGCAGAGATTACATATAATCTTAGCGGTCACCCGACGATAAGCAATAAATCTGTGAATCGGACGATATTTTAAATATTGGTCATCATGTGACATTTTATTCCAAACTCTTCTCCTTACTGCTACCACCAGCCCCACTCTTTGTTAATCTACTTTCTCCTCAAGCCCTTGTTCTCCTTGTCTATATCACATCTCAGACTACTTCTCTCCCCCATGTCATCACTAGAGCATGAGAGAGAAGATCAAGAACAACGAACTCTACCTTTTTGGGGATGCCCTAATATAGACTATGATTAGTTTGCTGAACCCCATTAACTTATAATAGATTCTTTTGCACACATACCGTGCAGCAGCATATAGTTTCCTGCAAATCATTGATTTAGGATCTCATCACAGTTTCCAGTTTGGAGCCAGCAACAACCATGGTGCTTTCTGTTAGAATACTCCGAGGTGCATAGTTGCTTATCCCCTTTCCACCGCACGCGATCCCCTTTGCGTTCTGTGGCGGAAGGCGCCATGTTACGTCGGATCCAGGTCACGCCAGAGCGAGATCATCATCATCACCACGCATCAACCGTAGCGCGTCAAATCTTCACATCGACCTCTAACATGTAAGTGACTGGCTATCTCTCCTCTTGAATTCTCCTTTGTGCATAGTACCAATAGTGTCAGAATTAGGGTTGCATAATTGATCACATCAAATGGTTTAAAATTAGGTCATGAGTCCTTCGAATATGCGACATGAGAAAGTTGCTAGCAAATTCTGATTGAAAGAAAGGGTAATTCGGAAAGTGTCTCTCAAAAAAAAAGTCCACCTATCCAAGACGCCAACCGTTTATGAAGAATAAATATCCCGTCCGGGATACCTACGGGATAAAAACCTCCGATCGATCACGCGCGCTCGCTCCTGGAAGAAATATATATGTTGGTATTCACCAATGAATGCTCCCTCGATTGATTCGCTATTTTTGTTTCTATGGTGACACATGGTTGACAGCTTCTCCGACGATCAAAAACTGACATTTTAGACAAGAATCGGAACAAGAAGAATTAATTTCTGAATTACTACAACTTGATTGACAGGGTATGATGGGGCCCTCATACAAGGTGCGGTCGCTGATCTCTGCAGCAGCACAATAACACCTTGTGGCCTGGGAGCATTGTGATTGCGGACTTGGGGTGCTCCGTTGGGGCCAACACTCTTGCACTTGCACTGGTGTCCACCGCCGTCGATGCCATCCACAGCCACTTCCATCAGCTCGTGAAGCAGCCACCGGTAGAAGTCTCTTTACTCCTCAATGATCTCCCTGGCAGCGACTTCAACATGATGGTTAAGAGCCTGGCCGCGTTGCGCCAGAGCAACGAGCCCGTCTTTGTGACTGGTGTAGTGCCAGGGTCGTTTTTCGAGAGGCTCTTCGCGAGCGGCTCCATCATCCATGGATCTCATCTGCTCAGTCCAATAGACTGCATTGGCTGTCAAAGTTGTGAGTGCTGGCAGAATTGCATTACTAGTTGTAGTTTATTTTTTTCGACAAAGGGTGAATTTTATTGACTCATAATGATGCATCAAGAGAATACAAAACACAATGAGTACACACCCAGCCTCTGCATAGCTAGAATGCACACAGCCAACATCAACTCACACATAAACACGCCGACAACTAGCAAAGTCATATTAGACCAAAGCTATGTGTAGGCGAGGAAAAAAGAAAAAAGTTCCAAAGTAACCAGATACACGATTGGCAAACTGCAGTAATGACCATATCCGCACCGACCATTTCTTGACACCACAAGGATGACGAGGTTCTTCAACAGCAACGCCTTCAGGAAGCAAGCGACACTCAAGCGTCGTCGTCACCGGATCCAACCATCAAAGTTAGACTCTAGGTTTTCACCCTGAAGAATCAATCCGTGCATATCCGAGCAATGCCTTCAACAAGGTAACGACATAAAAGAAACATCACCATTGCCAGGTATAACCAGATCAGGCAGACCTAGGCTTTCGCCCCGGAGCTCGAGATTGGGTGCTAAAGTAGCACCACCGTCCAAGTCACTCAAGTGTTGTCGCTACCACTTTTCCGCAATCCCAGCAGCTACATGCAATGACCGCCGCCGCTGCACAACCAACCCTCTGCATCCAGCCCTCGTCCACAATTTGCTTCTCATCGCCGAAGTCGAATACTGATTGAGAAATGAAGACTCCTGAAGATTTTTCAGTGACCACAGCCGTCATGGAGCCGTAGGAGTTAACTGCAGCATAGTCTGCAGTCACCACCACCCGGACGACCAGATCTGAATCACTACTACCAAGCCATGGACCGCGTGAAAGGCAAGTACCTCACTGCCGCGGTCCACCTCCCGGTAGAGAGCCCGACGCACGCCGTCCCCCAAGGCCTAATCCGACCGGATCCGATCGAAAACCGGCCCGCACACAGAAACCAAGACGGAGTGCACGGATCCACGCCGGAGGCTAGGCGCGACCAACCACGTGATCCATGTGCTGGATCACCAGATCTAGGCCGATGGCCACCCGGGACGCAGCCGCACACCGGCGACGTACCTTGCACACGGAACGAAGTGGAGGGAACGCACTGGGGCCGGGCGAGCGCGAAGGCACCTGCCGCCACCGGCCACCGCATGGGGCTTTGCCCTGGCGGCGTTGGTCGGCGACAACAGGGTGCGGGGTAGAACGGCGGCTTAGGAGACTAGAGCGGCGGCGGCGGAGGAGCCGTCCGAGTCGTTGGTGGGAACGAGGAGCCCCGAAGAGAAGGCCTCGTCGCCGCCGGCGCCGCGTGGGCTTTGCCCGGCGGCCCCCTTTGGCGGCTGCGAGGGAAGAACAGGCCAAGGTAGCCTCTCGGGCGGCTGGCTGGGCGCCCCGGTGCAGCCCCTTGGAGCCGCACGGGAGCGGGGGTTGGTTATTAATTTTGCAAACAGAAGTTACCTCTTGTTTTCAGATTTGACTGGTGTAGTGACTAGTTGTGACTGGTGTAGTGCCAAGGCTGAGTGCGATTGGTGAGCACGTGTAGCACACACGACAGCCAATCAGACCGTAGTGTCCAAAGGATGGACATACATTCCAAAAGAAGCCATCTGGTAGACCGCGGCGTCCAAAGGCAACAGTCATTACACAATACGCCATCCGGCCATGGGACGTGATGGCAAGAGACTATGCCACAACCCGACACTGGTAATACGGTGTAATTAATTAACTGACACCCGGAAAATCGGTTGATGCTTATGCGTGCAACTTCGTCACACCAGAATCACCAACCACGGAGAATTACGGCGAGGTCTAGAGGAGTAGATGCAAACCAGGCCAAACAACACGAATAACCTGATCAGAAGCACGTGAACGATCATAGCAATTTCGCCGGAAAACTGAGAAGCACAAGCTTCCAATCTTCTCGCCAAAGGATACTGAACCAGATCGGTTCTTCAAGCATGGATAGAATATGGCTGCCGCAAACATGGCAATTTTTCTGTTCTTTATTCTCAAAATAAACAACGAGTTGCAAGCATCTCACAAACTTGGTTACCCGCTTCAGTATACAACACCAGATCGTCCTGCACCCGTCCTAATTACTTATAGACCAATAAAGCATTAGACCAGTTGTCATCCACGAGTACCTCAAATTACTTTTATCTTCTGCATTGCCTCACTTATCTCAGCAACAACATCAGACTCCTTTGTAGGCGCGGCTTGCAGCACTTCGACATTGTCATGTTTCTCCATAGATGGGCCACCTTCCTGCAGCCACTCTGCACATGAGTGCAGAATAGGTTCAAGCTCACATACCTGTAGAACATTATCCACAGCTTGATGCAGCAGATCAATGATTAATATGGCTCAGTATGAGATAGACATTTTGGCTTCAACAAATGATCACATCAGCACCGCCAAAAAGAAGAGGACCAATTCGGGCTTTGCTGCAGTGAACTGCACCTTCAGTGGTGCGCCCACTTTACGGGAAACTGCTCTACGAGATTCTTGATAACTTCCAGAGCTTGCAAGATCAAAGCGAAAACAGTTGAAAAAGGCGTAAAATGGTACATAAAATAACTTCGCAAGGCCAAGTAGTTTTATATCTATCATCATGTCCTCAATAATTGTTGATAGGTTTCGAAATACTATGTGTATTAACATACAATATACAACAACTGAAATTGTCAAATTCAGACTCTACGACGTATTTGATACACAATTAACTACCATGCAAACAATTGGTGTGCTATCTGTTGTTATACTAATATGATGGTAAGTTCAGTGTTGTAAACCCAAACTCAACCGGCCACCCAAACCCTCTTTTTTTAACAGAACAATAAACCAAACCTATTAGCAACATTATGGATTTACCAATTCCATCCGAGATAGGAAGTCACCTATATTTTGGATCCAGTCAATTGACAGACTTAAACATGAAAATCTATATAGAAATGTGCATCAAACATATCTGGGTCTTTGGATCGATTGCGACAACATGCAGCAGGTGCATGAAATAGTTTTTTCATGGATAGGGGCTAATTCCAATGTAAGGTTGTGGTTAGAAACTCTTAACAGATAATCAGGTGGACGGTAGTACACTGGTACACAGCCAGAAAATCCTAGAAACAATTTGGCTACTCTGCTGCATTCGAGTATCTTATCTCAAAAGAATGACACAGATGAATTCTTCAGCAACTGGATAGCGACGCCTTACTTAAATTAATATTGAATAAACAGAGGTCTTGCTTAAATTAAGATTGCAAGAGTTTGTCACAACAGTTACCCCAACAATTTAATTTTCCAGGGTGATATTACAACCTATCATGTTGGTTTTCCTTCAGTAAGCCTGCGAAAAAGAAATGTAAAATGATTGGTTTCCTCTGTTACTGGCATTAGCTTAGCAGTTGGCAGATCTCCTAGCAGATCAACTATAGTAACAGAGATAACACAGGGATAAGGATTGCATGGAAAAAACTTACGAATTGTGCACTGTTGCACCAATCTACTGGGGCCATTTAAAGGTGGATCACTAGGGGTTCTATGCTGCTAACCCTTAACACAAGACATTTTTAGCTATAACGAATATACTATTAAGCTGAAAAGATCTGTGCAACATCTAGTTGTTTACCTGCTCCTTTGTTCAAATGTAGAGACCTGAGGTCCAATGTCTAAATTTAGCTGCTATGGAAAGAGCAAGAGTACCACATCTCAGTTTTGTTCAACCATAGGACCTTGGCGATCTTCCTACGTATATATGTTTGAGCAACAGATCTAGTGACATACTCCCTCCGTTCCATTATATAAGGTGTATTTGTTTTTCAATAAAATCCCTCAATGTAAGGTGCATTTGTTCTAATTTCTCGTAATTCCATTATTGACCCTCCAGAAAAAGGAAAGTATCTCTCCCCTGATTGCATGTATCTCTCCTTGTAGCGAAAAAAAGAAACACCCCCGATTGCATGTATCTCTCCTTGTAGCGAAAAAAGAAACTATGTCTCTCTCGATTGCGTGTATCTCTTCCTTTCCTAGATTAAATGGTTTACTTGCCATTAATCAACAAATTAGACAAGGGTAATTTCGGCCTAAACTGTCTATAAATGTGTGCATTGGTCACCGTGCCAAAAATAATACACCTTATATAAAAGAAATGGAGGGAGTACATCAATAACAAGCATACTAAAAAATAGAACACACGGATCAAGTAACGCACAACTTCCAAGCAAACATAAGTTTTTATCGATTCCACTTCCAAGCCAAATATGGTGATCTTTACGGATTTTGGAACAAGCCAAACGGGTTTCTACATCCAAAATTCTACATGACCAAAGTGATCTTTATGCCTAGACACTATGAAGGAGCGCGTGGAGCGGTGATCTGTGATCTACAGCTCTCCCTTGTGATTGTACTTCAGGCCAAATATGCTGATGTGGAGCACACAGCCGTCGTGGTCTCCCCAAGCTAGTGCCTCCTCCACTCCCTCCCGTTTCACGCGCTGGACGAGGCACAACTTGCCCGTGCCCATGTAGGTGAGAGAGGCTCCCGTGTGTGGGTTCCGGTCCTTGCAGAACAACTTCTCCTTGGTTGTCTGGCAGTCTAGCTGCAACGTTGGAGTCGTGTTGTGGCAGCTGTGGGAGGCAACTTGGCAAGCAAAGATGTAGCCATCCCACCGAAGGCCAACCCAAGCGTTGAGCTCACTGTCAAAGTGAGCTTGGCCGATGAATGGCAAGGCCCACTCCCCATTCCATCTCCACAAAGAATCCTTGGTGTTGAATGAGTAGGTGCCCATGCAACCTTTGCTAGGTGCAGTCATGAAGTTAGTTCTGGACATGAAGATGGTGCATCCATCTGGGTGTAGTGCATATAGGAGTTGACGCGGCGGTGGAACACTGCCGGTGGTGGCGGCAGAGTCTTCCAGGACCAACCCTCGGTTGGATGTTGCAGCGCATCTGGGGCGGTGGACCCCCATGACATGACCCCATGACATGTCGCTGGTTCATGAAGGTGAAGATGTTGGTGCCCAAGGTGGCGAATGACATGCCGGAATGGGGCACAGTGCCAACCGGGCACTCTAACCGCAGGGCCGGAGGCTGGTGCCGAGCAGCGCTGCTGTGCTGGTCGTCATAGCCAGAGTCGGAGTCGAAGCTGTCGGCTTGGATCTTGTGGATGCTGTACCCCTTGCTCAGTCATCCAACACGAGGTACAGATGCTTGTGCCGCCGCGACCTCTTTTCACCGCTGTCGTTGCCGGCATGTCCCCGGCGCTTATTAGACATCCCCGCTGCGACGTCGGATGACCTAATAACAGAAAAAAAAATTCTAAGTCACGATCAATCCTAGAGTTGTTGTGGCAAGAAGGAGAGCCTTGAATTTATACCTCTCGCGCCCTGCAAAATCTCTCTGCTGGAATCGGAATTGGAGGGAGGGGGAGGGGTCGGATTCAGGAAACGATTTGCCATCTGCTCGGTGGTGAAATCGATCTGGAATTTGCAATCACGAAAAATGAATTTGTGTACCTGCAGTGACGGCGAATCGGAGACGACTGCCTTTTTTTAAAGAGAAAAGTACTTCCCCGTGCTGGTGGTCTACGCTAATGAGCATCGCTCGCTACATAACGGGCTTTGGCCCAGCGCGTCAATCTGTGTTAAAAAAACTGAAAGATCAGCTTTTCTCAAAAGAAAAAAAATGAAAGAACGAACATTGTTTTTTATCAGATGCTTCGTTAGAGATAGCTGCATTGATGATGTTTTGTCTGAAATAACTGAACCTATGCATGCTTTGATTTTCACACGGATACAAATGTTGCCTTTCCCTGTATAAATAACTGACACCTGAGAATGGACAGGATATAAATGTTGACGAACTATCCTTTTTTTTATTTTATTCAATGGAATGCACCGTGAAAAACTATGTAATATGGAGTCTGGAAACTTCTGATGCTTTTATTTCTGTGTGGCGCTTGATTATTAAGTGATCAGTTATCATATTTCTCTTTTTTCTTTTATTTTTACGTTCTCAGTCTCTCTTTTTTTTTGCGGGTCACGTTCTTAGTCTCTTACGCCTTGATCGACCAAGTGTATACATCTGGTTGTGATTAAGCAACTAGCTGCCTGCTAGATCTTGTGATCGCTAGCACATGCACGTATACAAGTCGTCGGCTTGCCCCCTTTCAAACGCCCATGCGGACGGCCCGGTCACTGACCGGTCATAAAAAAGCGATACAGATGAGCGCCTCGAACGGGTCTCAAACGTCCGGGTTGACGGGTACCCTTCGTATCCAGCCCAAATGTAGGACGGATATGAGGGCGCCCAGTCACATCGGATCCGACCCACCCAATCCCACATATATTCACCCCCATCCGCTCGCCAGACCAAACTCTAGCCACTTCCCTTCGCCAGCCAAACTTGCGTGCGGTGATCTCCGGCCTTCTTTGGCATGGCGGGTAGCAGATTTAACGACGACCAATACAAATCCATCGACTGGCGTGTCGTCTCGTGCGGTTTGGAGGAGGCAATGGTCGTTCGCAATGCACTCTACTGCTTCCGGGAGGACAGCGCCCGACCGAAAGCGGGATCTGTCCAGCGCAAGTCCATTACGTCAGCGCATCGTGCGCTCGGATCCTCTGAGGCTGGAACATCGCGGTCCTCCCGGGAGCCTTCCAATCCACATTTCTCCATCACCGGTCCGCCAAAATATGATTCCTACCGGGACCGGTGTGCCCACCATGGGAACGAGGCGGCTGATGCGGTGGCACGCACTACCCCAGAGGAGGAAGCCATCCGCGCCCGCATTGTAAAGAAGCAGCAGCGGAGGTACACACGGGCCCTGGTCCGAGAGCTGAATCGGGCAGTCCACCAAACTGCCCCCCAAGGAGGAGAAAGAGGACATCGACAGGTTGGACAGCTCTGGCTCGTTCGATACTACGCCTTCGACCTCTCCTTCAGCGGGAAGGACGACAAGGACAGCCTTGGATGATCTTCTCCATAGCTAGTATGTAGGTTAAATATGTCAATTTTTTATTGTCCGATGACATGTCCTGATGTAGTACGTAGTCGCATGAGTTTGTTTGAATTTCAGGTGTCCGATTGTGAGAAAAGAAATTTGAGGCATGATCGATTAGTGTCTGTGGGCGCGCCCGAGCACTTCCACGGGCATTTGAGGGACCGGATTCGCCAAGTCCGGCTGTAGATGCTCTAATACGGGCTAGCTTCAGCATGCCATTAACGATCGATCTCTCGCCAGATGCCAATTGGATGGCAACAGAGTCGTGTTTTTTTAACACAGATGCTCAGAGTAAATTTGATGATATGCTGATTGTAACCAAGATTATTTATCAAGTAACTACTATATGCTTTGTGAGGTTTAATTCTGGACTAAACAGAACAATGGCTATGTTTGTTTATTTATCATGCCAAACTGCAACCAAGCTAACAAGCTGCAATTGCTTTCCAGGATGGATAGATAACTTCAAAAGAAATTTGCGGATGAAACAGTTTAACTAGTGAGGATTTCTCCATGTTCTGAGCCGATTCGGGGGCAACCCTAGTGGCACCGTCACAGCATTTCCCCCTCCCTCTCCCTTCCCCTTGCCACTGCCAGAGGGCTTCTTCAGCGTGGGTGCATGGCCGCGATGAAGGTGAGGGCGGTGATATGGCGCCTCCTTCCTGGATGCATGGAGAGGGCCTTGGCTCCCGGGGCAGCAGCCGTAGCCAGTGGCCCGTGGTGCGTCCTGCGTGTAGCAGGTTGTGCCGGCGGGTGCTGGTTGGCAGCCTCCCACGGCTGTGTGGGCAACGTGGAGGTTGTGGTCGACGTTGCTGTCGTGGCGCCTTGCACTCGCCAGTTTTCCATGGAGAAGCTTTTTCAGTAGATGTTTCTCGGCCCTTAATTTGAAGTCTTCAAATGATAGGTGAATACTCTCATCATCGATTTGCACGGGACACATTTCGACCTAGAAAATAGAAAATTAAAAATTCGTACTAATTTCTTAAGACCATAAGTACAAAAATTACTCTATCGAGATTTATTCCAATCCATGGTGTGACATCCATCTAAACAATCTGTCGAGATTTGTGAAGCAATATTGCATGGGTCATATAATTAATGCTATTATAGAAAGTACACATAAAATAAATACAACACTAGATTTTTCAGATTTATCTCGACTATAATGTGAGAAAGTAACATTACACATGTTCTACTCGATTTGAATACACCAAGGGTGTTGCTATCTGTAAAAATGATAATCCATGACACGCTTCTGAATCAATAATTTGTAGGGAACTCTGCGGTCCAACACGGTGTGTATGGAAACGAGCTTTCGATCAATTTACCGCCTTCAGCAAACTCATCATACTGTGTGGGATACATGTATCCCAAGTCCTGAAGCTTTGAGGTACTCAGGTGATAGGCAAATCCTCTCTCCAATGATTCACTCAAAAAGACAACTTCTTTCTGGGGATGAAATCCAATAATGTCAACATATTCTCTGCACTCCCCATCAACCTTATCTTTGGTGTCAAGAACATCCTCATTATCTGAGTCCCATTCAAATCCATTTTCCGGTGGTGCTTGTTCTTTGTAATCAGGAAATCTATCATGATAAGAATGATAGTTGCTATCTTCCATGACCCAAGACCCCTGAACTTTCGGATTGTAGCCCCGATGTGACAGTATATGCCTAATATCTGCTTGATACTTTAGGACCCACTCGAGACGAGCAGAAGATTCATCGAGGATCCAAACTTGAAGCCGCTCTGCATGGGAAGCAATTGATGCGAGATACACTCCCTTCTCTGATCTTCCAAGCTGTAGTTTTGGAGTTCTGCTCGAATTAATATCTTGGGGCGGTTTAATTACTTGGTACTTGCCGCTTGACAAAGATATTCTGTGCATATAAAAGTAGAAAAACAAACAAAACAAGACACATAAACAAAATTAAAATCGAGTGATATATCGCGTAATTAATTAGGAGAATGATGGTGCATGCAGGCTTAAGTATACCTCATAACAAAATAGTGGTGCACATAGAGGTCTCCACGCCAGTAGACAGCACTTTTTGGGTCGCCGGACCAAGGCAGGTCGGCGACGGTGCTGAACGACTCCCCTTGCCGCTGGAATGATCTCTCCTCCCACCCATTCGTCCTCGAGGAGAAAATTTGCAGCAACATCGGCGACGGCGGCCACTCCCACGCCGCCACCCCACGGTCCAGTGTTTCCCGCCTGTAAAGACCCTCCGGGACGACGAGCACCTCATAGTGCGGCGACACGGCAGGGTCAAACATGATCTACTCGTGGTACCAGAAGTGCTCCTTGCCGTAGCGGAATGGTGGCCGTGGGCAAGGCAGCTTGGCCCATTGCCGTGTAGCGGGGTTCACCACGTAGCCGCCGCTCAGAAGGAGGAGGCCGTTGCAGTGGTCCATTATGATCGCATCATAGAAATCACGGGCAGCATCAGGCAGGTAGTGGTGGAACTTGGAGCTGACCGTGACCGGTGCCGGCGAGGGGTGGGCGAAGAGCTCCGTGAGACGGTGGCCGTTGAAGTTGATAAGGATGCCCGCCAGCGGGAGGGGGAGGAGGTGCATGGGCGGCGTGTGTCGATGATGGCGCGCCAGCAACTGTGGACGCACCGTGCCATGGCGAGGCCGCGGAGGAAGGCGTCTAAGGACATCGACGAGCAGGTCGTCGGGTAGCTCCATCACCAGGACCATGATGCTGGGTCGATCGATCTGTCTCCCTGGCTTCTTGGTCCGCCGGTTACTTTATTGAGCTGGCTAGGTAAGTAGATCATGCATTACGAACCGGACTCTGGATGCACAACGCGTCACGAAATACTCCTTACTACTCGTAATTGAGATCGGATCGGACCTGGCTTACAAGGCATGCAAAGGCCGTACTAATTGAGACCGGACAGTACCAAAGGAAAAGAAAAAGAAGATTCGATGAAACCAAAGAGACGGATCAGTCCTCAATACTTGGTTGCGTGCGTTTGTGCGTGTCGCAGGAGTCTCGATTTCTTTTTATCTCGACTAGCAAAAGAGCCCGTGCGCTGTAACGAGGTAACAAAAAATCCCACACGTCTCTACACAAAAACCATAACTGAAGACCCAACATGTCCACATGCAACCCATATCTGTTGCCGCTTATCCTCCTTCGCACCCTCTTTAACGGTGGTCTCGGTGCTCACATAATCACAACGTGTTTGAATGTATTCAATTCTAAGGCGTTTTCTCCCTCTCTCTCTCTCTCCGCATAAGATGAAAAATGTACTTTGTTTTTTCAACCGGAGGTTTCGCCAAGGCGTGTATGCATGGTTATCGATGGTGTTGATTTTGCTGAGGTGCTGATTTTTAATACAGATCTACACTAGAATAAAATAAAGACGGATAGTGCGTTGTTGATTAAGATTGCACCATAAATAACATTTTAAATTTTTTAACAGGTAAAACAATATCATACTCAAACTCTACATATTTTTAATCAATTTTCATATATAACATGTCAAAATAGTAATTAGGCTTTAAAAAATATGAATATTTTAAAAAGTCTATAAACTCACTATAACTAGAACCGCTGGTTGATTAAGCAGAAAGAACGAGGGGTTTACTGAAAATCAGTGAACAATTTTTCTCACACTTAAAATAGGACGCCGGGTTAATTTGTACAAACTACATGGTATTTTCTACGAAAACACAATGTTTTTTGGGACTAACTAAAACTTGGACTGCGAAGTAATTTCGATAAAAAACAGGTACTTTTCGACAAAAATGCCGATGATTTACGATCAGGAGCCATAGGCACTTTATTATTAGGTAGAGATCTCTATTAATATTAGATAGACATTTTTTCCCGTCCTTTTGTTTTTGCAAAGGAGATAGATATCTTTTTTTGAACACGGTACAAACGCAAGCGCTCATATACACGCACATACACTCACCCCTATGAACGCACGCAATCACACCCTACCTCTATGAGCATCTTCAAAAGACTGAGCCGATATATCATCTTGAAATTTACGAAGTCAACGTAGGCACTTCGTCATCGACGGGAACGTCTCCTCCCACTGAATGCGCATCGCCGGAAATCCTGAAATAATTCAGGAATAAATGCAAGCACCAGGACTTGAACCCTGGTGGGCTGGGGATACCATAGTCCCTCTAACCATCCAACCACAGGTTGTTTTGCGCAAAGGAGATAGATATCACTCTAATTTTTTCAAGCTTAAGATTGTTGTAATTATAGGAGGAAGAAACGGTAGATCAATATTAGGATCGTGTCTCATGTGAATTCTACTTTTACAACCCATAAGCGATCATGGCCATGGCGTTTTTCCACGAAATTTCAACCTAGAATTACACGAGTCAATCTACACCATAATAACACGATCCCACCAGATTAACGGTTCACAATTTTTTATTAACGTGGATTTTCTTGGGAGTGCCTAATTACTATTGGTATAAAATACAATGTATATGAAAATTCCCAAATATGGGTTAAAATGTACCATTTAAGTTTCTAACTATGTATTTAGGCTACATTTGCAAATAAGAACTACACATTCATTGGTTGGGCATGCGATGCGCGTGCCTCGTGGTTGTCCATATTTTTCAAAAATATACATCATAGACTTTTCAAATATTCGTAAAATTTAAACTACATACTCTACATGTCATGTAATCACAACATGCGATTTTCAGACAACCTTTTTAAGTTTTTTGAGAAGTAATTTACATAACTGAAATTAACTCGTGAGTTTCATCTTTAACACATACATATTTCAAGAAAGCAATTTTTTGTTTCATTAGCCCTAAACAATTTTTTGTTTCACCTTTTGAAATTAATTTTAAATGCCTAGTTGCAGTTTAAATTTGATTATAAAAGGCCTAATATACAATAAATAAAGAAACCTACAAAGTTGAAAAAAAATCGCACAATAACATGGTCATAAAGAAATTCCACAGTGAAACATAAAAACAAGTACAAGAAATTAAACGAAATACCTATGTGTTTTAGTACTGACGGGCAAAAAGTGGAAATTGCTACTAGTTTACCTCCATATGGCTGTAACTGCGACAACTTTTGTGGCCAAATTACTAGTGGTGGGCAAGAAGCAGTGCCCGCTACTGATAACATACCTACCAGTGGCAGACCAAATTTTACTGCCCACCACTAGAACTCTTATCCCACGGCTAACTTGAGCCCGGAGAACCAATGTGAGGAAGGAATTTAGGCCTGCCACTGGTTAGTAAGTACTAGCGCCAGGCGGCGTTTTCCTCCATCCATTGCTGTCAGGCCGAAATGCCAGTGACAGGGTCTAGAGTATGCCCCACCAACTAATGTGATCCCACGTATATGCGTTGTCCCAGTAGTGTAGAAGCATTTCATGCAACCAAAATGTCTGAAGTACAAAAATAGTCTAGTTGCATATGTGTGGCTTTATTTCTTAATATGCATCATACTCATCAAGCACTATATCTGATACATATAATTAAGTTGCATAGGCTAGACCCAGTTGTCAGTACGCTGCAACAAAATGCATGACTTTAAAATGCCCATGGGCTAAGAGATAGAAAAATAATGATACTAGTTTAGACTGATCCTTTAATTGCTGTAAAGGAGGTCTACACATGCAATTTTTGTTTTGAGAGAGCGCATGGCTCACTCATCCCACCTTAAATGTTCTTATCTTTTGAACCGAAAGTCCAATTTATATTGCTTATGCATATTTGTGTTCCTAATGACGAGGGCTTTGAAATGAGATCAGTTTTGAATATGTTTTGACACTTTTCAAACTTTCAACAAGTTTCAACTGCTGACACATAATTAAATGAACGGTAAAGCCAGCAAGTTTCATAACTAAAACTTAAAACCATGTGAGGCTCCAACGTTTTGACAACTTTCAAAAACTTCAAGAAGTTTTAAAATCAGTAAGTCTATAAAAAAGAAATGAAACCCGGGATAACTTAATATTACTACTATATCAAATTTTAATATTTGATACTTCATAAAATTATAGAAGGATGTATAAATTTATAATAAATTGGGCTTATTTGAAAGTACTAATTGGAATGAACATAAATATGCGAAAGAAACTTAACTTGTCGGAGTGAAGGCCTCATGGGTCATGGAGTTTCATAGTGAGACATGGAACAATTCCCATTACAATGAAGTGAAATTGTATATCTTTATCTTTACCTACTAATAAAGCACGAAGTGCTTCCGTCAGGTTCACTGTCGTTTTTAGATCTGGCCCACCCGGTTCTGTGTGTGCGCCAACGGTACCGACAAGGGGAGCAGGCTGGAGGCTGTTTTTCATTCTTTTTACTTACTAGTAATAATGTACGTGCAATGCACATTTATATTAGGTAGGATATTAGTTGCACGCTATATTAGGTAAGATATATCTGTTGCACATTGGTATTTTGTAAGATATCAATTACTTTTTTCGCGGGAATGGTAGGATATTAATTGCATAGCAGATTTTATGGGATATCGTTGAGTCAAAATGTGTTTATAATTAATGGCATTAGTGGGTAATTAGAGCGTTAAACGTGTTTGGTGCTCAACATTGGAGCGATTTGAACCGCTAGATAACATAATTTGACGGTCGAGATGGTTTGGATCTGCAACTTTGGGTCTTTTTATGTTGGTACTAGCAGAAATGCCCGTGCATTGCAATGGGAGAAAAGAAATATCGCCAGTCCTGCTTCTGTGATGTCTCAAGACCCCTCTTCTCTCTCACACACATACATGCACATGCATGTGCCTTCTATTTTGACATGACACCCGAACTCATGTCGGCCGTTCACCACCTGATCACAATGTATTCGGACATGGTCGATACCAAGGCGACGAGCTCATCCACGACACTGCCCGAACCACACCCACGCAAGGGAATGTTCATAGAAAACATAAAAAAAACTAATCTCATCGAGCTAGACGTGAGGACCGCCCTCGGCAATCTACTCCCTGATTCCCGTGGGTTACACTACTAGGAAAAAGGCTACTAGCAGCGCGGGTAAAATGGCTACTAGCTGTGCGGGTACCCGCGCTACTAGTATCGCGCTACAGCTAATAGTTAGTAGTAGCGCGGGTGAAACCCACACTACTACCAACATTTTAGTAGTAGCGCGGGTGCAACCCACGCTACTAGTAATGAAATAGTAGTAGCGCCTTAGGTTTTTTCCCACGCTACTACTAAAAAGTTAGTAGTAGCCTGGATGCAAACCCACGCTAGCGCATCTGGTGTTTTCCCATGCTACTAC